>NC_134271.1:23531422-23887422 GCF_031893055.1 Leptodactylus fuscus | reverse complement strand
ATACCACGTCCTCATTGAGCCACATCGGTACATAGCTGATATAGGATCGTGCATGCCACATATTCCAATAGTTTACCTAAATTGGAAAGAATTGATCATTTTTACCATCATGAGTTTTTACGGACATTACTAAATAAACTCAAAATGGAAATTTGACTTTAAATAGATCTGTCAGGAGCACGCCATGTAGAGATGATAGAGTAGGCGACTGGTTAAGGTCATGCAGCAAGAAGATGTATGGGTGTAACATGTTTCAGAGAATCTGTGATGTTTTGTCATGGGATAATGACCCGCACTAATCCTCTTGTGTAATCATCCATCCCAAAGTAAATAGAGATAGAAAAGGGATCCCTACACCCCTCGCCACCTCCCTCATATCCAGGATCACTTATACACACATTAGTTACTGCCTTTCAACATTTCCTGCTCATTTAATCTGCAAAGGAAGTCTCATGTAAGTATATCCATGTAAATAAGTGTGATATGGTGTAGTGCGGAGTCTGGCACTTCTTAACGCCTAAAATGCTGGCCAGTCCACAAGATTTTGATGGCACCACCACAATGTTTTTCATCATTTAATCTCTTGGCAATATGCAATCTATATAGGGGTTTGAGCAACTCTCAGTATACATTCAGCGCTGGGATTGCATAGGCTGAAGAGCTGAATCCGCACTATATGCCATGGGTGACACATCTGCAGCCTATTGAGCCCCACAGAAGCCTCAGTCAATAGTTACTGCAGCAGCTAAGGGGTTAGTTTGCCTATGAAGCCCTCTGTCACTCCATTGCCCTCCCATCACTGGGTGCCTATGGATTATTATGTCAGCCGGGTCTAACAATAGCCTCCAGGTTTGCCATCTTAGTACAACTAGTAAGCCTGTCCAATGACTGGGCCTTATAGTATCCCATTATTACACTGACAGGTATAATACACTGTAATACAAAAGCACTGCAGTATATTGTAGAAGTGATCAAGAGTTTGTCTGCTCAAGTCCACTAGTAAACAATAAAGAGAGGTTATGTAACCTGCATAAGCCAAGGTTGAACTCTATGGGGAAGAAGCCAATCGCTGTACTCAGCTTCTATTCAGCAAACCCTTTAAGATGAATGGAGCATCAGCACATGACTACTGCACCATAAAGAGGTAAAGTGAGGGCTTCAGCCCAAGACATATATATATAAATCATTTGGGTCCTGCTGTATAGCAAAACTTTGGTCCCTCCATCCCAACAATTATAAAAAATGTATATTTTAACTAAACTGGTCATAATATTATGGATAGCTTAGGTTAGGGGAAAAGGAAAGAATCACAGGGGTTGGAAGAGATGTAATGAAATGTATGTATATATTAATGCTGTAATATGTATGTGCATTTTGAGATGGAAGAGAGAAAAAAAGTCTCTGTAGGAAATTCATCTTAAAATCATTTGAGAGAAAAGTTCTGCAAGGAGAATTTTTCCCTCCGTTGGTTTCAGTATAATAACGATGGAAACCCGGCAACTAAAGACTACTAAGGGTTGTGAACGTGTATTAGGTAGGGCGACTGCACAGGGCCACATCTTAGTTTGACAGACTGAAGTGCAGCACCCCAGAGTGCTCCTGCTTTTATTGTTTGTCTCTTGCGCCTCTGGGTTTTGTTGTTATGTCCTGTCTTCTATGTTCTATGTCACTGTTTGCAGCTTATCCCATTGTTGTTCCTTGTAGTTTTTCCCTTGTGTTTCAAACCTTGTCCCTTGGTACAGCCCTGGCCTATCACAGGTCACTGGGGGGTTCTAAAAAGACCTTTGTCTCGTGGGCAACCGTTGGAGCTCAGTCTAGACTGTGTGATCCAGAGTCGCAGTTTGCAGAGGACTGAGTGCAAGTGAGCACTGAGGTCTGAGTTTCAACGGTTTCTGGAATACAACTACCACCACAATCAGGTATTGCTGCAGGACCCCCCTCAGCAGTGTCCATCATAGGAGCAGAGCTGGGGAACGTGGTTGAGTGTTCTTGGTCTAGCTGGTGTAGCGTCATCTGCCACTACTACTCCCATCCTCCAGTTCCCTTAGAGGTTAACCCTTCCGGTGGAGGGACAAGTGGGACAGTTTTTCCCCTGACCACCACTGAGCATGACTAGAAAACTCTCCCATAGACTTCAATGAGTCCCATAGACCTCCAGACTATTAATGCCTATGCTGTAAAGCGTATCACTAAATGCTTTACAGCGAAGTTCAGGCAAGATGGCCGCCTTCATGAATTATTTGCAGAAAATAGAATAATTTTTTTAAAAAAATCATATATTTCACTGGTTTTAATAAATCAATTAGAAATTTTAAGGACGATTGATCTACGTAAATAAAATTTAAAAAAATAAATAAACTCAGCATTGTTAACCATGAAACCCAAGTCATCTTCTAAATTGTATATGAGGTTATAAAAATGTTGTTGACTAGCTTAGCAGCGGTGTTAGGGGAGTTGGAGACAACGCTATAATGGAAGCTATTTGGGTGATAGGGGAATTGCTGTGTGTGCAAATAAAGTGCCAAAAATGAGAGGTTTCCCCATCAGCTACTTCATGTCGGTTCCTTCCATAGCAGCCAGATGACCTCTGTCATTTACAAATAATCGGCCTCCGTGTGATGCTAATTTTTGCTCACAAATGAGCGATTTGAGACATTGCAGGGAAAAAAAGTGAGCTATTTAAATGCCTGTAACTATTCCCATGAACTGCTCCGAGACCACAAATACTTCCTGCCTGATTAAAAATTTATCAAGATGACCTTCCCCATTGGTATCTCCAGCGGATTGATCTTGCTACAAGGGTTAAAGATACTTACAATCCGCCCATCCAAGTTGCTCATTTGTAAATCAAACCCAAGGAATCGATTTCCTATGACCACTCCTGGGACCTACGAACAGCCAGGGGGCACGCGAGGCAGGTATACATCCAATTAGCAAATGGATAGCATTCACGTATCTCCAGGGCGCGGATACAATGTCGGCCATTATCCATTTCAGAATAAACAAAACTCCATTATGAAAATATAATCCATAATCTACTAATTGGTACAAGCGTCACGATAACTAGGGGACGGCGCTTCACACTGAAATAAGCTGGGGTATATGTGGCCACTCTCTCTTAGATCTGCATAAGACGTAGTTATTATTCCAAAAACAAAGGGGAAACAGTAAATCACAGAAAATAAGCCAAGGCTATGGGCTGCTAGCTAGAGATGAGCGAGTACTGTTCGGATCAGCTGATCCGAACAGCACGCTCGCATAGAAATGAATGGACATAGCCGGCACGCGGGGGGTTAAGCGGCTGGCCGGCGTCAAAGCGGAAGTACCAGGTGCATCCATTCATTTCTATGGAGCGTGCTGTTCGGATCGGCTGATCCAAACAGTACTCGCTCATCTCTACTGCTAGCATTCCTATATGTGGCCAATTTTGCTCTGGACCCCAAAGCCCCCAACCACTTTGTCCAAGGACCTCTACCATCACCTGGAACAGGGCAAGTAGAGACTGCACATAGGAACTGTGTGGTGGGCAAAGGGTTAATCATGTTAAGACTGCGGTCATGCATTGTATGCATTGGAACAGGTTTAGCAGGAAAAGGGTTAAATAGGGATAAGCAAAGCGGTAAAGTACTGAAATTATTTTGAAGGTGATAATTCATGTCGGAGGAAAGAAGGATGAGCCATGATCGGTCCTGATCCTTCATACCACCAAGAGATTGTGTAGTAGAGGCTTAAACCGGCCTTACATATTAGATTATTGTTGGACGAATTGGGGCAGGTCCTCCATCTAATGTGTATGGGCCTTATGACTCATCCACCCGATCCTATTGTGCTCCGTCCTCCAGAGATGTTTTGGAGCAGCTTCTTCTCCTAGCACTCATTCATGGCATATGTGCATCACCCCCCCTTATGAATGCATATGGACAAAAATATATATTACTAGAGGGAAGACCTGGCTTCGCACGGGTATATTACATTTTATGTTTGTGTAGTGGCCCCATAAGAATTGTCCAGTTTTGCACTGATGTATTTTGTATGTGGTTTGTGTGTATGTCCATAAGCGTCATGTGATTATGTGTATCTCATTTTGGATATCAGTGAAAAACCTGTCATTAGTTGTTATGGATATCTGGAGTAAAGCTGTAGCTAATCCTTCCCCGTGTAATACTGTGTTTAGATGCAAGTATCCAATCCTTGTTGGTGTGGTACTTTGTGCAGATGCACATATCTAATCCTCCGGCGTGTGGTACTGTGTGCAGATGCGTGTATCTAATCCTCCCCGTGTGGTATTGTGTGAAGAGGCACGTATCTAATTCTCCAGTAAGTGAAACTGTGTTCAGATGCATGTATCTAATAACTCTGGCGTGTGGTACTGTGTGCAGATGCGTGTATCTAATACTCTGGCATGTGGTATTGTGTGCAGATGTGTGTATCTAATCCTCCCCATGTGGAACTGTGTGCTGAGACGTGTATCTACTTCTCTGGCATGTGGTACTGTGTGCAGAGGCCTGTATCTAATCCTCCAAAGTGTGGTACTGTGTTCAGATGCACGTATCTAATCCTCCCCTGTGTGGTATTGTGTTAAGAGGCACGTATCTAATCCTACGACGTGTGGAACTGTGTGTGTGTAGTAACTGTGTGTATCTAATCCTACAGCATGTGGTACTGTATGCAGACGTGTGTATCTAATCCTATAGCGTGTTCAACTGTGTGAAGATGCGTGTATTTATTCCTCTGGCGTGTGGATCTGTAAGCAGACGCAGGTATCTAATCCTACAGCATGTGGTACTGTGTGCAGACCTGCTTATCCAATCCCCCAGCGTATGGTACTGTGTGCAGACGCGCGTATCTAATCCTCCAGCGTGTGAAACTGTGTGCAGACGCACGTATCTAACACTACGGCATGTGGTACAGTGTGCAGACGTGCGTTTCTAATCCTCCGGCGTATGGAACTGTGTGCAGATGTGCATATCCAATCCTCTGGCATGTGGTACCGTGTGCACATGCGCACATCTAATCCTTCCCCGTGTGATACTGTGTGTAGAAACGTGTATCTAATCCTCTGGCGGTGGTACTATGTGAAGACATGCGTATCTAATCCTCCAGCATTTTGAACTGTGTGCAGATGTGCGTATCTAATCCTCCCCCGTGTGATACTTAGAGCAGACACACATATCTAATCCTTCAGCGTGTGTAACTGTGTGCAGACACGCACATCTAACCCTCGGTCATGTGGTACTGTGTGCAGATGCACGTATCTAATCCTCCCCTGTGTGGTATTGTGTGAAGAGGCGCATATCTAATCCTACGGCATGTGGAACTGTGTGTAGACGTGGATATCTAATCCTACGACATGTGGTACTGTGTGCAGACGCGCGTATGTAATCCTACGGAATTTGGTACTGTGTGCAGATGCGCTTATCTAATACTCTGGCGTGTGGTACTGTGTGCAGACGCACGTATTTAATCTTCCCCTGTGTGGTATTGTGTGAAGAGGCGCGTATCTAATCCTACGGCGTGTGGAACTGTGTGTAGACGCACGTATCTAATCCTACGGCATGTGGTACTGGGTGCAGACACGCGTATCTAATCCTATGGAATGTGGTACTGTGTGTAGACGCGCGTATCTAATCCTCCCCCGTGTGGTACTGTGTGCAGACGTGTGTATGTAATCCTATGGCGTGTACAACTGTGTGAAGACACGTGTATCTAATCCTCCCCTGTGTGGTATTGTGTGAAGAGACGCGTATCTAATCCTACGGCGTGTGGAACTGTGTGTAGACGCACATATCTAATCCTCCCCCGTGTGGTACTGTGTGCTGAGACGCATATCTAATTCTCTGGCTTGTGGTACTGTGTGCAGAGGCATGTATCTAATCCTCCAAAGTGTGACACTGTGTGCACACACACGTATCTAATCCTCCCCTGTGTGGTATTGTGTGAAGAGTCGCGTATCTAATCCTTCGGCGTGTGGAACTATGTGTAGACGTGCGTATCTAATAGAGATGAGCGAACAGTGTTCTATCGAACACATGTTCGATCGGATATCAGGGTGTTCGCCATGTTCGAATCGAATCGAACACCGCGTGGTAAAGTGCGCCAAAATTCGATTCCCCTCCCACCTTCCCTGGCGCCTTTTTTGCACCAATAACAGCGCAGGGGAGGTGGGACAGGAACTACGACACCGGGGGCATTGAAAAAAATTGGAAAAAGTCATTGGCTGCCGAAATCAGGTGACCTCCATTTTAGACGAATAGTGGATTTCAAATCCGGGTCATATGAGAATGTGAACTTTGTGACTAAGAGACAGGGATAGATGTACAGGCAGGGATAGCTAGGGATAACCTTTATTTAGGGGGGAATGTTATTAAAAATAACTTTTTGGGGCTCTATCGGGTGTGTAATTGTGATTTTTGTGAGATAAACTTTTTCCCATAGGGATGCATTGGCCAGCGCTGATTGGCCGAATTCCGTGCTCTGGCCAATCAGTGCTGGCCAATGCATTCTATTAGCTTGATGAAGCAGAGTGTGCACAAGGGTTCAAGCGCACCCTCGGCTCTGATGTAGGAGAGCCGAGGGTGCACAAGGGTTCAAGCGCACCCTCGGCTCTGATGTAGGAGAGCCGAGGGTGCACTTGAACCCTTGTGCACCCTCGGCTCTGCTACATCAGAGCCGAGGGTGCGCTTGAACCCTTGTGCACACTCTGCTTCATCAAGCTAATAGAATGCATTGGCCAGCGCTGATTGGCCAATGCATTCTATTAGCCCGATGAAGTAGAGCTGAATGTGTGTGCTAAGCACACACATTCAGCTCTACTTCATCGGGCTAATAGAATGCATTGGCCAGCGCTGATTGGCCAGAGTACGGAATTCGGCCAATCAGCGCTGGCTCTGCTGGAGGAGGCGGAGTCTCAGATCGCTCCACACCAGTCTCCATTCAGGTCCGACCTTAGACTCCGCCTCCTCCAGCAGAGCCAGCGCTGATTGGCCGAATTCCGTACTCTGGCCAATCAGCACTGGCTAATGCATTGTATTGGCGTGATGAAGCAGTGCTGAATGTGTGTGCTTAGCACACACATTCAGCTCTACTTCATCGGGCTAATAGAATGCATTGGCCAATCAGCGCTGGCCAATGCATTCTATTAGCGTGAACTGAGTTTGCACAGGGGTTCTAGTGCACCCTCGGCTCTGCTACATCAGATTGCTACATCTGATGTAGCAGTGCCGAGTGTGCATCAGATGTGTAGTTGAGCAAAACTGGCTCAGCACTGCTAAGTCTCTGCATTCGCATAGGAATGCATTGGCCAGCCTTCGGCCAATCAGCGCTGGCTCTGCCGGAGGAGGCAGAGTCTAAGGTCGGACCTGAATGGAGACTGGTGTGGAGCGATCTTAGACTCCGCCTCCTCCAGCAGAGCCAGCGCTGATTGGTCGAGTTCCGTACTCTGGCCAATCAGCACTGGCCAATGCATTTCTATGGGGAAAAGTTAGCTTGCGAAAATCGCAAACTGACAGGGATTTCCATGAAATAAAGTGACTTTTATGCCCCCAGACATGCTTCCCCTGCTGTCCCAGTGTCATTCCAGGGTGTTGGTATCATTTCCTGGGGTGTCATAGTGGACTTGGTGACCCTCCAGACACGAATTTGGGTTTCCCCCTTAACGAGTTTATGTTCCCCATAGACTATAATGGGGTTCGAAACCCATTCGAACACTCGAACAGTGAGCGGCTGTTCGAATCGAATTTCGAACCTCGAACATTTTAGTGTTCGCTCATCTCTAGTATCTAATCCTACTGCATGTGGTACTGTGTGCAGACTCGTGTATCTAATCCTATGGCGTGTACAACTGTATGCAGACACGCGTATCTAATCCTCTGGAGTGTGGAACTGTGTGTAGACGCGTGTATCTAATCCTAAGGCATGTGGAACCGTGTGCAGACGCACGTATCAAATCCTTCAGTGTGTGGAACTGTGTGCAGAAGTGCGTATTTAATCCTCTGGTGTGTGGGACTGTGTGCAGACCCGTGTATCTAATTCTACGGCATGTGGTACTGTGTGCAGACGCGTGTATCTAATGCTATGGCGTGTACAACTATGTGAAGACACGTGTATCTAATCCTCCCCTGTGTGGTATTGTGTGAAGAGGCGCGTATCTAATCCTACGGCGTGTGGAACTGTGTGTAGACACGCGTATCCAATCCCCCGGCATGTGTTACTGTGTGCAGACGCGCGTATCTAATTCTATGGCATGTGGTACTGTGTGTAGATGCGCGTATCTAATCCTCCCCCGTGTGGTACTGTGGGCAGACGTGCATATCTAATCATCTGGAGTGTGGAACTGTGTGTAGACGCGTGTATCTAATCCTACGGCATGTGGTACTCTGTGCAGACGCGTGTATCTAATCCTATGGCGTGTACAAATGTGTGCAGACGCGCGTATCTAATCCTCTGGAGTGTGGGCCTGTGTTTAGACGCCTGTATCTAATCCTTCAGTGTGTGTAACTGTGTGCAGAAGTGCGTATTTAATCCTCTGGTTTGTGGGACTGTGTGCAGACGCGTGTATCTAATCCTGTGGCGTGTGATACTGTGTGCTGATCTGTGTATCTAATCCTCTGATGCGTGTATCTCAGTTTGGATATCAGTGTTGTATTGTGCATGTGGAGTGACTGTGTGTATTGCAGTTGAAATATGAGTGAAAGTCTTGCAGGTTTGTATTGGCTAAGGGGGGGGGGGGGCACTGTGTTTGGAATGCTGTATCTCAGCAACGCTACGTCCGAGCGAGTTGGAGTCTCGTCTTAAACCTTCCCGGATATCTGAAGTATCTCTGTACCAAATTTGGTGAAGATCGGTCCAGTCGTTTAGTTCGCATTAGAGAACAGACAGACAGACAGACGGACAGACAGACAGAAATTCATTTTTATAATATAGGGAGATATACACACAAGAAAGTGTTGGGGACTGCAGGAGTGAAACCCTTGGACCCGTAGACTGTCATGTTTCCACCTGATTTCCACCCGAAAAATGCCTACAGAAAAGCCCTCATACCCTCGCGTGTTGTGAGTTTCTTGGCATATTCTTCTTTACAGACCCCTGCCTCCCAACAGTTGGCGGAAGAGGACACACAAGCCCATTTACTGTGTTGAATGTTATATTACTTTGGGGTCAAATGGTGTGAAATGGTTTTTACGGTTTCTTATAGTTGATGGTAAAAATAATTGTTAATAAATAACTGTGACCATTTTTTTATCCCCACAACGTGTCTATACGGGTTTATTATACCAAGAGCTGATGGGTAGCGGCCCCCAGTATTGTTTTATTTTAGATGTTCAGGAGATAAGCTGCCATTTCTATGTTATTGTACAAGCAGGAGCGGTTCTGGGCATCCTAGAAGGTGGGATGAATTTAGTAGTTGCTTGGAGTTCCCAACTTTTAGCCAGGAGGTACCTTCATGTTCACCTCAGACTGAAGCTAGCATTAGACAAGGGAAGAAGGCTTTGCCATAGTACCTTCAGCTCTTCAGCCTGGTTAGTGACAGATAGGGTTAACATGCAGTCCCAGGCCACAGGGCCTCGTAGGATGAAGACTTCTTGAACCCACTGATTATCGAACATCTCCTTCTGTACCAGTGAAGAAACTTAAGTGTCCACAGCCGAAATGTGTCCAACATATCCCCAAGACTGGTTGTAAATGAGGACTATATCCCAGGGGTCACCCTCAGAGGAAAGGGTTAGAGGACTAAGTTGGGGTGAAGAACAATAGCCATTCCTAAAGTGCCATACGTGTGGAACCCATTTCTATAAGTGAATTGGGCCTCCATGTTGCTTTCTATCTGTTACTTCTAAGCCACGAGCTATGCCTGCTTCTACCGCCATCCTGTCTCCAGTGCCTACACCAAGGGCACCCCAAAACACCAACACATGGCAGTGGCATTTAGTGGCACGAAACATAAGAATATGTGCGCTCGTCTTGGCTCTAACATTTGTACACCCAACGTATTACGAAGATTTGCAGACCAGTGGGTGCCGAGAATAGTGTCCAGCTGGTACAGTCAGCATGAACATGGAGTCTAGTAATAAGAGTCAATTAAACCTAAATTGTAGAAGTCATTAAATATGTAAAGAAGGAATAGGGTCCTGGTAATCTCTTCGGGGCCACTGAGGATATGTTATAATAAATGTTCTTCGTGTTCCTATCTTGGCGGATGCCTCTGAGTCGCTGACGCTGAATATTTATCATCATATCAGTATCAATAATAAAGACTTTATTATCAATATTCATCCAGTAGTTAACATGTCAGGCTCATTAAGATTAACCACCGTGCCGGGACCCCGGGGGCGGCTTCTACTCACTACTCTGATTTAGAAATCATTTCGACGCCAGTGTTTAGTAAATCCCTACTGAGTTGACGGAAGAGGGACCGAGCCTGATAACAAATGGCTTCATTTTAGAATCTGTGTACTCTTCAGTTCTTTGACTTTTTGCAAGACCAAGCTGTATAGTTCCAGAGTAGAAATAACTTCCAAATCCTTCTAAATTTAGGATCAGTAATTAATTTTAAGATACGGTAGAGAAGGTACGACTGGGCTGTATCCGTCCCCCAACGTTATCTTTGTTATGTGCTTTATGGTACAGCAAGTTCTTCATGTTCTTCTAAAATGTAAAATGCTTCCTAGTTTGACCTAGTTTTCGCCTTGTGGTTCCTTTGAGGGTATTGTTTCTGAGTCAGCATGGGGCCTCATGGGAAGAAGTCACTGATCTCTTCCATCATGTTAAGCTGTTGGAAGACAGTCCCTGTCTGGTCATTGACTATAGTTGACTCTAGCCCACGTTATACCATGTATCTTTCTGGCAAGAAACAACATCTATCTATCCATCTATATACACAGCAGCAATATAAGATGGAGGATGCTCAGCCTCAGAGTCCTGAGTCTATCCTTCAAGTCACACATCCAAACCTTCAACACCTGCTGCCGCCTCCTACTCAGCATCCATCAAATTCCTTCCTTCCTCACCCCTGAAACTACAAAGATCTTAGCCCAGGCCCTCATTATCTCCCACTTAGATTACTGTAGCACCCTTCTCCATGTCCTCCTAGCAAACACCCTCGCCCCCCTCCAGTCCACCTTAAACTGTGCTGCTCGCTTAATACACCTCTCCCCCCCCCCACCCGTTCTTCACTGACCGCTCCCCTCTGCCAATCCCTTCACTAGGTACCCGTTGACCAGTGAATAGAGTTCAAGTTACTAACACTGACATACAAAGCCATCCACAACCCGTCCCCTCCATATATCTCGGACCTAATCTCCCACTATCTGCCCACACGTAACCTCAGATCCTCCAATGACCTCCTACTCCGCTCTGCTCTCATCCGCTCCTCTCACAATTGTCTCCAAGATTTCTCCTGTGCATCCCCCATTCTTTGGAACTCATTACCAAGAAACATAAGACTGACCCCCACAATCACAGGCTTCAAGAAGACCCTGAAGACTCACCTATTAAAGAAGGCCTACAACCCCTAATAACACCACTACCACCACACCATTACCTGAACAGTCTCTCCCCTCACCTTCTGTCTCTATCCCTCTTCCCTCAAAGACTGTAAGCCCTCGCGTGAAGGACCCTCTACCCCACTGTGCCAGTCAGTCACTGTTAGTATTAATACCCTTAGTGTTATATTTGTTTTGTCTATGTTGTGTACCGTATGTAAACCCTAAAATGTAAAGCACCATGGAATTAATATAATAATGTAAAGCACCATGGAATTAATATAATCATGTACAGCACAATGGAATTAATACAATAATGTACAGCAACATGGGATTAATATAATAATGTTCATTAACATGGAATTAATATAATAATGCACAGCACTATGGAATTAATATAATAATGTACAGCACCATGGAATTAATACAATAATGTACAGCACTATGGAATTAATATAATAATGTACAGTATCATGGAATTAATATAATAATATACAGCACCATGGAATTAATATAATAATGTACATCAACATGGGATTAATATAATAATGTTCAGCACCATGGAATTAATATAATAATGTAAAGTACCATGGGACTAATATAATAATGTAAAGCACCATGGAATTAATATAATAATGTAAAGCACCATGGAATTAATATAATAATATACAGCACCATGGGACTAATGCAATAATGTTCAGCACCATGGAATTAATATAATGATGTAAAGCACCATGGGACTAATATAGTAATGTAAAGCTCCATGGAATTAATATAATAATGTACAGCACTATGGAACTAATGGTGCTGTATAAACAAACAATAATAATAATTTGCAAACACTTCTGTGTCTGGAGGCGCCCAAGTGTCATCGGAGTGCCATCTGTCCATCCCTTCATTGGTAGGGTACAATTCCACTCCATTCTGACCTGCACTATAATCAATGAATCGGAGTATTGAGTGACTCTCGGCCTGCACAATCGGTCATGTGCATGAGCCCTTAGCCTGTAAATAAATAAACATACTTTCTATACCTCGTCTATGTAGCTATCGCAGAGGAGTTAAGCTAGAATAGTAATAGTGGCATGTAATACATAATAATAGTTTTATTACCCTGAATATAAAGTAAACTATGGAATGTGAGGATTTATAGAATACAATTCATTCCGCATAGCTTAGACAAACCTGTCCCTGACTTGTTACTTATATATTGTACGGAAATGCTAAGTGTGAACGCGCCAATCCCGCATCAGTCATTTGCATTGTGAGCGGAGGGATCCTCTAATCAGCCTACAGAGGTCTCCAACCTGCATGGAATCTGAAGACACAGTAGCAGAACAGTAACGCCAAATTTACCCCAGCATGCGCAGTCACATTGGATTTGCTTAGGATGCAAAAAAAAGTCCCACTAAGCCCCGTCTCTGCCTCTAATCACACTGGGATCGCTCGGCAGGTCTAGATCTCTGCTTGAGCACGCTCAGTTAAAATCTACATAATGCAACTGTTAGAGTTTACAAGAAAAACACAAATCTAAGGCTTTTTAGCTTGGTTAGACGATATCATTCCTTGCCCCGAAAAATAATCTTTAAATAAAGATAGGACAGCCTTGCCGAGAAAAATAAAGGATGTCCAATGTGGGTTCAGGAGGTGTAGTTATGGGTATAACTATAACCCAACACTTAAAAAAAATAAATAAAAAATTACATTGATAGACAACATGTCCCACTTTACCTATATATAGACCTTCTCTCTAAGGGACAGTTCAGGAAATCTTCCCAATATATTCCTCCAATGGATAGATAGAAGGCAACATGCCTGGAGCCAACGTCTGTAGAAGAACAATCCATCTGTTCTCATTTTTAGTGAAAAAAAATTGCTGCCATATTCAAGAGACTTTTCCTCTCTGTATCGTCTGTCCAGATTGTGCAGCGTGTGTGCGCTTTGTGGCAATATCAATGAATGGGGATTAATAGTCAGAAAGGTGCTAGACTAAAGCTGGCCGTACACATTAGAGTTTTACTATTATAACCATTTTTGAAAATCTTCTATTAATAATTAAACTTTTTGCAGAGTTTTAAAGATTTTCTCTAGAAAACTTAGTGGTGACAGTGTTTGGAATTGATCGATTGCTAATAGATAGGACCATGAATGGAGGAACGGTCTATGGTCTGGGACTTGTCAGAAACCCAACCATGACATCTTTATTGTGTCAGGGTTATCTTCTCATACATGTGGTGTCCTCCTGATAACCAGCCATGATGTTGGGTCATCTTCCCATACATGTAGTGTCCTCCTGATAACCAGCCATGAAGTCCTTATTGTGGTTAGGTCATCTTCTCATACATGTAGTGTCCTCCTGATAACCAGACATGATGTCCTTATTGTGGTCAGGTCATCTTCTCATACATGTAGTGTCCTCCTGATAACCAACCACATTGTCCTTATTGTGGCCGGGTTATGTTCTCATATATATAGTGTCCTCGTGATAACCAGCCATGATGTCCTTATTGTGGTTGGGTTATCTTCTCATACATGTAGTGTCCTCCTGATAACTAGCCATGATGTCCTTATTGTGGTCGGGTTATCTTCTCATACATGTAGTGTCCTCCTGATAACCAGCCATGATGTCCTTATTGTGGTCGGGTTATCTTCTCATACATGTAGTGTCCTCCTGATAACCAGCCATGATGTCCTTATTGTGGTCAGGTTATCTTCTCATACATGTAGTGTCCTCCTGATAACCAGCCATGATGTCCTTATTATGGTCGGGTTATCTTCTCATACATGTCGTATCCTTCTGATAACCAGCCGTGATGTCCTCAACCCTATTGTCACTGACTATTTTTGTAAAAAGGCGATATATGCAGTCCAATAGCTGTGATAACGAATTACAACATATGTGTTGTATGTGGATATTACATGACATTAGTGACACTCGTGAGTTGTCTAAAACTCCATTTTTTCTATATTTAACAATAAATCTAAACTGATGTCTTTCTATCTGCCAGAACATATGCATTACTATCAGTTCCTTCCCCACTATCCAAGTGCTAAAACCCTGTTTATGCGTGGGATTAATTTTCTATAAATGCTCAGAAAAACATATGGACGTATGTATTACTGCAGGGAAAATATTATCCCTCTCTCAAATTTGTTAATACTTTATGAGTTGGATTGCCATATTGCTGACTTGGGAGAGATACGATTAGATAGAGAGCAGCTGCCGGCATTTGGTGTGGTCAGAGAGGCCAGTGAGGGTAAGGACACACATTTAGGTTTCTTGATCCCAAACCTAGTAATGTATAGCTTACCTCCGGTTCACATCTGCGTTCGGTATTCCGTTCATGAAGCAGCACTTTTCTCTCCACATGGGAGTGGAAACCACACGGACCCCATTATAGTCTATGGGGTCCATGTGGTTTCTTAGCCAACCACTTTAGGTTTCCGTTCCGTTCCACAAATGGAATACCAAACACAGATGTGAACAGAGGACATAATATACAAAATCATATCACAGAGAAAGGCCACACTTACCCAATACCAGATGAAACTTGGCTGTGCAGGGTACAGGCCAGCCCCATTGCAACATATGATAGAAAAAGCACAGATGCAACGTGCTAATGGAACGTCTACTCTTCTCTTAGGTTAGGAAGACTATACCAGCTGCTCGTGGAAGAGGAAACTGACTTTCTCATTCCTGTAGGTTGGTGTTTTTCCTTACAGTCACTTCCTTGACTATATCAGTCACTTGTAAAACAAAGAGTCAAGGATCCAGATTGAGTTTATTTCACAAAATTGTCAGTAATGAAAATTTGACATTCTTACTATGTCAATAAATGCTGTTCCTTCTTATTAGCGACATTACGATAGACATCCTATTGTGTTTTTGTTGGTACAGAAGGATCCCATCTCCGTTGCAAATGTATTGACTAACTATCCAAATTGCAGTGATTTTCTTTTTTGTTCTACCTTGTAGTCCATTAAGGCCGGGGACCCAACATGGCAAACACCGCCGCGTTTTATAGTCCCTACAAAGTGGATGGGATTCATTATTTTTGGGAGAAAAATTAAAATTCTGATCTCCAAAACCGTTGCATTTTTGGAAATTGCAGCATGTCAATTATACTTACGGACATGGAGCATTTTCCATATAGGTGTAATGGAAACAGAAGGAAAGTGGACACAAAGTCCTGCAGGATGGACAAGATGCTCAAGCGAATGGGTTTAAAAACTGACCATCGGGTTTCCATCTCCTGACCAGTTTCTCTCGGCAGAAGACAGAACCCAAAAGCAGAGACCGGGCACAGATCTCTGGAACTATACATAAACAAGATGTAACTTCTATCTGGAGATTGATAGCCTCGTACATGTACAAATATGCACAAGTCTCTGGAGATGAAGTCGTCTGTCAATAAACTAACATCAGCCTACTACCACAAGCCTCTTGACAATATTTTGATCCCTTTTACAGAAACCTAGACCCTCGGTGACTGGTGTTATCTTCCATTTACTGTGATCTTGCCCACAAATCTAGTGATTGACAGTCGTAAATAGTTGACATGTGAGACCTTGGCCGGGGATAGGAACCAGATCAGAAACCCTGGAAGGTAGGAGAAAGTTATTATTAAAACACTCCCTGAAGAACCTCTTTTAAGGCTGAGACCCCATATTTTGGAAACACAACTTTTTTTGTTGCAGATTTTGTTTCGTTATTTTGAGCCAAAGCCAAGAGTGGCTACAAAAGAAATGGAAAGTATCTAGGAAGTTCTTATAGTTCTGTCTTCTGCTCAATCCACTCCTGGATTTGGCTCACAAAAATCTGCAACAAAAAAAGTTGCGTTCCACAATGTGGGGTCTCAGCCTAAAGGGTATTTTCATTTTAGAATGTTATGGAATACAATGATGTTGTAAAGTTTTAGGTGAGTGTGGAAAAAATAAGAATGCTGTAGTTCTATGGAGAACAGGAGCGAACTGCGCATGCGCGCGTAAGCGGCCTTAAAAAAATGGCCGCCGGCCTGTGCACTCGACTCTTGCCTGCGTCCCGATGGCAGAGCTGACTGCGCAGGTGCCGGAGTGTGACCCCCAGCCAGAAGAAGACGGCAGAAGATGCAGTTGCTGTTGAAGATGGAGGCGTCACTGGAGAGAGTTCTCTGGCAGCAATGGGGACGCCCCCAGTGCTGCAAGAGAACTCATTTGCATACTGGTAAAAAACGGTATTTCTACCGAACGGCGGGACGGAGGCGACTGATAAAGGTAGGAGACGAATAGCCTTTCTTAAGGCTATTCCGATGTGTTAACTAGAAAAAAAGTATTTTAATGGTAGAATCCCTTTAAAGAAATAAAGTTTTCTAGATACTCTTGTAGACAGTTTTTGAAGGAACTCGGAAGGGAGGTTGTTCCAAACATCTTGGAGAACTAAATACAGATCTTCTGTGCATGGGTGTCAAGTGGGCACTGGGTCCTGGAGAGAACAGGCTGGAGAAGGACCCCTAGTGACTAGATGACAAAGAGTGCTGTGGGGCTTGGGAGCCGGTCAGAGGTAGACCTAGTATGAGTTGTGAGAGACTGGTCAAGGGCAATGAGGGCCCTGAGCTCTGGCACCGAAAGCAGGCTCAGACCCAATTGAATGGGGACTTTGGTAGTGGTGGCGGAGCCAGGTCCAATGGGAGGTCAAGGATGCCCATATGAGAGAAGGTGGCCATCTTTGGAGCTAGTGATAGGGGAGGGTGAAGGCAGTGGCATCACATCCATTGGTCACATATCCATGCTGCAACCCTGTTGCAATACCAAACACAGCCACTATACATTTATGGTGCTGTGCTTGGTAAGCAGTAAAGTGTCCAAGTGCTACGGCCCTTTTATCGAGCTGATCTTTGGGGCGCCAATCTGATATTTATGACTGATATTGTAAGTATTCCCAGAGAACCCTTTTAACTTCATTAGACCTTCTAGTGCCATTGTGAATAACATAGCAGAATTTATGGATTTTAGTATAAAGTTACCGAAATATACTGACATTCAATTACAATTTTGGGGGTAATTTTTATTTTGTTGCCAATGTTTCGCACAGCTGCTCAGCAAGAAGGGATGACAGTGGAGATTATCTCCTAGGGTTATGCTAAATGAATGCAATCCGTGTCACAGTTAGAAATATATAATGTCAAGAGGAATATTTGAGAAAACAACCTATCTTCTGAATGTTAAGTAACAGCAGTCGTAGATCCAGCGTCGGCCAAAGTAATTACGATAAATAATTCAAGTGTTTGTGTTCTGAAATGTAGAATGTAGAGCTCGGGGCTCCCCCTTCAGCCTTGTGCACATGGCAGAGCCGAGCGCACAAAGCTCCCTCGTACAGAACTATAGCGTTCTCCCATGCAGCCTCTGTTGCTTTATGCTTCATTGCTGTTTTCCCATACACCTCTACAGTATGTGAAATTTTACGCATACAAGTGCCGCAACCCAATGGAGAGAATCCGAGGATGGGAGTAGTCGTGGCAGAGGCTATGTCACAGGTAAGGCCAAGTATAGTAAACCAAATTTCTCAAGTCCACCTCCCAGGCCAGAGACTGAAGAGGGCGGACTCCGTCGTACTTGATGGTGGTGGTAGGTGTTCCCCGACGCGCTTCCAGTTGGAGTTGGGTCCTCTGAGGTGCGTGGCGGTGGTCGGATGGTAAGCGCAGGAACGACTCAGGAGGCAATGGTGCACTTGAACCAAAGTGAAACTTTACACTGAAGACTTTACAACACTCAACTTGTCCAGCTTCCCAATGGGGTTGTAGTCTCCATTGGGATGAGGGATGCCAAGACTAAAATGTTATAAGGTGCCTTTATTCCACTTCACACAATATATAAGACTCTGCCACTCCCAATATTAGGTACAGGGGCAAAGTCTGAAGAGTCCGGATACCTGGATGTAAATGGATCCTGGCTGGTGGCATGGTCAGAAGCAGGATTCCTTCCAAAACACTGGTACACTTCTTGCCGCTCTAGGTCTAAAAGCAATGTCTTCCCTGTCTCAGAGCTGTATTCGGGTATGTTCACATGGTGGAAAATGAAGAGGAATTTCAGTTCATTTTCCAACTCCATATATTTGACCACAATCTAGGTGTGGTGGGATGCCAATGCTTTCCACCGCAACTTAGGCTATATTGAATAAGCCTGGCAGCATGGTGGATCGGTGGTTAGACTTGCAGCACTGGACTCCTGGGTTTGAATCCTGCTTAGGGTAGCATCTGCAGGGAGGTTGTATGTTCTCCCTGTGTTTGTGTGAGTTTCCTGACACACTGATAGGGGGGGGGAGATGAATGAGCCTAATCAGCAAAGAGTCTCTAGCCACTGAATGCGTAGCGAAATCTAGTGGGACGCTTATTATTGCTGCTATCTCTGCTTCCCATTGAAAACAATGGGAGGCAGAATCTGCCGGGTATTCGGGGGCAGAATCCACCACCAAATCTTCAGCAAATTTGCTGTGTGAACATACCCTTATGTCACCATTGGGTAATAAATGTTGTTTCTCCCTCAGGGCCTGCAGAGGACACTCAGACATTTCTCTTGATTGCCAGAACTCAATCAACTGACCTAGTCCTAAAGTTTTCTGGAGATTTGGAGTTTACACCCCCAATCCTGTACCAATCCATATAAAATGAGGGGTTAAACCAAAGGGGAACATAACATAAGGTAGGCTGTAAACTAATAAAACAAGGGCAAATACACATATAACACAACATACACAGCCAGTGGAATAGAGCAGAACAATGTCAAAGAAGAGCAATGTAAGCAGTGCACACTGGGATGCTGCACAAGGCTCCTTGCACTACAGTTCTGTAAAAGCCCCATGCTCTGCAATTCCTGCCCCTCTACAAAACAGGACTAAGGTTGCTTACATATATCTCTGATAATTATCTTATCCTTTTCTTTATGTCATCATTTATTAGTATTTTATAATAGTCTTTCTTTTCTTGATCTAATGGTATCTGCACTACATGGCCTGGTGGACTTGAGTATCTACATTGAAGAGACAGAGCAGCACCTTGAGTCAATGATGAGACAGACATGAGGTTATGAGGTTTGTCCTAGACATCTTCAGACACCCTGCGGGCAGTGTAGCTAAGTCTAGGTTCACACCTTTGTTGTTATTTCCATTGTTCTGCTCTGTCATAGGATCAGTACAGCAAAAATAACTGTAGTGGCTGATAAGTCTCAGGATCAACCGGAACGACTCCTACTTGACCCCAGCGCCGCACCTTCCATGAGGTGACCTGAAGCGACCGCTTCAGGCGGCGCTATGCCAGGGCCGGCCCCAGGGAGGGCGGCATTTTTGCTTACTTAAGACAGTCCAGGACAAGCTGTCCTGGACTGGCTTAGCACCGAGCAGTGGATTGGGGAGGCCGCTGGAGCAGCGCTGCTCCAGCGGCCTCCCCTCACGCTCAGGCAGAGAGCAGGTCCTCTCCCTGCGTGCTCTCTGCCTGCGAACACCGCTAAGCCCCTCCCCCTTTGCTCCGCCCCTTTCTGTTGTCTGCCTCGGGCGGTGAAAAGGGCAGGTTCACCCCTGCTTGACCCCATCAGTTTCCCGTCATGGAGTACACTACAAATAGCGTAGCTTGTAGTTCTATATTGTCTTACACTGGATGCTGTCTATTACAATACAGCTTTATCTTGAGCCTGAGCAAAAAAAATCAGCCAAACACTGAATATCGGATAAGCATGATCCATACATACTGATTTACAAATCATCTTTAAAGGCTTTGGATAGCTATGAAGGTGTTTCTTATTATTGTATTCTAAATATTTTGTGCTAAAAATTTTTTTAGTTAGAACATGTTGAAAAAATTTGTCCATTCTGACTTTGCAGCATTTCCCATACATTGCATGCTGCTCTGTGTCATTCTCAGTAAAATCCATTAGGAGACCTGAGATCTTTCTTGCGAGTCGGGCGGCTGCATAAGCCGGTCGGCTCTTGACTTAGCATGATAGAATGCTTCCCCTCCTCCCCCCCCCCCCTTCCCCTCCTGGCGGCAGACACTTGCATGGGCGGGGCTTGGCCGACACTATTTAGTTTTCGGCGCTGAGCGGGGACTTCCTCTCGGACCCCCGCCAGTGCCGAAGCAGCTTTGACTCCCCCCCCCCCTCCCTCCCTTGTCAGTGCCTTTCCCTCTCCCGTGTTGTGGTTGTTCCCTTTGTTATGAGTGTTGTACAGTATTTTATATGTTTGGTTATTTATTTCCCTTTGTTTTCCTAGGTGTCACAGCTGCCATATTGGCAGGACCTTGTCTCCTCCCCCCTTTCGGCATCTGGAGTAGAAGAAGAGAGGCGCGTCACCCGCTGACCATCACATATATGCCCACCGCAAGTGGTGGCGGGGCATTCTGGTGACGCACCTTGGCATTTCGTCATAGGGGTAGCAGGGTTCTGCTGATATGTGCATATTTCAATAATATTTACCCAAGAAGTTGCTTGTGCCTTTATTTGTATATAGTTATCTCAGGGGCCGGGAGAGGGAACCTTTCCTTGTTTGGGGAAGTTAGTACGCTTAGTCTTAGCCTCGCTCTCTCCCTCTGCTCTCTTGGTAGCCCAAGCTCATTTCACGGGGTTATGCCACAATGCATAGCCCCCACCTCTCCTGAGAATAGGGTGTTTTACCCCAGTTGTTAATTCAACCTTACTGTAGCCAGACTAAATGTGAGCGTGCCCCTGAAGGACTGAATGCAACTGGCAATAGGAGCTCCAAGTACCTGGGAGCTGGGATGTGTCCCATCCAGCAGGAGCACACCTACAATAATGGTAATCCCACTATCCCCCGTTCTCGTTCTTAGAATCGGTACAAGTCTCAACGGTCAGACCCCCACCGATGGATAGATTAGAACTATGCTTTGTGGCATAAACCCTTTAAGCTTAGCTCTTATCAATTTATAAGAACGTAGATTAAATGGGGATTTATAAGTTCTCAGAACGGCAGAGATGAGGGGCCACAGAAACAGCCATCACTGAGCACAGTATCACACATGCAACGTACGCACAAACCAGCAGATCACAACTTTGGTTAAGGCTTTATGGCAACTTTAGTTACGCAACATGAAAATTGCATTGTGACATCCCACGTAACAATTGTCAACGTTGTCAGACTGGACCACATGACGGACCACAACCGTGACGCAACAGTCAGAAAGGATTGAAATCTGCTGCGTTTTTGTTGCAGATCCTAAGCAGCATGAGACTTTGACAGCATAAATTTCAATGTCTATTCCACGTGACCATAACTCATAGGCAACATGTCTATGATTTCCTAAGCCACGTCATACCTCTAAAACGGTCGTGTGATAGTAACGCTAGATTCACATTAGCGTTCCGATTTCCATTCTTTTGGGACCCGAAAAACGGAAAAATCGGAAACCCATGGAACCCATAGAATATAATGGACTATATTAGTATTTGCTATATTGCTATGGTTTTAAACCGACGGTATAAGGTGCAGCATGAAAAATGGTAAGGACCGAAAAGAACATAGAAAAAGTTCTACCCTGTCCAGACTGATGGAACACATTAATATCAGTCAGGAACAGTTTTAGTGCGACACAGAAATTGGTTCCCATCAAAGACGAGGTTACAGTCAGTTCTTTTCACACGTAATTTTCTAGTTGTTTTAAAAACTGCCAAATATGTGCTATTATACACCGCAGGAGCACAACAGAGAACACACAGTATTTCAGAAGGTTATAAACATGTAGCAGACTTTCTGCATGCTCGACAATTTATATCTTTACTTAGGGCATGAGGAAACAGCTGATCTGCGGGGGTCTCAGCAGCTGAACCCTCCCTGATCTAATACCGATGTCCTGCCCTGTGCAGCTTAAAAAAATCTAGACAACAGCTTAAGGGACCGTTCACAAGGCGGAAAATGAAGAGAAATTCTTCGTTTTCCGCCATGCAGTCGTTGCTTTCCACTGCTGATCAGGCCCAGATTAATGGGCAGGCTATGGACATCGTGGCAAGATGAAGCAGGACGCTTATTTTTTCAGTGTCTTACTGTGATCTTTGTCTTCCATTGAACAATGAGAGGCAGAGTCTGGAAGGAATCTGTCCCCAAATAAGCATCAAATTCCTAAGTGTGAACGGCTCCTTAACAATTAAAATAGAGTATAATGATGGAAGAGGCAGGGGAGGATAGAAACATAAAAAACAAGGTTACTTACCTCTCCTGGGCTCCGGTGCGCTCCCCTCTACTTTCGGACATCTACAATGTTGGACCAGATGTCACCTAACCCAGGCCGGTATCTTGACGCATAATGACGTTGGCCTGGACCACATGATGTCTATGACATGACCAGCCTTCCAGAGCGCAGGAGAGGTAGGAATTGGAAATGGTGTTTTTTATATTCCCTCCCCTGGGCCAACAATAATTACACTTGGGGGGCTGAAAAGACCCCTGAGTATAATGATAGCAGTGTTTTGGGGGTTGGCAGGCCCGTGGCCCGACTCCTGATCACAGTCACATCCGCAGAAGGGGAAGGACAGGTGGCCATGAGCAGGAGCGAGGATTGGTAAGTAAATAGGGCCTGTTATTTGCTGGGGCTACTCCAGCAGGTAACAAAAAAAAAAACACACCAAGGGCCCGCCAGGCCCCCTTATGTCCCTGTAACCGCTGCCACCCCAGTAGTTACATCCCATGTGGTTCAGGCTACATTTACATGCTAGCATCACCTCCGAGGATACTCATTGTCTACCACAGTCACATGTATGAGTGTGCTATCATCTTTCCCAGACAAGTAACCAATAATCAATCTACATTACCGTGAAGAGTTGACTGAACCACAAGATACTAGAGTTTCCCTGGTAGTAAATAGAGCTCACATGCAACATTAGCAAATGGAAGACAATAATGTACGCATTTCCTTTTATCACATAGGATGAGACAACCGCGTTGTTCTTCTGTCTCCAGTTATCCCTTTGTGTCTTAATATACGACTCAGTCTTTGTCTCCTAATTCATTGTGACGGCAAACGTTGAGGCACACATTAAATACAATGAAGCTTACTAGTAAAAGTTTCCATGTGCTGACGTAAGCGTAAAATAAATAAATCATAATCCGTTTTAATCTTTACAATCTCCCTCCAATGACTTCCCGGACCTGAAGTTTCTATGTTTAGCACAGAACCAGTACCGTTTAAAGGGCACGACGCTGTCTATTAGCCTGGAGATAAGTGAGACTTCACAATGGCAGGGACGGTTTATGTGTGACAAGTGGATTACCAGCCGTGCACCTGTCATGTGTGTCACATCCCAGCCCAAATAACCAGCGGCCCCAGGGGAGTGGGGGAGTAAGGCGTGTTGCTGACATATGCAAGTCGCCAGGTGCTGTGCAATAAACTTACATGGACAACAAACAATTTGCTAAGGATAATACATCCAAAAGACAATGTGCCTTGCTTTTAACCATTTCTATGCTGATGATGCACTCAGGAAGATTATTTTCTATCATACATTAGTGATAGTCCTCCCACTCATGTTAACCTGAGTTGCGGGTTAGTATCAATGATCTGGTTTTATGGGCGTAGTTATAGGGCATTGTTGAACTGGGATGCCTAGGGCTTATCAGTGGAATTCTTTAGAGGGACCCATTGTAATGCAAATATTACCTGACACCCCTTTGCAAATTCCTAAAACAGGTTTTTCAATAGTAGCTTGCTGCCTAGTCCTTGCATTGGACTGTTTTGTCCTGAGAGCCTTGTGTAGTCTTTTGACTGTCTCTTACTTGGAACTAGGGACCTCTTATCCCTGTGAGCCATGAGTCCCTCTTATCCCTGTGAGCCATGGGTCCCTCTTATCCCTGTGAGCCATGGGTCCCTCTTATCCCTGTGAGCCATGGTTCCCTCTTATTTCTGCGAGCCATGGGTCCCTCTTATCCCTGTGAGCCATGGGTCCCTCTTATCTCTGTGAGCCATGGGTCCCTCTTATCCCTGTGAGCCTTGGGTCCCTCTTATCTCTGTGAGCCATGGGTCCCTCTTATCTTTGTGAGCCATGGGTCCCTCTTATCCCTGTGAGCCATGGGTCCCTCTTATCCCTGTGAGCCATGGTTCCCTCTTATTTCTGTGAGCCATGGGTCCCTCTTATCCCTGTGAGCCATGGGTCCCTCTTATCCCTGTAAGCCATGGGTTCCTCTTATCCCTGTGAGCCATGGGTCCCTCTTATCTCTGTGAGCCATGGGTCCCTCTTATCTCTGTGAGCCATGGGTCCCTCTTATCCCTGTGAGCCATGGGTCCCATTTATCTCTGAGAGCCATGGTTCCCTCTTATTTCTGCAAGCCATGGGTCCCTTTTATCCCTGTGAGCCATGGGTCCCTCTTATCTCTGTGAGCCATGGGTCCCTCTTATCCCTGTGAGCCATGGGTCCCATTTATCTCTGAGAGCCATGGTTCCCTCTTATTTCTGCGAGCCATGGGTCCCTTTTATCCCTGTGAGCCATGGGTCCCTCTTATCCCTGTGAGCCTTGGGTCCCTCTTATCTCTGTGAGCCATGGGTCCCTCTTATCTTTGTGAGCCATGGGTCCCTCTTATCCCTGTGAGCCATGGGTCCCTCTTATCCCTATGAGCCATGGGTCCCTCTTATCCCTGTGAGCCATGGTTC
This sequence comes from Leptodactylus fuscus, assembly GCF_031893055.1. NCBI lineage: Eukaryota > Metazoa > Chordata > Amphibia > Anura > Leptodactylidae > Leptodactylus > Leptodactylus fuscus. The sequence goes on along the minus strand of NC_134271.1, from coordinate 23,862,323 downwards.
CCTCTTATTTCTGTGAGCCATGGGTCCCTCTTATCCCTGTGAGCCATGGGTCCCTCTTATCCCTGTGAGCCATGGGTTCCTCTTATCCCTGTGAGCCATGGGTCCCTCTTATCTCTGTGAGCCATGGGTCCCTCTTATCTCTGTGAGCCATGGGTCCCTCTTATCCCTGTGAGCCATGGGTCCCATTTATCTCTGAGAGCCATGGTTCCCTCTTATTTCTGCGAGCCATGGGTCCCTTTTATCCCTGTGAGCCATGGGTCCCTCTTATCTCTGTGAGCCATGGGTCCCTCTTATCCCTGTGAGCCGTGGGTCTCATTTCTCTCTGAGAGCCATGGTTCCCTCTTATTTCTGCGAGCCATGGGTCCCTTTTATCCCTGTGAGCCATGGGTCCCTCTTATTTCTGTGAGCCATGGGTCCCACTTATCTTTGTGAGCCATGAGTCCCTCTTATCTCTGTGAGCCATGAGTCCCTCTTATCTCTGTGAGCCATGGGTCCCTTTTATCTCTGTGAGCCATGGTTCCCTCTTATCTCTGTGAGCCATGAGTCCCTCTTATCTCTGTGAGCCATGGGTCCCTCTTATTTCTGCGAGCCATGGGTCCCTTTTATCTCTGTGAGCCATGGTTCCCTCTTATTTCTGCGAGCCATGGGTCCCTCTTATCTCTGTGAGCCATAGGTATGTATTCACACAGCAGTAGCCTGCAGGCAGATGTAAGACACTACAAGATGATTGGTGACCCCCATACTACCCAGTATGACCTAATAGTTGAGCACATAAGGGGATCTGCTGATCTTAAAATACAACAGAGCCAAAGTTTGAGATGTATAAATTCAAATTAAAAGTTAAGTTATAACAGTTTTACTTATCTTGCACTGGTCATAATTTACAGCCTGTGTTAGACCCTGTTCACACCATGTTTAGCTACTGTGGGGAAGGTAGCTTAACAGGGTGTAGCAGCAATGGTGTGGACCAGACCAGTCAGAGATAGGGACAAGAATCTGGTGCCAAACAGGTTTTTTTTTAGAAAAATGGCAAAAGAAATAAACCTTTTCGTCAGGTACAAAAATAAGTAAAATAAAACACAGCTTTAACTTCAGGCAAAAGGGAAATCAAAACTCCTGCTCGGCCGAGCTCTAACTAATACAGTATAAGGCTGTATGTGTGGCTTACTTCTGGTCACACGATCAGACAAAGCACAACAAGTCGTAGTCTGGTCTCACCAGAACTCAACTCTCCAGGACAGACCCAGGCACCTCCACTCACTCCCAGGATCTGCCCTGAAGTAGTCCTCCTTAGTGATCACCACACTTGTCCTCTCCTCCTCTCTCCTGCCTCCGTCACTTCAACATCTCATGGTCCAGGTAACACAGGGCTACGCTGTAAAACATGGGCAGGACCATCATGGGGGCTACAGAAGCTGCTCCATGCTCCAGATGAGTCAGGACGTCATGTGCATGAGTATAGTGAGCTGAAGAGGAGAAGTCAGGAGCAAGAAGGGGTGTGTATTAATATTGGTCATCACCTATTGAAATAATCCAAAAGAAACAAGTATTAGGACTTCCTTAAAGAGGATCCTTCACCAGCTTCCCTACTAACCTGACAGTACAAGGCTTTGGATGACTACTGTCAGGGTGGGTGTTCCAAGACGTTGAGCAGTAAGGCCCGCCCTTCTGACAGCGAAGAGATATCAGTGCCGAAACTAAGCATGCTGGCAAAGCTGGCTGAAATGCACTGAATTCAGGTCTTCTTTAAAAATGTATGCCAACGCGGTTTCATGTGTTGCGTGGTGGGAAACACAACCCTTGTGTACCATGAATAAAACCTCAGTCTGCAGGAAACAGCCCAAAACGGGACTGTGGTCAAGTATGTAGACTGTAAAGGGTTATCTGTAATCTTCGTTCCCGTAAACCGTCCTGTTATCAGATCACTTTCACTGCGGCGATAACAATAATTTGAGAATAGTTGTTCCGTCGCCTTAGTTACAATTGGCGCATAAATATTGAGACAGTAACCCAATCTGAGGTTATCCATATCTGCAGCAGACGGCTCAGCTCTCCATCAACCATCTCAGGCTATTTCCTAACCTGTCATATAATACAACAGTTTAGAAATTCACTTACAACCGCGGGATCGGGATTACGGATTTAACCTTTTCAGTCCTTTGCTCCGTTGTATTAATTACCCTTCATGGCCTAGAGCTGCGACTGTAATAACGTCCATCATTATTCTTCCCATTTCTCTGCCATCGCTTTATCCCGAGTATCTTTTAATTGAAACACTAGTTCTAATCATGTCCGACACTCACAAGTCTTACTGAATTAGACATGACTCCGCAATGCCCTGACTACAACCGCGCCAGATATCCCAGATGCTAGGCCCTTATTGATAGCTCTGCCTCGCGGCCTTGTACGCGCACAATACCCACCAGTGCAGATAGCGAACATCCAGTTCTCAGGCTACTGCTTTGATTTTCTATTGCTATCAATCTCTCCATAGATAATGTTGTTACACATATTGAAAAGTAGATTTAATGAATTAATCAGACTTTTTGCAGGGTGAACCGCACGCTACATTACTCACATTAACATATACAGAGAAATCATGTCACCCGTCCCCTCCTCATAAAGACATTAAACCAAACTATTGTGTGTAGCAGTGAGGAAGCTCCTGAAACTCTCATATGTAGAAATATACAAAGAAATATTCTCTACTAGACTTCGTCTGCGTGTTGTTGGCGTCGATGATCTGCTTGCTCTGGAGTTTCGGCAGCTCTCAAGCTGGCCTGCCGCTGAACTTGTTTCTCGTGCCGAGCTTGTGATTTTTTCGGCAGCTCAGCAGCTCGCTAAGTTGCCATACAATGAGTGTGTTGTTGGTGCCGATGATCCGCCTGCTCCGGCGTTTTGGCAGCTCTGAAGATGGCCTGCCCCTGAACTTGTTCCTTGTGCTGTGCCTGTGATTGTTCCAGCATCTCAGCAGCTCGCTGGAATGCCATATAATGAGCATACTGTTGGCGTTGATGATCTGCCTGCTCCGGCATTTCAGCTGTTCTGAGCCGCTTGATGCCTAGCTTGCTCAATCCTACTCAGCTCCGCTTGAGAAGTGTGTTGACTTCTGGCTACCTTCATAGTTCTCAGTTTTGCCACAAATTAGATTTTAATTTTCCCAGCATGTTTAAAATTGGAAACTGCCAAGTTGGATTAAAGGGGTTTTCCCATCTCAGTGTCTCAGCACTCTGCCTAAAGTGTCTGCTTCTCACTTCCTGTATTTCTCTCCCCACCCTCCTCCCTCTGGCTGAACGGGACACAGAAGATTTCTGCAGATGAGATAATATAATCAGGTGATGCAGACTTATGCAGATCAGATAATCTGCTTGTACAGAATGGACTCAGTGTTATCTGTGTATTTACATAGAGAGATAACAGACCGGGCTTTATCAGCAAACTGCAATTAGCTGAAAGTCCTGCTGGCAAAAACAGTTTAATATTAGTAGGATACATAAATTAATAACAGTCATGAAGCCATGGCATTTACCGGGATAAAAAGTATCCTATGTGTTAATCGAGGTTACAAACTATCTATGTTCTAAATTTCATCCAAATTTGTTCAGCCATTTTTGAGTGATTGAGGAACAAACATACTAACTATAATATTAGTAGGATGTGTCCCACGAGCCTAGCCATGTCCCCACTCCTACACCTTACAGTTATAGGTGGGCAAAACCTCTCAGGATTCATTTTGTTTCAGGTTCCAGTGATTCAGGTCCCAGATTCTATTTAGGTCCAGAATGAACCCCACCTAAGGCCAGGGTCCCAAAATGAATGGGATTCTAGTAAATCCCATCCACACATTGCAGAAAAATATGCATGGCAGAAATATGATCACTGGTGGCCCAATCACAGGCCTCAGCGGTGACCCTGGGCACATGACATCACCAAGAGATACAAGACCAAAAGAGGTGAGAGAATATGAGAATGAATGTTTTTTATTTTTTTCCTCTCCTCTGGGCCTCCTGACAGTCGATCGAATTCAGTGATTCATAAAGAGAATGGTATATGACTCGGTTCTTTGTAGATTCCAAGACATTTTATGGAAAACCATGCAGCACTATTACATCTGATATCTTCCTTTTAAGACGGCAAGCAAGTCAGAAGAAAGTTTCCATCTTCCATCATTACAGCGAATGGTGACATATGCAAATGGAGGATGGTTTGTTTGCGTCTGTCATAGCGGCACAAGACCCAAATAGATAAATATATAAAATCTATATATATATCTAGCAGAATAAGGAACCCATTCAAGTCAATGGGAGGCTTTTTTTTCAGCGCTGAAATTCCACACCAAATTCCTCACCATTTTCCTCCGTGTGAATGGACCCGAAAAGGAGAATTTTACCGCCACTCAGGCCAATGTGCCAATCGTCCGATCCTCTTCTGCTGCTGGGCAGAATACAAGAATCATCTCTCTGACATCATTAATTCCATGGTGCTTTACATTTGGGGGTTACATACAGTACACAAAATATACAGGTACATATCATACTAACAGTGATCGGCTGGCACAGTGGGGTAGAGGGCCCTGCCCGCGAGGGCTTACAATCTATGAGGGAAGGGAGGAGAGACAGAAGGAGAGGGGGGAGACTGTACAGATGGCGGTGCGGTGATAGTGTTATTGGAGGTTGTAGGCCTTCCTGAATAGGTGAGTCTTCAGGGCCTTCCTGAAGCCTGTGATTGTGGGGATCAGTCTTATGTGTCTTGGTAAGGAGTTCCAGAGTATGGGGGATGCGCGCGAGAAATCTTGGAGACGGTTGTGTGAGGAGCGGATGAGGGCAGAGCGGAGTAGGAGGTCTTTGGAGGATCTGAGGTTACGTGTGGGCAGGTAGCGGGAGATGAGGTCAGAGATATATGGAGGGGACAGGTTGTGGATGGCTTTGAAAGTTAACGTTAATAGCTTGAACTCAATTCGCTGGGCTATAGGTAGCCAGTGGAGGGACTGGCAGAGGGGAGCGGCCGATGAAGATCGGGGGGTGAGGTGGATTAAGTGAGCAGCGCAGTTTAAGGTGGACTGGAGGATGTGGTGTAAATGTCAGAGCAAAGTGGATGGGAATCCCATGCCCAACCTTTTTTTTTTTTACCCAAAACCAAGAATGGCTACGAAAGGAAGGGAAATATATGAGAAACTTTGATACTTCTACCTTCTGCTCAGTCCACTCCTGGCTTTGGCTCAAAAAAACGCAACAAAATCTGCAACAAAAAAAGCTGCATTTCCGCAATGTGTGGCCTTAGCCTTAGGGCAAGTTCACAGGTAGTTTTTTGGTCAGGATTTTGAAGCCATAATCGCCTCAAAACCCGGACCAAAAAGACGGCTCCCATTGAAATCAATAGGAACCACTCAGGAGCTTTTTCTGAGAGCGAAGTGCTCATTCTTCAAGCCGAGTCGCCTCGCGATTCAGCCTGAAGACTCTCCCTCCTCCGGACTAGGCCCATTCATTGGGCCTAATGCGGAGCAGAGCGTGCGGCTGGATGCCGGTGCAGTGCACTGGCTTTCAGTTGCAGTGACCCGTCTTTTGGATCGGAACTTGAGGCAGAGGTCAACGGTCCATACGACTAAATGGAACAGCGACGTAGTCCTACAACCCATGGACAAATGTAGCGCCTTTGCTGGAAAATGAAAAGCGTTAACATAATAAAAGTATATGCAAGATTGATTTGTATGGTGCAGAACAGCAATAGTATTTAATTTAGCAGCAAGTACAATGTGCGGATGATGAATCTATCACGTTCCTTAACAAAATGAATGCGATCCATACAGTAGTGTAGAGGAGTCAATACATTATATTTCATTCTGTTTGTTTTCTCCCGTGAACTCCTGACTTTACACCTCGGGCAAGCAGACTGATTTATTTGTCTAGTAGGTGTGTACGGCGCAGGGCTTATTTACAGGAGCTATGATACATGCACTAATCATTAGGAAGGCTGCAGCTTATTAAATATGGGCCAGACAAGGGAATTTTCTCATGGAAACTTCAGCTTCTTAGTCATATTACTTAGCATTTTGCAGCTAACAGCAGAACTCTTTGTACCGCTGCTCTGTTCCTTCTTTCTGAACTCTCCTGCAAGCGCTATCTTTACTCCCGTCCCTGTATTTTCGGCTCCTCTCTATTCCTGCCCCCCTGTGTTTCACCTCCATCTCAGAACATCAGAGCTCCAGCATGTGGAATTGTTGATTCTGTTTGTTGAAGGGTTTCTTTCCCGCGGTGTCCCAGGACACGTACGACACGCGAATCTCAATGCTTTTCTGCTGGTGAAAAACATGAGAAATTCATCAAAACTCGAATTCTCTTTTATTATGTTCTTGCTGAAGTTAAAACAAATCGCCGAGTCTTTTTTATTTGCAATTTTGATTTTCCTGCCAATAAACTTTACTTTCTTGCTACCTTGAGAACATCTTTTACTTAGTCAGTGACTTTCTTTTGCAAAGGAAAAAACTATTGTCCTGTCTTTCTATTCTGTTTATAGTCAACTTTACTTGACTGCAAGTTTTCCTTATTCTAAAAGGGCTCCACCATGTACTGCACTGACTGTTCCGGCTGCCTGGAACGTGCATGTAACTGCTTCAATATATATGAGCAGGGGTGGCTTATAATAAGGGTGCACTATATGGTTGCCCAGGCCCGAGGCTACAAAGGGGCCCAGTGGTAAATAACTTTTATTTGCGAGGTTCGGGCCAACACGTCTGAACCAGCCAGTACTTATAGTCTGGGGTCTTTTCAGACACCAGAGTATAATATGCAAAGGTCTAGGAAAGGTGAGTACTCACCTTTCCAGGGCTCCTGCGTGTCCTCTTCTGGCTTCTTTGGACCTCCTGAATGATGTGTGTGATAAGGCCTCAGCGGTCATGTCAGCATGATGATATATTAGGCACAAGCATCATTACAATGGCATAACCCACGTTACTGCTGAGGCCGAAGCGTAGACCTCAGAGATTCCTGACATCATTCATTGGTCTGCAGATAAATATCTCACCCATATGAAGTGGAATGGGTTCAATGAAAGCTGTATTAATTCCTTTGTACTGAGCTCCCCCTAGTGGTGGTTGCAGGCAGCAAGTCTTATCATTCTTAGCTGTATAGAGATTTATTAATGTATTTATATCCGTTGTCTTGTGTACATACATAGAAACATATGAGGGCTGATATGTACAATTCATTTCAAGTAGACATATGGGGTGCACAGCCATAAAATTGTATCTTTTCCACTGTTTGCTTCCCTCCAAAATGGCTGTACATTAAGACTGGCATACACTACTTATATGCCAGTCTTAACCATAGATAACAATATTCTATAAAATTCAGAAAATTTGTATTACAATATGCCACATCCATAAAATACCATCATGGGAGAGGGAGAATGAGATCTGTATAGCCAAGATGGCTTCCCCCGGGGTATAGAGCTCAACAATCTTATTCCTTATTCATATACCAATGAAAAATAAATCCACTGAACGCCATAAAAGCAGAAAGAAAATGGAACAAATTTCGTTTTTTATCATTTCCATCCCATTCGTATTTCTCCAGATTCCCAGTACATAGCATGGATTATTAAATAGCGACAATAGGACATACGCAAAAATGGCCTCCTGCGACTAGAACGAGAAAATGGCTATGGCGGGAAGGGGTTAAATGAATAAATTATGGATGGATGATATGACAACTTTCCAGAGCTTCTCTTTACTTGCTTTCTCTGGAGTCATACACCTGACTGGCATTATCATATTCTATCCATCTGTGTAGAGAAGTGCAACCTCGGCTAATCCAGTAATATATGACAGAGTATCAGGATTCTGCGGCGGTATTATACTTCATAGAATGGAGATGGAGTCCTGGGCGCATCATGACAAAGATAACCAGGTGCCATTCATCTGAAGAAATAGAACAGGAGGACTTCTGAAATCTCAGCATTGCAAGGCCAAATATTACAAACTGGGTATTCAGGCCTAGCCATGGGTAGAGATGAGCAAACAACCCAAGAGTATATCAGCATACCTCCCAACTGTTGAAGACCTGAAAGAGGGATAAAATGTGTGGCGCGCGTAGCGCGCTGCGGAAAATTTTGCTCCACCCACTTTTATGTTGACTCTGCCCATTCTCATTCATTTTTCATGTGCCCCCACACAGTATAATCCTCCTACAGTCACCTGTAAATTATATCTCTGTCCCAGATTCATGCCCCCATCTCTGCCCCAGTTTCATGTCCCCCTATCTCTGCCCCCAGATTCATGTCCCCTCCATCTCTGGCCCCAGATTCATGTCCCCCCATCTCCACCCCCCAGAATCATGTCCCCCCATCTCTTCCCCCAGTGTTATGCCGTCCCCTCCTTCATCTGCCCCCAGTTTCATGTTCCACCTCAATGTCTACACACAAAAACCATTTAAACTCACTTTTTCCTCGCTCCCCCCCCCCCCCTCGCTCTCTCTGCAGTCTCACTAACACAGTTGTAGGCACGATGTGACGTCATCACATCGCGCCTACACAGCCACTAGCCGGAGTGCAGCGGTGAAGCAAGGAGCTGAGCTGTGACAGCTCCTTGCTTTAGTCGCGTATGCGTTCAACTCAGATCTGCGTCCTCCAGAAAATCGGGACATACCTCCCTCCAACCGGGACCGCGGGACACGTCACCAAAATCGTGAATGTCCCGCAGAAATCGGGACAGTTGGGAGGTATGATATCAGACCCTAGGGTATGATAGGTGGAGGCCCAGGTCATCACTGAGGCCTGTTGTTGAGCCTCAGTGTTGACATGAGAACGCCAAGTGCCCAATCACAAGCCTTAGGGCCCGTTCACACAGGCACAGAGGGTTGGATTATGGTGCGTAATCCACATCATAATCCGCCCCCTCACAATGGTGGTCTATGGAGACCGCCAGGCTGCCCTTCCTTCAGAAAAATTCCGCGGCTTGCTGAGCCGCATCCGCCTCACGACAGCGCCCTCCGGAGTCGAACCATTCATTTGAGCCGACTCCGGAGGGGGAAGCCGCAACTGTCGGTGGCAGGCGGGTATTGACCCGAGAGGGAAGCGGCTCCCCGCGTCACTCTCGGTGCCAAAATCCGCCGTACTGAACCACGAGTGAACTTAGCCTTAGTGGTGACACCAGGCACATGACATCACCAGAAGACTGTGAGGAGGCCCAAAAGACGTGAGGGAAGGTGAGTATCAAAGTATTTTATTTTTTCACCTCCTTTGGGCCTCCGCGAGTCTGAAGAGATCCCACAGTATAATAATTTACTCCAAAGCATGTCTCCATTTTAGTTAGTCTGAGCTGAATCCCAATTTCGAAGCAGTTCACCCATCTCTATCCACAGATTACACCAAAAATGTTCAATAGATAGATGTTTGTCCCATCTAATGAACATCTATCGAGTCCTTCTAACCTCATGTCCTCTGTGAATAGAGAGCTGGTCAACCATATTCATGCTCTTGAGTCTTTTCTATAGGAGGCCATATATAGCCAAGAACAAGTGGGTATGTCATAAAGGCGTATTGCTATTTCAGACGCTTTTAAGATTTTTTGAGAATGGGACACTACTGTGAATTTGACCTTTTGTCTGGAGTCATATGTCATGAAGCAAAAATATCAAAAATGAGGCTGCTTTGTGACTCCAAGTAGGTGGTAACACTCCATGACATGCAGCACACCCGTTTATGGTCTTGTATGGAAGAGGAGATTCTCATCTTTCATATGACACTAAGGTCCTCAGCTGGGTCACGTGACCAGCAATCAGACATATCCGACTGTTACAGTGTCTCATGTGGGTGTTACCAGTGCACTCAGTGGTGAGCCACCAGCACCCATGGGTTGGTGCGCAATATGAAGCTTACCTGGTCATGACCAGCACCACATTTTCCAGTGGCCGACATGCTACTTACCTGGTCAGCCATCACGGAGAACCTGCCCTGCCACCCTGCTCCCTTACAGGTCGCCTTTTGGAGCTCTTCACTGACAAGGGAAGGAAGATTTCAGACACAGTTACCTAAGAAAACCCGTGAACCCTATAGCCATTAATGGGGTCCGTGTGGTTTCCGAACGAAACATGCAGAGAGAAAAATGCTGCTTGCAGGACTTTTTTCTCCACATGTTTCATGCAGAAACAACATGGACCCCATTAAAGTTTAAGGGGTCTGCGGGTTTCCTTAAGTAACTGATTTTTTTATGCATGTAGGTTTCCCTTCGGAGGGCTCCCAAACGCAGACATGAACCGGGTCTCAGGCTAAGTTTATACCTGTGCCTGTATTCCATTTGGGGTTTCCATTCCCCAATCCGCTTTAAAAAATGTGGAATCGCATCAAGGTTCTGTCCACATATAAGACTATTGGAGGGTCAGAGTACAACATAATATAGCTGAGGATCAAAAGGGAGTAAATAAAAATTAATCCCAATATAATTGACATCATGTACCCTTTTAATGGACCGAAGGAGTAAAAAAACTGGAGGCTGTGTTACTATAAGCGCACTAAAAAGATCTCAGCTAGGGGTGCGGCTACCTAAATGGGGATTTATATTGGGTCATGTGATCAGGATAGAGGATAGCCCCAAATTGAAGAGCAAAGTGCCCCTTAGTGGGAGCCATAGCACCCACTAGTTTAGTTGTAATAATAATAGTATTAGATATCCAAATGTCTGACCCGTTATCCTGCTTGTATTGTGTTTCCACACCTTAGCGGACTCTTCTCCGGCCTTGTTGACTGGTGGATTCTTCTCGGAGCATGTGTGTTAGTAATATTACACGGCCTGGACTTTCATGTGCACTTGCACTGTTTTCTCCTTGTCCCTTCCCCCTATTATCCTCCATCTTTTCCTATTTATAATCTATTTTTCATGAGCCCTTTGTATCTTCCATGTCATTATCTAGGCCTTTACCATCTTCTGCTTGTTTTTCGTCTCCACCTTCTACCCTACTATCACATAGTCCGCACATATCTGCTGGGACTTATGAAAGCCATTACTGCTCCGCTGATAACACAATCGATTGCAGCCACAAATGGTCTTTGTATGATGGACAAACTAAGGTCATCGTCGGCTTCCAAAATTCCAGGAATACAGACGTGTACACACCATTGTCTTTCTGCGGTATCTTTTTTAATTGCTTCTCGTTTTACATTTGCCAGGAAATTTTCATATGGAAAAACACACAGCAAAGAGATATTATTAGATCCTGGTTTCTGTAGCCTGCACCGTGCCGGTAACATGATCAGGCTAGTATTTCACATTAGTGTTTGCTTCATAGTCACATGTTGGTGTCAAAAACTTGACCAAGTTATTGTATATCTCATTGCATACGTGTCCATTATTCTGGGTAGGTCTATGTCATGAGCACAAAATATGGAAGTATAGACTTCAGAATCCACCAAAGCCATTGAATGAAGATCTGTAGCAGGATCCTAAATATTATCAGCCTTTTATGGTACTGGTGTCCTTTTGAATGGTACAAAGGCATTGGGACGTCTCAGGTTCTTAACCGAGGTGTTTGTGCAAACACTAGATCAGTGACCATAATGTCCTTGGGAGCCTTCACACTTTACAATATGCTTTTATGTCTATAGGGAAACAAGGTATTGATCTCCTAGAGAAATATATATTGGTATAAAATATCTAAAATGAAGCATATACTTCAACACAATGGGACATTCTCAATACATTACGATCGTAATCATCATCATAGGATGAGAGCAATGGACAATAAGTGTGGGAAAGTGATGGATGCAGATGGAGACTTTCCATCTGAATCTGTTCCCTTTGACTTTAATGCATGTGCTTTGTAAAATTCAGAAAGACATGGAACACTTAATAGGTCTGGAACACGTTAACATCTGCTCTTCTAGGTCTGGATGGATCTTACAAGAACATGATAACATCTGCTCTTCTAAGTCTGGTTGGATCTTGCAGGAACATGATAACATCTGCTCTTCTAGATCTGGTTGGATCTTACAGGAACATGATAACATCTGCTCTTCTAGGTCTGGATGGATCTTACAGGAACATGATAACATCTGCTCTTCTGAGTCTTGTTGGATCCCATAGGAACATATACAAAGCCTCGATTCTACTACCTATGGATGGTGGATCTATTTTGTGTTTCGGTGCTTGATATGTTCCCCTTTAGGCATCTTCACTGAAAGGTTGTGATCAGTTGGACTACTTGTGAAATCCACAGCAAATCTTCAACAAAAGCAACTAGTTACTCATACATGCCACCTGTGATTGGGGTTGAGCAAAGCAGTTCGTAAAGAGTCAGGTTATTTATGAATTTCTAAAAATTCCAGATTTGAACAAATTCAAAATTTGTGGGGTTCACAACATCGAACCACTATTGCACTCTAGGGTCTCTTCAGAGTATAATAGGTGGAGGCCCAAGGAAGGTGACATAGTAACATAACAATCATACTCACCTCTCCTGGGCATCCATTCTGGCATCCAATGTTGGTCTCTTTACTTTTTGGGACTCTTCAGCTTCCTGATGGATGTTTTCAGTCTTAGGGGACTACTGAGGGGGCATGGTGGTATCACTTCGGTCAGAAGAGAAACTGCTGGGCAAACTTCACGATATTCAATAGATGAATCTCACAAGGATCGCCCAACACTATCGGCATCTATCTGTGTAAGCAGGAGACCATCCACTTGTATCCATTTTTTTGGCAGGTATAAAACCACACATGCACGATCCATTGGGTTACCAGATCTGACCACCTTACCCTCAGTCTTGTTGTATATAACCTAAGGACACCCAAAATCTTCTAAAACAAAAAACCCTCCTGAGAAGACACCCATCAGTCCAGCTGTATAACCACCCAGCTCAACCAACCAAAGGTAAGTTCCCCCAATTCTTACTTAAATTTTCTTGGTCTGTCTCCACCACCCACCACTCTCCTGCTGGCACAGCTGTATGACTTCCCCATGTGCAACCCATAGCCGATTATAAGGGTGGTAGGCAGTAGGCTTTTCTTTAGGTCAAGAAAACAGACCCTTCCGCCCCCACCACTCCCTTTAAATATCCCTGTTTTTCCTCTGCTCCTGTATATTCCTGTGTCCCTCTTCCATCTCTTTCGAGGAGAGACACTGATTAGATTTGCTCCTGTGTGGGAGGAATTTACATTTCCAAGTCACTGTGGATTTCTGTCTCGCTTCAATGATTATTTTCATCTTTTTCTCCTAGATCATACAGTATCTTATCATAGTTGGAAACATGATGGTGTGGGCCAGGCGAACCGAAAACAAACATAGCCTTAGGGCTTATACAGAGAGAGAGCATCAGGATAGTGGGGCGGAATGAAGAAGGGATATAAGCTTCTGGAAAGATGGATGAAAAACTTCAAGCTTCTCCGAATGAAAAATGATGTCTAAGGGTTTAAGGGCTGGATGGCAGAGAATGGTGTGCGTTGTAGTGCGAGCTCAGGTAGCAGATGCTAGGCCTTTTTGCCATGCCAATATAAATTGTTCTCCTTCCTGAAATGCTCCTTTAAGAGGACGTTCCATACTAAAAATAGGTAGCACTAGGAATATTTTTTCAGGGACACAAAAACTACTTATAACTAGAGATGGAGGCACAGATTCATTCCGAACCAGGTTCGACCCCAATATTCCAAATGGTACTGGTTTGGAATATTGGGGTCCATTGAGGGTCTTAAGAGTAGCAGAGTTAGAACAAAGTTTTGTCAGATTTAATCAAAGGCAGATCAGCGATAGAAATCATAGATAGGAGTGAGGGGGAATATCTGTGCTGTGTGAGCCAGTCTGCTGAAGTAATACAGATAGAGATGAGCGAGTAGTGAAATATTCTATATTCGTTTCGAGTAGAGCCTCAATATTTGACTACTCGATCGAATATCGAATCCTATTATATTCTATGGGAATAAAATGCTCGTTTCAGGGGAAACCACTATTCGACTAAAGTCACCAAGTCCACGAGTAGCAGGAGGAGAGTGTTTAGGAGGAGCTCTGTGCAGTTAAAGCGCACGGACCCCATAGACAATAATGGGGTCCGTGAGCTTGCCACGCACTGTCCACACGAATCATTCGTGCGGGTAGTGCACTGTAAGCACACGGACCCCGTTATAGTCTATGGGGTCTGGGCGCTTTAACTGCACAGCGCTCCTCCTCAACACTCCTCAACTGCACTTCGCTCCTCCTCAACACTCTCCTCCTGCTAATGGGAGTCTAAGATCGGACCGCAATGAAGACTGCTCTAATGTTAAAATATGCCGTCTTCATTGTGGTCCGATCTTAGACTCCGCCTCATCAAAGACGAGCCTCCTGCAGAACCAGCGTTGATTGGCCGAATGCTGTACACTATATAGCATTCGGCCAATCAACGCTGGTTCTGAATCAAATTTTTACTGCGAATAGCGAGTGGTATTCGACCGAGTACGAGTATTTCAAATTATATATACCTACTCGATCGAATACTACTCGCTCTTCTCTAAATGCAGATATTGATGTCCTGTGGCCTGGTCCATTATATTATTTCATGCCACCACTGCCACCACTCAGCCTAGGAGCCCTGACAGTGTCATACACTATGTATTATAGATAGGTTCATAGTAGCCCTGACAGTGTTATACACTATGTTTTATAGATAGGTTCCTAGTAGCCCTGACAGTGTTATACACTATGTTTTATAGATAGGTTCCTAGGAGACCTGACAGTGTTATACACTATGTTTTATAGATAGGTTCCTAGGAGACCTGACAGTATTCTACACTTTGTTTTATAGATAGGCTCCTAGTAGCCCTGACAGTGTTATACACCATGTGTAACATCTCTGCCTGTTCGGGTCACTGCACCACCCTCTGCTCGCATGCTGCGGCGCAGGAGGCGGGTGCAGTTTGGTTCTTGGATTAAAGTTTTTGGTCGCACTGTGTGAACTCGGCTCTAGTTCTGTGATTGCATTTGCACCACACCCGTCTTCTGCCTATGTTGCCTCTGTCCATTAAGTGGTTAATCTGTCCTTGCCCTGTGATTGACAGCTTAAACACAGTTTTCCTCATAATATAAACAATACTGGCTCAGATATATAACTCAGCATACAACACGGAAAAAGCACAAGCCAATAACAATCACAACATATCTATAAAAAGTATCAAAATATTTTATTGTATCAGGTAAACAAAAATACCATAAAAACAAATAATGCAGCAGGGCAGATGAAAATAGCCAAAAAAGACGACACAAATAGTGACACAAAAGACTAGAAAATATAAGACATATAGCTAGATGGTCAAAAAAGTCATTCAATAGTATTAACCATTACAGGTAACATATCACATACTATATATCAGGCTCAGCACTCCTAATGATGAATGAAAGAAAGTGCTATGCTACAATATATAGCATGCACTTCTAAATGACCTTAGATTAAAAAAAAATCCCACAGGTGTGAACTAGTGCATATAAACTAGTGATTATGCTGCAATGGCAATAATAAGAACACACAGGGACTACTCAAAGAGTGACATAGAAGATAAAGAGTAACCATGGAGGTTAATCCCCATTTAAATAGTATAATACATAGGTCATAGGGTAACCATGGTACTACACAGAGCCAACTAATTACATTAGTGTCACAAATTACCTGTAGTCATAGTGGCAAATAAAGAGACCATCAGCCAGATGCCCAATAAGATCACTGACAAGGTAGGACCACCCCTACACGTTTCGCCAAACCACTGGCTTCCTCAGGAGGTGACATTGACAGGAGGCAGATGACAGCCTTATATAGGGGGAGAGACGAGTGTTTGTGGCACGCAATCAATGTGTTGACGTCCCGAGGAGCCTGTGATTGACAGCTGCCATGTGAACTCCATGGGCGGGTTCTTCCTCCCTATTTAGCCTTGGTTCCCATTCACACCATTGCTTGTTATTGCCGTGTGCATACCTGCTCTTACTGTCCCTGTTTTGCTTATACTATTATACTTGACCTTTGGCTTTCCTCATTGACTATTCTCTTGACTCCGATTTGGCACTGCATCGCTCTCCTGTTACCGAACCCTGGCTAGCTGACCTTCCGTTGTTGTTGTTCATCTTGTCTGCGTTTTGTGTTTCACGTATTCAGGGAGGGACTGTCCTCGTGGTTGTCGCCTATTACCTAGGATAGGGTCTGGCAATAGGAAGGGAAAGCGGGGGGCTTCAGCTTAGGGCTCACTGTCTCTTGTGCCCCTCCCAGGGTTTAACAGTTCTGTCTTAGCAATTCCCTTACACCATGTTTTATAGATAGGTTCCTAGGAGTCCTGACAGTGTCATACACTATGTATTATAGATAGGTTCCTAGGATCCCTGACAGTGTTATACACTATATTTTAAGCCAAAACTAAACAAATCTTGAGAGGTTCACCCACCCTTACCTATACCTAATCCCTAAGGGTCAGAGCGGTCAGATCCCTATTATTCTGCACGTTATTCCCTGTCCTATGGATAAGGGATAGCATTCTTTGGTGGTAAAAGCCCTTCAAGGCTAAGGCCTCACATTGTAGAAAGCTGTGTTTTGTTGCAGAGTTTGCTGCTGCTTTTGGGTGAAGGAAAGGCCAAATTTGTTTTGAAAAGAAATGTGAAAAATAAAGCTTCTCACATCCGCCAATTCTGCTCCTGATTTGGGTTCAGAAATACACAATAAATCTCCAACAAAATGCTCTAATAGACTTTTATCTGTATTATCCAGAGCACAAAGAGTTAAGAGTGAACATACAGTCCTATGAAAAAGTTTGGGCACCCCTATTAATCTTAATCATTTTTAGTTCTAAATATTTTGGTATTTGCAACAGCCATTTCAGTTTGATATATCTAATAACTGATGGACACAGTAATATTTCAGGATTGAAATGAGGTTTATTGTACTAACAGAAAATGTGCAATATGCATTAAACCAAAATTTGACCGGTGCAAAAGTATGGGCACCTCAACAGAAAAGTGACATTAATATTTAGTAGATCCTCCTTTTGCAAAGATAACAGCCTCTAGTCGCTTCCTGTAGCTTTTAATCAGTTCCTGGATCCTGGATAAAGGTATTTTGGACAAACAATTCAAGTTCAGTTAAGTTAGATGGTCGCCGAGCATGGACAGCCCGCTTCAAATCATCCCACAGATGTTCAATGATATTCAGGTCTGGGGACTGGGATGGCCATTCCAGAACATTGTAATTGTTCCTCTGCATGAATGCCTGAGGATTTGGAGCGGTGTTTTGGATCATTGTCTTGCTGAAATATCCATCCCCGGCGTAACTTCAACTTCGTCACTGATTCTTGAACATTATTCTCAAGAATCTGCTGATACTGAGTGGAATCCATGCGACCCTCAACTTTAACAAGATTCCCGATGCCGGCATTGGCCACACAGCCCCAAAGCATGATGGAACCTCCACCAAATTTTACAGTGGGTAGCATGTGTTTTTCTTGGAATGCTGTTTCTTTTTGGACGCCATGCATAACGCCTTTTTTTAAAACCAAACAACTCAATTTTTGTTTCCAAAATGAAGCTGCCTTGTCCAAATGTGCTTTTTCATACCTCAGGCAACTCTATTTGTGGCGTACGTGCAGAAACGGCTTCTTTCTCATCACTCTCCCATACAGCTTCTATTTGTGCAAAGTGCGCTGTATAGTTGACCGATGCACAGTGACACCATCTGCAGCAAGATGATGCTGCAGCTCTTTGGAGGTGGTCTGTGGATTGTCCTTGACTGTTCTCACCATTCTTCTTCTCTGCCTTTCTGATATTTTTCTTGGCCTGCCACTTCTGGGCTTAACAAGAACTGTCCCTGTGCTCTTCCATTTCCTTACTATGTTCCTCACAGTGGAAACTGACAGGTTAAATCTCTGAGACAACTTTTTGTATGCTTCCCCTGAATAACTATGTTGAACAATCTTTGTTTTCAGATCATTTGAGAGTTGTTTTGAGTAGCCCATGATGCCACTCTTCAGAGGAGATTCAAATAGGAGAACAACTTGCAATTGGCCACCTTAAATACCTTTTCTTATGATTGGATACATCTGGTTATGAAGGTCAAAGCTCACTGAGGTTACAAAACCAATTTTGTGCTTCAGTAAGTCAGTAAAAAGTAGTTAGGGGAATTCAAATCAATAAAATGATAAGGGTGCCCATACTTTCGCACCAGTCAAATTTTGGTTTAATGCATATTGCACATTTTCTGTTAGTACAATAAACCTCATTTCAATCCTGAAATATTACTGTGTCCATCAGTTATTAGATATATCAAACTGAAATGGCTGTTGCAAACACCAAAATATTTAGAACAAAAAATGATTAAGATTAATAGGGGTGCCCAAACTTTTTCATAGGACTGTATGTGTGCATTGTCTCTCTGAAAGCCATAAGTCATAAACAGGATCAAATCACTCCCTCTAAATCCCATTGGGTCCCAACAGCGTTGATGCGTGGCATGTCAGCAACCCTGACATCACTGGTAAGCTGAGAGGCAATCAGAAAGCCATTTCCTCCCATGTATACATGTCTACATGAACATGTGAACGTGTGTGTATATATATATATATATATATATATATATATATATATATATATATATATATATATAGTACATAAAATTCTTATCCCTCTGGGCTAACCATTCTTCATTCTTCATACTGGCTCTGATCGTTTATTTTTGATTGTTTCTGCCATCAAGTGAAAAGTTACAAATCTGATAGCGCAGTTTCCGTGATGTCAAAGTAGCGTCAAATGTCTATATACGCAAATCCATCCGTTATCATGACATGTACATGTATAGGTAATTCCAAGTTCTTCTGGCATGTCTGTTTTACTAAATCAGGACTCCGGAGTACTGTATCTCCTTAGGGAGATATTGTTTCAGGTCACCTTACAGTGTGCAGGGTCTTGTAGACCATAAGTGTTCTGCTAAGAATTCTGGGAAGAGAATATGCAAATAAGTCCTCCTTAGTAGAAAAAGGAGACCTTGCTCTAGCGCCATCCTTTGGATAGACAAGTGGTCCTCAACCTCTTCAATCATGATACCCCAGTGAGAAAATGTCCCAACCAAGTACTCCCAAAGTAGTGATCACTTAGAAATGTTAATAAAATAAGGTTTCATTTACATTTATGACTGTTTAGTGGCCCCTCCACACAGTATAATGTCCCATAGTGGCCCCTCCACACAATATAATGTCCTATAGTGGACCCTCCACACAGTATAATGTCCTATAGTGGCCCCTCCACACAGTATAATGTCCCATAGTGGACCCTCCACACAGTATAATGTCCCATAGTGGCCCCTGCACACAGTATAATGTCCCATAGTGGCCCCTTCACACAGTATTATGTACCATAGTGGCCCCTCCACACAGTATAATGTCCCATAGTGGCCCCTGCACACAGTATAATGTCCCATAGTGGCCCCTCCACACAGTATAATGTCCCATAGTGGCCCCTCCACACAGTATAATGTCCCATAGTGGCCCCTCCACACAGTATAATGTCCCATAGTGGCCCCTCCACACAGTATAATGTCCCATAGTGGCCCCTCCACACAGTATAATGTCCCATAGTGGCCCCTCCACACAGTATAATGTCCCATAGTGGCCCCTCCACACAGTATAATGTCCCATAGCAGCCCCTCCACACAGTATAATGCCCCATAGTGGCCCCCATACAATGTAATGACGTCAGGGACTGCTGAGACCTATCATTATCCTTGTTATGCTGCATGACCCATGAGATTACTGAGGCCCAATCACTGGCCTAAGCAGTTCCTGACATTACTCGAGAGGCTGGAAGAGGTCAAAGATGACATGTGACCCATGCCGGAGCCCAGGAGAGGTGAGTGACACTGCTTGTTATGTTTCCTTAGACCCCATAGGCCTCAACTAATTATACTCTGAGAGTCTGAAGTGTATAATAGCAATTTGTGGGTGGTGAACCCCTCAAATTACCTTTATGGTGGGGTGGCACTCATTACAGCGGAGATAGCGGCGCATACCCCTCAGTTTGAGAAACTCTGCCCAGGGGTTCCTTCAGAACCCAGAGTATAAGTGTAGGTTCAGGAGCGGTATGAAAAATAGCAAACACTTGTAGTCACCATCCCTCACCTCTCCTGGGCATCTCTATGACGGTCTCTGTACATGATCTTCAGCTTTCTTTCAGCCTACGTCTGACGTCACATGCACACGGGGTCACCACTGAGGCCCAATCACAGGTCTCAGTGATGATAATGATCACAGTCACGTGGGGTATATGATGTCAGGTAAACCTAAAAACTTTTGGAGATCTTGGGTTGCTTCAGGTTCTAAACTCATCGGTTCGCTGATACTGACTTGTAATTTGTCCATTAGGTTTCAGACTATCCCATTTGTGTGGGGCAGCCGCTCTAATACGTGTGATATGTTAATAGTTTATGCACAGTCTGATCATTCATCATTCACAGTCTAATGCTCCATCTGTACTTGGACGACTATATGGCGGTTTGTATTTCTGTGAATTATGGCAACTGTGTAATGAAATAACCGGAGAGAAGGAAGACACAACACAAGACACCGGAATGACTGGTTTTATACGTTTTATTAGCAATTAGCAGAGGAGCCATTAATGATAACGGCTAGTATTATATCCTACTAAATGATGGGGGTCCAGAGTCTGAGAAAGTCGAAGAAAGAAGGGGAGGATCCAGCAGAAGATAGAGGCGTCGCTTGAGCCTGTTTTCGAGCAGTATTTGGGACGCCCCCATCGCATTTCCAGCACTGGGGCCCACCCCCATCGCTGCGAAAGAACTAATTTGCATACCGGTAAAAAACGGTATTTCTAAGGAACGGTGCGGCGGAGATCACATCTAAAGGTAAGAGACGAACAGCCTTTCTAAAGTCTACTCCGACGTCTTATCTACAAAAAAAAAAGGGTTTTAATGGTAGAATCCCTTTAAGGATTATCGGCTCCTTCAGAATGTCAGAGCCTCAGGGATCCTAATAGGCTTCTAGGAGGGTTGGTTCTTATGGTTATTGCACGGTAGTTATTTTTGCTGCTCTTTTTGATTTGCTTTTTGCAGGAAATGCAGTTGAAAAACTCTCTGGGAGATTATTACAGAGCGTAAGGTTATTTAGTGTCAGCAATCTGTTTCCATACCATAAGGCGGCATATAATAACATGTAGCTAGCTAGAAGCATACAAGGTCATACGCGAGAAGTCAGCGGCCTGCAGACATTCAATAAGGTCAATTACATGGTATGGTCACTTCACAGAGCTGAGTGTGCAATGCTTACGGAGCCCGATAGTCGGCAATTGGCAACTAGAAACTCCTGTAATTTCAGGACACAAAATGCTCAAGTGACCAATGCGTCTATAGGCGTAGAATGCGAAAGCAAATTGGTTTTGAACCCCTGGGCTATATTTCTTGTTGACTATCTCTTTAAAAATAGTCACTTAGCAATGGTTCCCACCCTATACCATAACATGCAGATGTGCGCCCACTGCTGCTACTAAAATGCTCCTAAATTTTTTGCCAATTCATTTTACAACATCTTCTATATGGGTTTTATCTATCTTGTGTAGGGCTCATTCATTCAATTGTATAGAGGGCTCCTTTGTAATACACTCTTGCTCCACAATACCTTGCGTCCCATACTGGACTCCATTCCCTCACATGGCGCTGAAGCTTCACTCCTCTCGGCTAGACCTCTGTACAAGGACTTGGTGCTTTGAATGTATAGGTACTGTGCTATGTCTAGTTTATAGTTGCCCAATGGACCCATGATCATTGCCTACACTGCACTTTGAGGTGATTCAATGTGGCAACTTTGGATGACGTTAAATCTATTTGCTTTGAGAAAGTTGCACTTCCCCTATCAGTTTTCTCAGTAAGATCTCATGACCCATGTTAGCCACCTTCATGTTATTTGCATCAAACCGCAATGAACTGAGCTAATCCTAGGCAGCAGGTCACAATATGGTAGTAATAGCATCAAGATTGCAAGATCTGATCCCTATATGGGCTACAGCTTCCCTTTCGCAAAAAGTACTTTTAATATACCGCACTTTGTACCCTTATTTGCCGAAATCTTCCGCTCCTTCAGTTGCTCCCTGTATTCCACGGGAGATTCTAATTTATAATTGTATCATTTCAACTGCAATATTTTTCTCATTGCTTTATAATCCTTTGACTGTAGAGAATTTATTGGGCTGCCTCCATATTGAGGAATGATACAATTACCTTTGTGTTTTGGGAGAGGGACCTGAAGCATATTTGGGTGATTTATAAACACTTCACCGTACAATATTTTTATGATAACAAAGCTTCATAAAATATCTAAAAAAATTGAAATGTGATTTAAGAAACTGATAAATTCCTACAAATGACAGATACGTTGATGTATTTCTACTGGAGATGGTTGTATCATCTATCTATCTATCTATCTATCTATCTATCTATCTATCTACCTACCTATCTATCTATCTATCTATCTACCTATCTATCTATCTATCTATCTATTTGTCTGTCTGTCTGTCTCCAAACTTTCTGTGGCCGGTCCCCACTTTTGGATGAGAATTTTGTTTGGGACCTCCTTTACTATACTTAGCCGTGTTTGAAAAATGAAAGCCCTACCTATATTCTGCCATGCTCTGCCTCTTATATCACTTTATTCGGCCTCTTAGGCCTGAGTCTGTGGGTCAGGGAAACCTGCACGGACGTCACATCCATGGTCTTCACTAACTTGATCCAGAATTTCCAGTTCTTCAATTCGGCCCGGACACACAGGTGGGCCCATTGATATGATATCTTCTCTGCCTCTTATACTACTCTATTGTGCTTCATATAGTGCAACTATTCTGCCTCACTTAATATAATAAGTGGGCGCCCAGGAGAGGTGATCAAACACAGCAAACAATGTTACTCAACTCTCCTGGACTCCGGCATGGCTCTCTGTTCTCTTCGGCGCTTCAGCCTGACTTCAGAGACTTTTACACTAGGTTCACACCTGCGTTCTGGTCTCCGTTCTGTGGTTTCCGTCTTCTGCATGCAAGAAGACGGAAACCACAGACCGGGTCCGGCCGTGAGCGGCGGTGAGCGTTTTATGCTCTCCGCCGCAAAACCGTTTTTTTTAATCTGGACACAAAGTACTGCATGTCCGACTCTGTGTCCGGATTAAAAAATCCGGTTTTGCGGCGGAGAGCATAAAACGCTCACCGCCGCTCACGGCCGGACATCTTTCAAACCCATTCAAATGAATGGGTGAGAAAGACTCCTGCAGGTTTCCGTCTCCTGCCTTTGTTTTGTGCAGGAAACGGAAACCTGCAGAACGGAGACTGGGGCGCAGATGTGAACGAGCCCTTAATCATGCCTCAGCGGTCACATGGGTTATGTTGGCATCATTATGTGTCATGGACTGCTGAGGTCCAAGCGGTTTCTGATGTCAAGTGCCCCAGGAGTATAATAATAGCTCAGAGCTGAACCTGAAATTTCAGCATAAATTGTGTAGGGGCCTCTATGGGGGGTTATACTGTGTGGAGGGGCCACTATATTCTCTAGGGGATGATATTCTTAAAGGAGTTTTCCAAGAATTGGATAAACTCTGAGTGGGCTGGGGCAAGAATAACATAAAGAAACCATACTTCTCACTAAACATTGATCGCAAGTCAATGTCTACCACCTGTTAAATATCTTGTATTTGCCGGTGAGACTTGTGTCCACTGTTAAATATCCGGACCTGGCCTTGTCCACGATAGGAAGAAGTCAGCTTGTTATAAATCAGTGTAGAGGTTTATTAATATCTTGAAGGAAAACACAGGAACAGGGAAAATGTCCAAATAACACAAATATCAGTCAATTGTCAATAGCTTACATCTTCAGAGAAGTTAAATCATCTGGATATCTTGTAGTTACAGCTTGGTTCATGCTTGTCATCTGGTTGGTGGACTTGGGCTGGTTACGACGTCCATGGATGTCCATCTGCCTGGACCACCCACCCTGGTGTTCCCAAAGACAGACCTCCTGGTCTTCCCCTGGTCTTCCCAAAGACAGACCCAGACATGTGTATTTCTTACTCATTTATATTCATGAGAGTGGGTGTTACCTTCCATCTTGTAGCTATGTAAGGAGATTTCTAAAATGGTCTACTCTAACCGCACCCATGCACCCAAAATATAAGACTATGATGTCAGTAGAGTGTTAACCCCATGTCTGCTAGAGAATATTGTAAATATATAATATTTAACATTTCCCCCTTTTGAGAGTGAAATATCTGTTTGAACTCTCAAGATATACCATACAACAATATTCATACAATTAGATTATATCTTCTTTCTTCTTTGCTGAATACTGGAACTTAATTTTCATTAATTGTCCATATAACAATAATTTCATCAATTTGCAATAAATTTTGTCATAAATGTTATGGTATGTTATGGTAAACTGTGATCAAAGATGGAAACAATTTGATCCACTATCTAACCTACACCTGATGAAGGCTCTTCTTTCATCGTCTGGTCTTCTGGTCATCTCTTCTTCCGTCATAATAGAAGGCTTACCACAAATGTAGTTCTTGACTTAAAGTCCTTTAGATTTCCTCCGTGTTGTGCAGATATTATAACATTGTCCATTAAAGTTCATATTGTGAAGATATTGATATAACAGCAAAGTCCATATGTTATGTTTCACTTCACCAAGACATAGACTGTAGAAGGGTTTCCTTCTGTAATTACCTTGACCTCCTGTCACTGTACAATCATGTGACACTTCTGGAGCAATACTGCAAAAGCAAGGCAAGTGTGAATTCTGACATCATCCCTGCTGCTTGTCAGTAAGGTTCAGTCCTGGAATCTCAGTCTCTTGGATACACAATATCTGTGTTCGGGTTTTATCATTCATAACCCTTTTGCGTACAAACAACTTGAAGTCTTGAAATAGAGAGGATTCCACCAAACATTGATGAGGACGTCTTTATATCTGTCCAATCATCCGCTGATCAAAGGTTCCAAACTCCAGTAATAGTTTTTAAACACAGTCCTTGGCATAAGCTTAAGCATATAGCATCATACCTTCAGATTTTGTCTTTTCCCGCACATCTTCTTCTTGTAACTGTTAAAGTCTTTTTATTAACATTTGATATCAAACTTTATCATAATCTTGGACTTGATTGAAGATAAGTTTTCTTTCCCTAATAACTAAGCCAAATTAGGCAATTGACTAAACTATAATATCACAGTGTACCATACCACTCATTTATATATCATACTTCTCTTTATATTGTATCAATATTTATATTTGACTTATAAAATATTGATATTCAATACATTTATCAAACTATCTGATAATAGTACTTTGGATACAATAATCTATATAAACATCATATATCAACATATATATATCTTTATATCTATATGTATGAATATGTATGTGTACTTTACTTGTGATGACAAATTGCAACATGACTTTGAAATATAATGTGATTATTAATTACCATTCTATAGACAATCACTATATTTATTCTTTAGTTAGAACTTTTCACCAATTATACTAAACATATATTCCTATATGAATGTGTTATCATACTTATCATACATTTTCTAAAGTTTAGTCACTTTATTTACCTTTTTTAATAAGAAATAATTTTATTTTGAACATTACTTTATTAAATATCATTGTGTTCTTTATCTGAGACACAATATTAACCCTTTATTCATAAAAACTTATGTGACTAAAGTTTCCTCTTAACACCTCGTCTCTTCACAGACTCCTGTGACCTTTTTCACCTTTCAGATACCTCCAATACCAAGAATAGAGACAACACTTGTGCCAACACACTCTTGTCTCTGTCTTAAACTTAACTGTATATATTCTTGTGTACTGGCTGTATATGAATACCATATATATGAAATAAGTATATAAACATAAACTTTTCAAAATATGTCACATCCTATAATCAGAAGTTTGAAGAATAAACCAGAGACTATCTCTCTTGATATCCCATATCCTTTGATGATATTATACTTCTCCTTTCATGAAGATGATTAGCTTATCTCATTTGCATATAAGACATATTTTTCCCAATGTTTGTTTTCCCAATGTTTGTTTTCCCAATGTTTGTAGATGTTGATGTGTGTAAGTGTATGCAAGTGTGTGTGTACATGTAAGAATACATAATGAATAATAATACAATAAATCAATACTGCAATACTGGCTATAGCTAACTAGATTTTCCCACCATAACTAATATATTTATTATCCCATGATCCAATTACCACAATAAACCTTTATTGTTTGTCAGGTTTGAACAAATATATTGAAGATTATCTGTATCTTCTCAAAAGCTACTTTTTCCTACAGAATGTTCACCTAAAATAACCTTGCTTTGTAGTGCAGCTGTCACCTTTTCTCTCAGCTCATGTGACTTAAACACTTGGTTTTCCTGTAGGTATAAACATATGAGGTTCCTTTCAATGGATTTCACATATATTTGCTAATTTCCCAATTTAATATAGAGGATCATATAAGATAAAAAATAGAAAGAAATAGAAAAAGAAAATAGAAATAGAAAATAGAAAGAAATAGAAAATAGAAAGAAAATAGACGTCTCTTTGTTGGATATATTTTCCTTTTTTCCTTGTTGGATGCATCCTGATTTTCTTAGGCCTAGTTGTGATGTCACAGATCTGTTGTATACACCAGTGGACACATAACACACATAACACTTATACTGACCAGCCCATCAGGGTCACAGGTCACAATGTGTTGCTGTCAATCAACTGACCACATGAACGAACACTTATTCTCACAGTAAGTAAGAGCTCCATGCCTAGTTGCATGCCTTCATACATAATGGATTATAACTTGAAAATCCTAAAAACATGGACTTTACATGAAACTATTGAAAAACATGCTTGAGGTAAGTTAGAACTTCTATCACTTTATCATGCATTGTTATTAGTCACACCATGTGAAATTAGTTTACTCATTAATAGTTAGACACTCCATGTATTCTTTTGGCTATAAGGAAAGAATGATGAATGAATGGACATCACTGATTGAACTGATCCATTTTTCCATATATCTATATCTGATGAGAAAAAATAGATAAACTTTAGCAAAAACCAAATTAATACAATAATGATTTTAACCAATGGAAAATTTAATAACTTTATGGATCCCTAGTACTATTTGATCATATTCATATAATGTACATAACATGTTCCTCCTCTCTCTGCATCCAGAGAGTGGACTATGACAAAAATCTGTCACCACACATCAGGCTCTCCTCCTATATGTGTGTGTATATATATAATAATATGATCCATAGTATTATTCACAATAGCATAATTAGGATTATTTTACAAACATTATCACATAATCATGTGGGTTATACCTGATCATTGGACTTCTCCTCATGTAAAAGGGATTTCTCTTTACATAGCCAGATAGTACATAAGTAAATACTCAATAGACAGTCATTCCTTCAGAGATACTTTTAAACTCGACCCCTGACCTTCCTGTCAATCACATCCCACAATAACTCCACCAGGTCATTAGAGAATGCCAAGCTTGCCCTTTTCCTAAAAATATTAGGTAGCTCAAATTCCTCTTGGTTACTGGGAAGATCTGACATTTTGGAGACAACTGGTACATTCCCAGATACATTCTTTTGCAGATACTCAATAGATTTGGCTGGCTGCAATTCTTTAATTTCAGTTAATAATGGAATTTCAATTTGTGGATTTTCTTGCATGGCATATGGTTTATATGCAACATGTAATTTCCTACGTTTCTCATAGATTTTGTCACTTTCCCTCCTATAAATAGGGGACACTTTAACATGATTTGACAGATGTCTCTTAATAGGCTTTGCTTTTTGCTTTGGACATACTCGATTTACATTTGACATATGTTTCTGATGTCTTCTGGCCATGTCCAATAAACTAGCAGCTTCAAATAAAGTCTTCTTATCTGACGCACTGGCAAGGGTGACTGCATCCAAGAATTTGAACTTTTTAACAAAACTTTTCACCATAGATGAAGAGTTCACCTTTGGAATGACAGTTTTGTATGTTCTCTCAAATTTAGACATGAACGCAAATGTACATTCTTTTCTGCCAATCTTTATCTCATTCAGTATATCAGGTGTTGGCATGCTGTCACCTCTAGTGCACCAGATTAGTTTCTTTAATCTCTCCACATCACTGTCTTTTAACCATTCATCTGACTCATTATCATAAGACATTTTTGCAGACAAACGTTCTGTAAAATCAATAGGAAGCCATAATTTAAACAGTTTATTTCTCTGTTCAATATTTAGATCAAATTTCTCTGCATGGCTTTCAAAAATTTCTGAGTTTCTACACACATGGATCTTTACATCATATGTGGGAATGGCTTTACTCAGATTGATCAAATATTCCTGAGATTTTAATTTCAATTTAGTTTCTTGTATCATTTGTTCCTCACCATCTATGGCCATTACTGCCACATGGTGCTCTTTATCAACATATTGAGATTTCTCATCTGTCTGAACAGATTTATGCATACTATTACTTAATTTCTTTTCTGTTACCATGTCATTAAAAATCTTTACCAAAGAAGCAATATTCCTAAATACCTGCTTCTCTTTTGTAGAACAAATTCTATTTTCAATCTTAGAATTTGCCTGTTCACATTGTGTATACAAATCTTGCCATATACTCGCTAAATTGTCACTAGACACAATTTTAAACTCAACGTTACATTTTTTAGACAATGACTCAAATTTTTCCATACTTTAAAAGTAAAATCTTTACTCACCACTGTAGAAAGCTTCACCTTTAGCTTGTCCTTGGAACAGCTGGTCCCTGTCATCAGAACGTCTCAGTACGTCTGGCACTTGTGGTCCTTCTGTGTTTCCTCACAGGCTTTCCTCACACAGGCTTCCGTATCATATAACACGCACAACAGTCATCTGTATCTCACCAATATAGGTTTCTTTTCGAAGTCTTCCTGAATCTTGCAATTCATACAACTTGCAAAATACTCCTCTCATCCCCCTTAATTGCAAGTGAACGGAACGAGAAAAACAGGAAAAAAAACGACCGTGCTGGCTCGCCACTGTTAAATATCTTGTATTTGCCGGTGAGACTTGTGTCCACTGTTAAATATCCGGACCTGGCCTTGTCCACGATAGGAAGAAGTCAGCTTGTTATAAATCAGTGTAGAGGTTTATTAATATCTTGAAGGAAAACACAGGAACAGGGAAAATGTCCAAATAACACAAATATCAGTCAATTGTCAATAGCTTACATCTTCAGAGAAGTTAAATCATCTGGATATCTTGTAGTTACAGCTTGGTTCATGCTTGTCATCTGGTTGGTGGACTTGGGCTGGTTACGACGTCCATGGATGTCCATCTGCCTGGACCACCCACCCTGGTGTTCCCAAAGACAGACCTCCTGGTCTTCCCCTGGTCTTCCCAAAGACAGACCCAGACATGTGTATTTCTTACTCATTTATATTCATGAGTGGGTGTTACCTTCCATCTTGTAGCTATGTAAGGAGATTTCTAAAATGGTCTACTCTAACCGCACCCATGCACCCAAAATATAAGACTATGATGTCAGTAGAGTGTTAACCCCATGTCTGCTAGAGAATATTGTAAATATATAATATTTAACACCACCTCAGCCCATTTGGCCATGGACCTTGCCTCATTCGTCACAATTCCTGCATCTCTCATGTGGTGGAGAGGAGAGGGACTGGGGCTATCACTTATATGTGTCACTAGTCCCTTTCCAGTGGCCTCAGTGGTCTCCTGGGGTGCGGGGCTTCTGGTATGGTAATGAACGGCTTTGGTAGCAGACACTGGAGTGTAGTGGAAAGGTGCGTATGTTTTATTTTATGTTACACGTGCCCAGGGTGCCTCCACCTTCCTCCAGTGTTTCTAATTTGAATTTTTGCCTCAGGCAGCAGTAAAGTCAGAATCAGCCCTGGATCTAGCATATGAATTATCTATCTATTATCTATCTGTCTAATACATATCTCATATCTGTCTGTCTATCTACTTTGAGAATAATATTGGATAAGAATTGTCAGAAATAAAACATAAACGCAACCATATGAAGAAAGAAAAACTACTGCACTAAATCAAATATCCATCCTGGTCAGATAGCGCCCTCTACTGTGTAAATTATAAGCTTGACATAAAAAAAAAATCTCTGATAGGAAGACAATGGGGCATTTTACAATATTTTTAACATCAGACTAAACTGCTGGCTAGCTAGCTTCAACCAAGGATGTGACAAGTTATTCTTTTGCTAAATTTAATGTACGTAACTCCTATCAACATTGGATTTAGCAGATTCCAGGTCCTGCCTCGCTGTTTTGGTCAGCAGTAGGTTTGTCCTGTCTTCAATTTATCTGGGTCCTGAGGATGCTCATGAGTTGCATATAATGGTGAGGCAGGGAGCTGTCATCTGCTCACTGCTTCACCATTGGTCCCTTTTCTCCACTTTGGGGGTAGTAGGTGCAATGTAGTGATGTCACTGACATCCATCTTCAAATCAGAAACAGAAGAACAGCAGGGGAACGAGGAGAGGTGAGTATTGGTGGTTTTTATTTTTGTAGCTAGTAGCCGGGCTGTCTTCCCGGCTGCTATGTAAGCCAGTATCTGCTTGGGTTGCCATTTCTAAAACTGAATTCCTCATATCATCATCCAACCTGGCAATTTGTTTGGAAGTATAGAAAAATGAGTGGCCTTCCTTTTTTGGAAACCCTTTCTATATCTCCAATCTACACTAACCCAGTTTCTTGCCTGGGCCCCCTGGCTTATTTATGCCAACATCTGTATCTACCGCACTAACTCCTTGCTCATTGAACGGTATGCTCTTCTCAAGATTGTCAACCACCCTTAGACTCCATTAAAATGTAGCTAACTCTAGGTTCACACCTGCACTTGGGTTTCCGTTCTACGGATCCACTTCGGGACCAGAAAAATGGAAGCCCAAACCGCTTAAACAGCAATTACCAATGGACTCCATAGACAATAATGGGGTCCGCCGGGTTTCTGCCTGAAAAATAAATTGCATTTTTCAAGGGGAATGGGGAACAGAATCCCTGAGCACTCACAAAGTGCGGATGTGTACCCAGCCATAGTCTTGCATTTTGCCCCATGTGTCTAATGCGAAGTTCCAGGTAGGCCACATACTTGCATTTATCATGGCTATATTCAACCTAGACCTCCTGCTGTATACATGTATACATATAGCAGGCTCCACACTGGAGCAGACTGCATTAAAGCAGGAGGCGACCTGCCTCCAATAAACACACTTCAACTACTTTCTGGATAATGTGGGAGTAGGCCACAACTTTATTATCTTTACATGTAATAACCAAATCCATGTCAGCTTCGTGTTGTCCACTTCGCACCATGTTGTTACCCCGACTGCGTGGCATTGTGCAGCTAAAGCCATCTTGTTCAGCACCAGTATGGAAAACCGCCAAAACTGCTGTGACATCTGCAAAAGAAAGAAAACAGAGGCCAGCAGAGACTGAAGCAATTCTCAAAACAAACCACCATTATTAACAATTTTCATCCGAAGGGGCAGGGTGGGCGTGGGACGTTCCTCTAACCGTGCTTCCCCGACGGTTGAAGGTAAGACCGCCTACGTGCCCCCTGATTTTCACATCTTGACTCCACCTTCTCATCAACCAACTTTATTAAACATGACCAAAGTTCCCCCCTTCAAATAATACCAACTGAACTCATGCCATGCAGTCCCTGGCCCTCTTTCTAACCGCTTCAGGGCCAGTCCAAACCTACAATGTTACTAACTAGAGATGAGCGAGTACTGTTCGGATCAGCCGATCCGAACAGCACGCTCCATAGAAATGAATGGATGCACCTGATACTTCCGCTTTGACGGCGGCCGGCCGCTTAACCCCCCGCGTGCCGGCTACGTCCATTCATTTCTATGCGAGCGTGCTGTTCGGATCGGCTGATGCGAACAGTACTCGCTCATCTCTATTACTAACCATTACCCGAGTTACAACCAACAATAAAGAGCATTAGAAAAGTATAGAACTAAGAGGGATGTGAACTCCGACTTTATTACTCCAGTTTTTTAATTTCACTGATTCGCACCCCCCTTACGCCCCATGTGCCAGCCTATAGAGGTAGACATGAGACCCTAGCCAAAGCCTGATAATACTCACTACTAGTCATACCTGTATTGTACTTTAATAACTCGGTATCCAGTAGATACAATCTTAAGTTATCATGCTAAAGATTTCACACCCACCCAAATACCACGTGAAGATTTGATAATGGCAGGCTGAAATTAAAGTGCCACCTTGCTGGGAAATGACAGGGGACCCCCTCCCACATTCATTGTGAGGATATAATTATCCTCAGGGTCCCCCTCCTTCCCACCGCTTGTGCTAGGAAGGGATGTTCCGGCAGGGATAACCCCTTCTTTTCTTTGTAGGTAGACAATACAATTGGTCCCCTGCTAATACAGAAGAGACAAGTCTCATGACAAAAGCCACGCCTCCAAAAAACTAATTACCGAGAACTGTAATTACACAGAAAATTTCCAAGAAGATCTAACCATGTATTGCCCTAATCCTAATTTGAGAGATATTTTCCAAATCTATTTTTATATGATATTCTGCAGTGAATTGCAAGAATCTTATTAGGTGACACTTAATATGTTGTTCACAATATTGTTCTGAATATAAGAAGGTTATTATTGTTAAGAAGATTACTATTTCAGGGCGCTGAAATTTTGCAATTTTTTGCAGAATCTCATATTTTGTAATATCTTTCTCCTATCTCTTTGCACACCTTGTTATGCTATCAGTGAGGTTATTAAGGGAATGTTATGTCACGCTGATGGGATGTGCTTGATGGGAGACAAGTCCGAAGACGCTGCAAGCCATGGTGGTACATTTAGGCCTTGCGTGCTGCTCACTATAGCATGTGCAACATGTGGCCTGGTGTTGTCCTGTTATATTTTGGAGAAATGGCCTTACTACTGGCTCTACCAACCAACCGAGCTGTTAGTGTACCTGAAATTAGGAATACAGTAGAAGGGATGGGCTACCAAACTTTAGGCAACCCTACACAATAACCTTAGGAGTATGACCATGTGATGTTCCCTTGTGCAGGACCCTTGAAGGTGTTGCTCATGTAGTCTCCATACCAATCTCCAAGACAAGACCAGGACTCATTGCTACAAAGGATAGACCTCCATTACTGCCTGCGTTGCTTGTTTTCCAATTCCAATGTTGGGCCTATCTATCTATCTATCTATCTATCTAATCAATCAATCCAATCTATTCAATCCAATCTACTTTATATATTCTCCTAGAAAACACAGGCAGCTTTACAAGTGGAAGGACCAAAGTGCAACATTTCCTTTCCTATAAAACCTATACAATTACCATTTGGAAGCCCTGACATGAGTGAAAATACATGTGCCATATTGCTTCATTTTCTGTGTGCCCTCTTATCACTGCTAAGGGTAAGGATAAGTTCACATGGCAGAAAATTAATAGAAATTCCTCTTCATTTTCTGACTGCTAGATAACCGTGACAGAATGCTAAAGCAGGACTTTCCTTCGCAGCTTTCCTCTTCTGAATAGGCCTGGATGAATGGGAATAGTCAGCAGGGAATCTCGAGCTACGGAATCCACAGCAGAATCAGCCATGGAATTCACGACTAGGTAGAGCAAGATGCTTATTTTTTCAGTGTCCTGCTACGATTGAAGACAATGGGAGGCAGATTCGGGACGGAATTTGCCACAGGCTCGGGTGGTGGAATCCACCCCCAAATGCATGGGAAAATTCCTACATGTGAACATACCTTTAGGGCTAGTTCATATGGAGTTTTTTGGCAATGGATTTTGACGTGTAATCCTCCTCAAAATCCGCCTGCCAAAACGGCGCCCATTGACTTCAATGGGAGCCGCTCGCTTCTTTTTTTCGCTAGCTAGTAGCAGAAAAAAAAAAAGCAAGATGCCCTATTTTGCTCAGCTGACTCAGCCACGGCGTCCGCGGCGTGAGACTCCCTCCCAATTAGGCCTAATCTGCAGCTGAGTGCCGCAACAGGATGCCAGTGCACTGCAACAGCGTTCTGTTGTGGCTAGCCACGCGGTATGTTCACACATGGAATCCATACCCTTAGTCTGCCTGTCAACTGGGTAAAATGTCTTTGAGTGTATCATAGAGGCATGTCTAGGCATGACCTCTGACCTGAGAACCTTTTAATAGGACAATGGAATACATACTATATGCCTCCTAGTAGCAAGACCCCATTCCTGCTTGTGGTTGAAGGGTTAATGACTAGTGAACGTTGCCTAAAATGGTTAACAAAGATTGTCCCTGCGGGTTAAGATTGGTTTAGGAGATTGGTAGACTAAGATGTCTTTG
Organism: Leptodactylus fuscus; assembly: GCF_031893055.1. Lineage (NCBI taxonomy): Eukaryota > Metazoa > Chordata > Amphibia > Anura > Leptodactylidae > Leptodactylus > Leptodactylus fuscus. The sequence continues at coordinate 23,827,940 of NC_134271.1, read as the reverse complement.
GGGTTCATACATAGCTCTGGTTGTTTACAATATTTAAGGGTTAAAAAGAGCTCTCTGGGATCAGAATATTGATCGGCTGTCATTGGGATAGACCATCAATATCAGATCAGCGGGAGTCCGACTTTCAGCTGTTTGAAAGGGCTTGAGCACTTGGCTGAGCACAGTGGTCTCCTCCTTATTCACTTCCGTCCATCTACCTGCACACGGCGGACCATCTCTATAGAAGCAGTAGTGCAGCTTGATCCCATTCAAGATAAAGCCGTGATAAACTGCACTACCGGGACTAAATGCATAGTTTGCAGGCCGATGAAGCAATGTCATTAATGAAGAGTGCTGCAGACCTGTCAAGCGAAAAATTGAAGGGGTGTCAAGAGTATTAGAACCTAATAACAGGTCAAAAATATTCTGATTCAGAAATTCTCCTTTAGTACAGATTATCCCTGCCAGTCTTGGAGGGGTGAAGGGTTAAAGACTAAAATCTTTAATCGTGAAAGGTGGTTTTGGCATTAATAACCAACTCTCTTTAGCTGTATATAACAGTACAGATCAGATCCCACCTGCGGTATCCTTTTGTCCTGCATTGATCATAGAGATTCACATCCTGACGGTTCTTCCCGAGATCACATAGAATACATAGTTCACATGACGGCACTGCCTGATCACTAACAATTAATTCCCCACGATTATAGAGCCAGGCTTTAAGCTGACAAATTTTAGATATTTTATAAGAATTACAAATAAAAAAAAACACAGATGGACGTGAGAAAACCCTCTTTGGCCAAAAAAACCTGTATAAAAAATTAAAATAAATTACACTCATATAGACTGTCTTCTTTATTCTGGATCTGTGGTAAATGAATAGAAACTAATGAACTCATGAGCCTCTATGCTGGCTCAGGGGACCTGAAAATGGGACTGAATTCTGACTCCAAAGTCCATAGAGTGTTAGAATGAGCTAGTGCAGGGACTCCTAAACTACATAAGAGTCCCTGCACTGCAATGCAATAGCTGTGCAGTTGGATTACTCCCAATCATATTAAAAGCAAGCACTGAAGTGACCTACTGTCTATGTGACTGATACTACTGTATTAACATAATAGATAAGGTTGGATATTGATACAACTTCATCTTAACTACTTTGGTCACCCTCTTCTAGATCGTCTCCAATTCAACTACAACCTTCCTATATACAGGTGTCCGAAATTGTTGACAGTATTCTACACATGTCCTGACCAGTGATTTGTATGGTGGCAAAACAATATCCTTGTTGTGAGCACCTATTCCCCTGTCAAGGTAGCACATGACTTTATTTGCTTTGGTAGCAGCTGCCTGGCACTGGTTACTAAAATTAAAGGAGGAGTCCATGACTTTCAGTACTGCCCCCAGAGGCCAGAGAAGGTAAAACATAAAAAAAAAAAAAAATCATACTCTCCTATCCCAGGACATAACAAACCACAGTCGTGTTTGTGGGGCCTAAGTGAGTGTCATTAGCATAAAACATGGGAGGAATATGCAAATCTGTCTCCCAAGATGCGCTGATGAAGCCCAACCAGACAGAAATGGTGCCGTCCGTAGCTGAGAAATTGATTTGGTTATAACCGCGTATTATGCAGTGAAGACTTCTGGGAAAGTCGGGCATGATGTTCAGGGAGCTTCCCATAGAGGGCAGCATAACAGAGGTACTGTCTCCCTGTTTACATCTTGGGAGACAGATTTGCATATTCCTCCCATGTTCCCTTGCAGTGGAGCAACTATGGCTGTATAAGTCGCCACACACCTGAAAAGGTGGTCTCTCCCTAAGGATGGACGTTATCCCCATAATCTAGCATAAACTTACATTGTGAGCTCTCACGAGCAGGGCTCTCACCCTATTATTTGATATGTTAATTTCTTTGTCACATTGTAATGTCAATTGCTTATTCACTTTCTTTACATGGAGATGAGCCGCTACGTGACTTGCCTGACAGCGGTAATCTCCCCTCTACCGGCAGAGATTGTATACGTATATAGCTTAGTTCGGCGACATCGATAGTAATGGCTATCTCAATGACTCACATGGAAAAGAAAAATTTTGTACCTACTTTAAGATGGTTATATTTAGATCTTATTTATAGAAAGGCAACTATATCTACAAAATTAAGAAAAAAGTATCTGCCTCTATGATCCTTACCATGCATAACTAAATGTACACCCTAATATTAGTGTTCTCGAAAAATCTCTTATGATTTAGGGGCATGACAACAAGCAAGGCCGCTCAGTAATGATCTTGTAGGAATGTGTGCACGTCATGATGGATAAGGGCACGGCTTTGATCAAGATCTATTTTGGTTTTGTTCAGTTTTATAGTTTATAATGTACAGGCTGTACTCATGCTTTGTAAAGGCCCCTGTAAATGACAACTACGGCTCGCTGTGCACTGGAGTGGAGAGAGCGACGTACAGAGCATACATAAATAAGACACAAGTCCCGGATCCTGCCAGCTTGGAATTGCCTCTTTCACTCAGATAAAGCTTTCCGTGCTATCCAAAATCATCCTCAATGTTATCTTAGTGATATCCTGAAATGGTTACCATAGACTAACAAGTAACCTATTAAGGCAATTGAGGATGTGTTAACTTGGTGCCAATGGCAGAGGTGGCAAAAAAACAATACACTTTAGGGAATACTCATCATGCAATATCCCTATTTGTTTAGAGTGGGTTAGGGGTTAATATTTAACATATGGGATGATTTAGAGCAGTGGTACGCATCCTTTCTGTGTTATGGTAAAGTCCCTGGAACAAATATCAGAAAAGATGAGGGTCTGGCTGATAACAGAAAGCAGTAGAAGGCTGAGAGATTGGTCCCGGGCCCCCAATGCTCTGAACAACATTGGCCGCTATGCAAGATGGACTTTACTGAATTTGGGTCCGAGTTATCACCACAGAAATGGTACGAGAAATAAATGCTCGACAACCAGAAATCAAAACCAGAACCCGTGATAAAATTCCAAGGCTTGATAAGGATCAGGAGGACAAATCGGGATAGTAAATGTCCAGGGCAGTAGTCATCTAAAGAGGAAACGTCTGAGCCGGAATCAAGAGACAAGCAGTTTCTCAGCATCTAGCCCAGGGTCAGTTCCGAGAGATCACAACAGAGTCAGAATCAGGAGACAAATGGTTTTCCGGTATCAAGTCAAGGCTTGGTTTATTAAAGATCAAGTCAGAGCCAGAATCAGGAGACAAACGGTTTTCCGGTATCAAGTCAAGGCTTGGTTTATTAGAGATCAAGTCAGAGCCAGAATCAGAAGACAAACGGTTTTCTGGTATCGAGGCAAGAGTCAGTTCCTAAAGGCCAGTATGAAGCTGTGTAATGCAAAGAGTTAGGTATGAAAGTCAATCAAGGTAAAATAACTGCAGGCACCTGGCTGAGGAGGAAGGGAGTTTAAATATTCCTTTAGGTGCTAATTGGATATGTGCAGAGAACTTTGACATTGCAGACGCTTCTCGGGTCAGCACAGTAATAGTGGCTGAACTGAGATTCCTTACATTCTGAAACCAGGAACTCTTTTAGGCAAGACTTTTGTTTGGAACCCCTCCCCTTTCATCACCATACTTAGGCCCATTTGAAAAAACTCATCTTTATTTGGTCTCTGTTCTTCTTTTCACTTGTATACTGCCTTTGTTCTACTTAGTCTTCCTTCACAAACCTGTTACATATACATGGCTCTGCTAACTCCATGCACTCCGCCAAACACAGCTCTTTAATCTCCACATTCCCTACACGCACAGGTCTGCTGTCTTCATTTCCTCCACTCCCACAGTTAGCTGTATTACCTCCCTATTTCTCCCTCCACACACACAACACTGCAGCCTATATGGTTTCCTTCCTGCACACACAGCTCTGCTCCCTCTATGCTCCCCCACACACAATTCTGCAACTTGTATGCAGAACACTCAGCTCTGCAACATCCAATTTTTCTACTTCATGCACTCAGCACTGCTACATTCGCTTTTCCTTCACACACTCAGCCCTGCTACATTCGCTTTTTCTTCAAACACTCAGCCCTGCTACATCTACATTGCTTACTCCCACTTTGAGCTTTGCTACATCCACATTCCAGCACCACTACATATACAATTGCCCCACTCACTCAGCAAGTTATTCTCTTTTCTTACAAAACTATATATCAATCTTCTCTGCGCCTCCTGTTCTAAAACAGGATACCTGCAGATCAGATACCATGATCAACATAACAAGATCCCTTTAAACTAGTACATTATTAAGGTTCATGGGGATGGAGCCCTCGCCAATTTCAGTGTCTTTTTATGCAAGACCAGTATGAATTTTTGGCGACATTGAAATATTCTTTAATTTCTAAACCAATTGCACAAACTCGATGTGACGTGCACCCTGGAAGTAAATGAGCTATTGTTAGGGCTTTTATGTGATTTGTAAATGCATTGTATAGTGTACATGCCAAATTACTGCTCAGTCAGCATGATCACTGCTGGATGGTAAGGATTAGCTTAATGCAGTGTCTGTGATTCTTCACTCCGCATCTGATTAATCTTTTGTATTATACGCTCCTGCCATGGTGTCTGGGCACTGCAATTACATAACTAGGTGGTATCATGCCAGGACAGGTAGTAGACTGTATGCTGCGACTGTATAATTTGCTGTGTAACTATTGTAAGAGAAGAATCAATAATCAAGCCGTAAGATTTATTTTACTATTATTCCTGTACAAGTCACTCTGAACTCCCGGCGGTCACTTGAATAGTGTTTTTCAGCATTGGAATACTAAGTTTTCTCTGTGTTTTAGAAACTTGTAGTACTTGATATATTATTTTTGTACTGAAGCAATTCCTGTAATGACTTAGCTGCAAATGTCAGCTCAGACCAGAGGGAAGCCCTGAGAACTGAGGGTCCTGTACAAAAACAGTCCAAAAACATTATGCGGCCCCTTCCAAGGCATCGAACATCTCAAGGGTTAAATAACTTATAAGAGTTAGATAGTTGGACAGTCTTAGTCTCTCCTGCAGTGATGAATAACACATATTACCTAATACCTATTCCAGTGGCATAAATAGGAATGCCTGGGCAAAACGAACATTTGACATGGACCCCCCTTTACCCCATCAACCCAACCCCCCCTCCCGACACATGCATGCACGCACGTACAAACCACATTATTCCTGCATACACTATTACTCGCCATAGTGGCCCCTACACACACTATTATGCCCCAGAGTATAATGATCGGTGACCCAAGGGAGGATACAAACATAAAACTCTGTTACTTACCTCTCCTGGGCTCTGGTGCACAGTGATGGACCAGACATCACATGAGCCGGGCTTGAGTCGCGACGCATAATGATGCAGGCCCGACTCACGTGATGTCTGGGACATCACCAAATAGGCACGAAGCCTTCCAGAGTGCAAGAGGTTGTAAGTAATAGAATGAATGGATGCAGACAGCGCCGGCGTCCAGCCGCTTAACACCCTGCATGCCGGCCAATCCCATTCATTCCTATGGGAGCGTGCTATTCGAAACTGCCATTTCGAATAGTATTCGCTCATCTCTAGTAAGTAACAGTCACTTTTTATGTTCCCTCACCTCTCCTAGCTCTCCGATCATTATACTCGGGGTCTGAAAAGCCCCCCCCCCCATCCCAGTATAATGATAGCGGTGTTTGTGGGGATCACGAGCCCGTGGACTTATTTACCAATCCCCTCTCCTGATCACAGCCGCAGAAGGGGATGCTATTGGGACTGGAAAAGTCCTTAAAGGCATTGTCCAGGATAAAATTTTATTTATTAATTAGGTCAGGGGAGGTGAGTTAAATAAAAGAAATCCATACTCACCTGTCCCCAGTGCTCTATTGTCTCCCCGCACTGGTTCTGCAGTTCCATTGTTGTCTTCCACAGGAAGGGCCTTAACAAGGGAACTGGAGATGTCACTACTGATGTTCCCGGTTCCCTTCCTAAGGCCGCTGATTGGCCCTTAGCAGTCATGTGACCGCTGAGGCCAATCGACGGGCTCAGCAAAAGATAACTGGGACATCACAGCTGGTGATCAATTCAACTGCAAAGAGGCAGCTGAGCTGCAAGAGCTCGTATCACATTGAAACCAATAGGGAAAAAAGCAGCCCATTCATTTCAATGAGGAGCGCTCGTATGCCGGCTCCCATTGAAATGAATGGGATCTGCTTTGTACGCGCTGATTCTGAACGTGCTTTACGTTCAGAATCAGCTCAGCGTATACTTAGTGTGAATGCACCCTAAAAGGAAATAGGCTGACACAAGAGGTAAGAGGACTTGTTTGGTGCAATGGTTCAGCCATCTCTTAATAAATAAGTTCACATAACCAAAGCTGTATGAACCATCACCAATATGCAGATACTAAGTGCATGGAGTGCAGGGTAACCTCAGGTTCTGAGTGATAGAGTAGAAGGGATAGCTTAGGATAACAAATGTTAGTGTAGTGTTTGAAGATGTAGAACCTATGTATACAATGACAAATTGCTGCAGTTCTGAAAATCAAAGGCGGTCCAACAACCTGTTTGTCTGTAATAGTGTGGCCATTTAGCGTACAGTGAATGCCATGACATTAACAGTGCTCAAAACAGTGTACCTATAATTAATACAAGGATACAAACGCTACCGTACAATGCCAAAAAAACACTATACCACCATCTAGTGTCCATACCTAATGACGGTAACACCACCATATAGTGTATTCATAACACTGCCATATGTCTCACTATACACACCATTTGACATTGCAATAAAATTGTGTGCAGTCGGGGGCCACTTTGTTGCCCAAGGTTCCTCTTTCATTCGTTGTCTCTTCCTGTATGACTTTTCCACTAGGACAGAAGGCCGACAGTCAGACAATACATCCTATTTGTGGTTGTTGTGGTATACTTAGAAAGCACCATCCGAGAAGCCATGCACATCCCATGATTCCCAGGTGTCGCTTCCTCACGCTCGCCCTCCACTCCCCAGAATGACAATCAGCTCTAATGAGTTTCCTGGCTATTAGCAATGTGATTGTTCCCTAAGGTTGCATTACATATGCTCCTCAATATCTGCGCTCCTCGCTCTACTAATTTTTGCACATTTTGAAACAAACTTAGGCAAGTATAATAACATTTAATGAAAATAATAAATATGTGCGCTGAATACCAGAGATTGGCGAATCACACTCGGAACGCAAAATGAATATTTTCTTACAGATTTTATTCCTTCCCTTTCTTACCTTATTTTTACAGTAACTGTGCTAGAGGCGGTGTAATAACTTCTCAGTGACTTTCATAATGTAGGTAAATTGGCTTGTATAAATACTATAAGGATTATTTTATGAATCCGCGTATAGATGCGTAATATGGCGCTACTGTATTTCTGGCTGCCTCCAAATTCACATGGATGTCTTTTTCTGCAAGACTCCAAATCCACAAGTGTGGACAAGGTTCTTGCTAGATAGATTGTTCTGCAGAAAGAGTATATGGCAGCACATGCAGTATATGGCAGCACATGGAGTATATGGCAGCACACAGAGTATATGGCAGCACATGGACTATATGACAGCACATGGAGTATATGGCAGCACATGGACTATATGACAGCACACGGAGTATATGACAGCACACGGAGTATATGACAGCACATGTAGTATATGGCAGCACACGGAGTATATGGCAGCACACGGACTATATGACAGCATACGGAGCATATGGCAGCACACAGAGTATATGACAGCACATGGAATATATGGCAGCACACGGAGTATATGGCAGCACATGGACTATATGACAGCACATGGACTATATGACAGCACATGGAGTATATGGCAGCACATGCAGTATATGGCAGCACATGGACTATATGACAGCACACGGAGTATATGACAGCACATGTAGTATATGGCAGCACACGGAATATATGGCAGCACACGGACTATATGACAGCATACGGAGCATATGGCAGCACACAGAGTATATGACAGCACATGGAATATATGGCAGCACATGGAGTATATGGCAGCACATGGACTATATGACAGCACATTCAGTATATGACAGCACATTCAATAATCAAATCAAATCAAATAGGCTTTATTGGCACGTCCGAATGGATATTTGGCATTGCCAAAGCTAGTAAAGTGTGTGTGTGTGGGGGGGGGGGGGGGGTTGAGTATGGGGGGGGGGGGGCTGATTTGGGGTATAACAGTCCATAGAGTCTCATCTTCCTCTTATTTGGTGACAGCTGGACACGTATTGGGCAGCAGTATATGGCAGCACACGGACTATATGGCAGCATACGGTGCATATGGCAGCACACAGAGTATATAAAATTACACAGAATATCCTTGAGTTTATAACAGGGTCTCTAGGGTTTGTGTATGTAATTATACTGTATACAGGGACCCTTATAACTTACACACACCACCAAATGACTATTGCATTGTGTTTGGATACCTATTCCACAGACCTCTTTACAATACTTCCATATTCCTCTGATTTCCAAAGGATACGGTACCAAGTTATTTCCTGTATATATATTGTCTGACTAGAGATGAGCAAACCGATTCTGGGCTGGATTAAACCGAAATTTTCAAAAAGTTCCCTAATTTTTGGGGTTCTGAACCCACAAATTACAGTTATACTCTGGGGAAGGCGGGTGAAAACATGATAAAAACTAATATACGCACTTTGCCTCACCTCTCATTGGCTCTTCATGAGCTTTCAGCCTCTTGCAGCTTCCTGGGTGACATCAGGAGTCACTAGATCTGTGATTGGGCCTCAGCGGTCGTATGGCGCATAACAACATCATGGCGCTTGCATTAAAGCACAAGGGTGTCGGCACACCCATATGACCACTGATGTCTTATGACAGACCTCACATGACATCAGTGAAGAGTCTGTAATAGGGGCCAAAAGGAGCGAAACAAAGAAGATCAGGAGAGGTGAGGGAAAGTGAGGATAATAGAGATGAGCGAACACTATTCGAAACAGCCGTTTCAAAAAGCACGCTCCCATAGAAATGAATGGACGTAGCCGGCACGCGGGAGGTTAAGCGGATGGCTGCCGGCAAAGTCTGCGTGCCGTCCGCTTCTATTCATTTCTATGGGAGCGTGCTATTCGAAACGGCTCATCTCTAGCTCAGGATAAGTCTTTATTATTTTTGGCTTCCACTCTTCGGACCCCAGAGTATAACAATAGCAATTCCGGTTCCTTACGAACAAGTTCAGCCTGTAATGAAACAACAGGACGAACCCTCAAATATTTGGTGAAACAATTCTCTTGAGGTTCGGCCATCTCTGCACCTGACAGAGCGTATTGACAAACTCGGCGTGCTCAAGGCTTCCAATGTCTCGAAGGCCGCAGGCCTAAACCCGTCTACAAGAGCCAATGGCTGCCTGATCCACTATAGTTTTGGCACCCTGAGGATGCGTATACAGTTCTGTGACACTCGCCTGAGGCACCAGGCAAAAAATCTATGGCACGTGCCTCAGATATCCGGTGCTGGCAGTCGCCATGAACCCACAGGCCACATAGCAGCTGCGGAGACCATGTTATCATGCTGATTCTAGGAACAGGTACATGGACGTCTTCTTTACAAGCAGCTTGTACCGTTCAGGGTTACGGCAATAGCGATATCTTATTTTCCAATATGCATTGAGGATTCTGTTGGGATTTCAGTAATCCGGGCCTATATTCTGACACAATCCACTAACACTGCATTACACGTGAATAGAGGGGGTTTTTTTATACCCTATTTACATCCTCAGGAAAATATCCATTTGGGATAACGGATATACGGCAGATTGTAAAATCCACAGAATCCAATTTATTGCATGCATTCTGGGATGAAAAACCACAGAATAGCTAAGAAATAAAAAATAAATGGCGTCTTTTGAGTCTAGTGTCCAATTCACCCAGCACACACCAGAAATCTCTAAAACGTTTCTGGCCATTAGGACAAGAAATACCCCGGTTATTAAAATGTTACGCCTTTGTGAACCTGCAGCGGGGAATTGCATAAAGAGCAATTCCCAACACACTCATCTGCGCTCACACACAACATTAATGTATTATTACCTTAGTAGTGGCCATTTTAATACCTACAGCACCATCTAGTGGTCATCAGGGTGTACAACGAAAACTAAAGAAATGACATTTTTATCATTGACATTAAAAATTGCAGCTATGGATAAAAGTATAAGATTAATAAATAGCCATCCCCAAAAAATGGTATTTATAGACACAATTATTGTAGGCGACATTTAGACTAAGAAAATTACAGCCAAATACCTTAAAGGCGTTCAAGTTATCCCCCATCTTCGGCATTCCCATTATAATGAATGGATATGTATGATGATATGTAAAAATACTGGAATTCCTCAAAGACAGACTGCGCACCTGCTATGGGGCTCTGGGGGTATTGCAGCATTTAGATAGGAAATCTGGGTAATCACTCTATAATATGAGAATTGGGGATTCATTACTGCAAGAGATCATAGCCAAAGTTCTTGTATAAATTATAATAAATTTACTACTGCTGGTATAGTTGGTACTACTGTTGGTACCATTATTACTACTGCTTGTATAGTTGGTACTACTACTGTTGGCACCATTACTACTACTGCTGCTGGTATAGTTGGTACTACTGTTGGTACCATTATTACTACTGCTGGTATAGTTGGTACTACTGTTGGCACCATTACTACTACTGCTGCTGGTATAGTTGGTACTACTGTTGGTACCATTATTACTACTGCTGGTATAGTTGGTACTACTGTTGGCACCATTACTACTATTGCTGGTATAGTTGGTACTACTGTTGGCACCATTACTACTACTGCTGGTATAGTTGGTACTACTGTTGGTACCATTATTACTACTGCTGGTATAGTTGGTACTACTGTTGGCACCATTACTACTATTGCTGGTATAGTTGGTACTACTGTTGGCACCATTACTACTACTGCTGGTATAGTTGGTACTACTGTTGGTACCATTATTACTACTGCTGGTATAGTTGGTACTACTGTTGGTACCATTATTACTACTGCTGGTATAGTTGGTACTACTGTTGGCACCATTACTACTATTGCTGGTATAGTTGGTACTACTGTTGGCACCATTACTACTACTGCTGGTATAGTTGGTACTACTGTTGGTACCATTATTACTACTGCTGGTATAGTTGGTACTACTGTTGGCACCATTACTACTATTGCTGGTATAGTTGGTACTACTGTTGGCACCATTACTACTACTGCTGGTATAGTTGGTACTACTGTTGGTACCATTATTACTACTGCTGGTATAGTTGGTACTACTGTTGGTACCATTATTACTACTGCTGGTATAGTTGGTACTACTGTTGGCACCATTACTACTATTGCTGGTATAGTTGGTACTACTGTTGGTACCATTATTACTACTGCTGGTATAGTTGGTACTACTGTTGGCACCCTTACTACTGGTATAGTTGGTACTACTGTTGGTACCATTACTACTACTGCTGGTATAGTTGGTACTACTGTTGGCACTATTATTACTACTGCTGGTATTAGTTGATACTAAGAGAAGAACCCACTGCTTTCCTAATTTCTTGTTCTTTCTCTGTAATTCGGATATAATACAAAGAACAAGAAAACTCAGGATTTGATGTGAGGTGTCCTATAGGGAATGATTCTTCTATCTCTGTTTGCATTCTGTATGTAGTGCTTCTTAACGTCGGCCATACACATTAGTGTCTCCACTGAACCTGCGCAACCTTCTGATCCTTTTGTTTTCATGGAGATAAAATGCTTATCCCCTTTGCCCATTCAGCATATATGTACCACTTGGCTGAGCATGCATGTATAGTTGTCAGACAGTCAAGATAGCTGTTGACCAAACAAGTATTCAATGGCATCTATCTAAAGTGTACATGGATGTCTGTGCAGGTTGGTAGTGTAATGTCTCCGTGATGGCAAGAAACATCCAACGACTTGAACACATGAACCACAAATTTATTGAATCTGCCAATACAATGGTGTAGCAGTAAAACGAGTGTAATACCTAGTGTTACAGGTACTCACTACGCAGATGTTGCTGACCTGAGTGAGTACTATTTGAAACTCCCGTTTCGAATAGCACGCACCCATAGGAATGAATGGAGCCGGGGGTTAAGCGTCCGGCCGACGGCAAAGTCTGCGCGCTGGCTGCTTCCATTCATTCCTATGGGTGCGTGCTATTCAAACAACCATTTCTAATAGTACTCGCTCATCTCTAGTAGGGATACAATACATGACCATCCATGGCCATCAACCTATAGATGCTAGATAGCGACTGACCTTCACCCCTCTTCATCGAGCCAAGATTGATGTATACATGAGCCCAGGGGCGGATCCAGGGCCGGGCGAGCCGGGCAACCGCCCTAACAAAATGGTCCCGGTCAGCTCGGCATAGTCGGGCAAGTGCCGGGGCCCACAGAGCCTCTGGGGGCCCCACGGCACTTGCCTGTCACGATTTCAGCTCATCGGCGTCCGTCCGCCGATGAGCTGAATCGCGATTGTAGCAGGAGCTGTGAGCTCAGCTCCTGCTTTAAAGCTCCGGCCCGGCTTGCGTGTGTAAGCGCGATGACGTCATCACATCACGCTTACACACGCAAGCCGGGCCGCAGCTAAGCAGGAGCTGAGCTCACAGCTCCTGCATCACGTATGTGACTGGAGTGAGAGAGAGGAGCGTCGGGGGAACGATGGAAGGTGAGTGATAGAAGGTGAGTGTAAGTGTTTGTTTTGTATTAAATATTAAGGTGGAACATAATGAAGGGGGCCCATGAAACTGGGGGGCAAATGAAGTGGAGGGGGGGAACGGCATGACACTGGGGAAGATGAAGGGGGTGGGGAGAGAACGGCATGAAACTGGGGACAGAGATGGAGGGGGCCCAAAGAAACTGGGGGGCAAATGAAGGGGAGGGGGGAACAGCATGACACTGGGGCAGATGGAGGGGGGGAGGACAGCATGACACTGGGGCAGATAGAGGGGGGAGAACAGCATGACACTGTGGCAAATGAAGGGGGGGAGAACGGCATGACACTGAGGCAGATGAAGGGGGGAGAATAGCATGACACTGGGGTGGATGGAGGGGGGAGAACAGCATGACACTGGGGCAGATGAAGGGGCGAGAACGGCATGACACTGGGGCAAATGAAGGGGGAGAGAACGGCATGACACTGGGGCAAATGAAGGGGGGAGAACGGCATGACACTGGGGCAGATGAAGGCAGGAGAATGGCATGATACTGGGGCAGATGAAGGGGGGATGGCATGACACTGGGGCAGATGAAGGGGGGGAGAATGGCATGACACTGGGGCAGATGAAGGGGGGGAGAATGGCATGACATTGGGGCAGATGAAGGGGGGAGAACGGCATGACACTGGGGCAGAGACGGGGGGGACATGAAACTGTGGGCAGATAAAGGGGGAGAGTGGCATGAAACTGGGGACAGAGATAGAGGGGGGGACATGAAACTAGGGGTAGATGAAGGGTGTATATGAAAATGGGGAGAGATGGAGGGGGGACATATAATTTACGGGTGACTGTAGGAGGATTATACTGTGTGGAATCACATGAAAAATGAATGAGAATGGGTGGAGTCAACATAAAAGTGGGTGGGGCCTAATTTGCTGCGGCGCGCTGCGCGTAGGGCCCTGCCAAAGTCAATTGCCCAGGGCCCCGCAAACCCTGGATCCGCCACTGCATGAGCCCAAGGAAGACTGTACTGCGAGTATACATCAAGTGAAGAGTCTCCTAATAATCCAAGTACACTCACATCATCCTGATAACAAGATGTCGCCTAAGGGAACCATTTGCTACTTTTATGATCTCCTGGGGGATCGATGACAATGCGTGTCTGAACAGAGGCGTAGTTCAATCAGAATGATTTACATAATGTAATCCGGGATAAGAGAGACTGTCCTGTCTCAATAGAAATGCACCTTCAGGGTTCTTCATACAAGATATTATATATATTATATGACACAATATCACTAGAAAGATGGAAGAGAAGAGTGATGAGATTTGTCAGAAGATAGATAATGTGCTCAGGTGTTGGCCTTAATGACCAGAGAAGAACTGGAATTTTTCGCAGTACGTCTCCATCAGTATTCTCCTAGGTATGACTGGCTTCATTTATACTTGTCTATTATGTCTGCAGCTGTCTATGGATGTATTGTACTCCTATTGACTTCAGTGGGAAGTGTGCGATTGTCCATACAATAACGATTGTACAGCTTAAAGGGAATGTGTCACCTAAAAATGACTGATTGTTTAAAGAGGTTTTCTGGGTCTTGATGATCTATCCTTAGTATCCAACACCTGGCACCCCTGCTGATCAGCTCTGCCACAGCCTCTTCCCTGCAGATTCATCTGTCGCATGGTACAGCGGCAGCTCAGTCCCAATCAAGTGATTGAGCTGAAATACCAATCACCTATGTCTCTATCACATGATCATGGACTGATTTTTATTCCCTGGGTGTAAGAACAATTTTTGTATTATATGAAAACTGTAGTTTGGTGGACACTGTTATCAACTCTGCCTTTTCCTAATATTTGAAGACCCAAATGCTTATGTGACTTAGGGCGGGTTCACATCTGCGCCCGGTGTCCAGTTTGCGCAATTCGGCAGATTTCCGTCTTCTGCCCCGAGAAATTGGACAGGAGACGGAAACCTGGCGGTCAGATTTCAAACCCATTCACTTGAATGGGTTTGCAAAGTGACCGCCCATGAGCGTCTTCTGCCTCTCCGCGGTGAAACTGTTTTTTTCAACTGGACCAAGTCCTGCACGTCCAACTTTGTGTCCGGCTAAAAAAAAAAACAGTTTCGCTGTGAACAGGCAGAATACGCTCACGGGTGGTCACTTTCCAAACCCATTCAATTGAATGAGTTTGAAAACTGACTGCCAGGTTTCCGTCTCCTGTCCAGTTTCTCGGGGCAGAAGATGGAAACCCGCCGGACTGGCTAAAGCAGAGACTGCACACAGTAAGCAATATATTCTGAATCATACAATATCCGTATCCAGCAGTGTGTTGTAGACCCCCTAAACAAATTTTTAAAAAATAAACAGTGACCACTAGAGGGCAATATAGGACATAGTCTTTGAAGGAAAAAAATCAATGATCTTAAATCGTAACGTAACTTTTGGACAACTTTTTGATTTTTTGTGTGATCGATACATTTTGTAATATACTTTACTTACATATTTTGGCTCCTTTATGTGAAATCCTGCATTTTTTTCTTTACTCTTTCCCTTGTTTCTCTGTTATGAGTTGTTGCCATCATATTGTGAACAATATACAGATTGTTTGAAGTGAAGAGAAAATGAGGGCGGGGGAGGGTCACTTCAAATGGCTTGGGCATTGTAAATCCAAAAACTTGTTTTTGGTGTCACACGAAAGAGGAGAATCTTACGTTTCATATGAGAAGAATGCACTTCTAGCTATACGATTGTAAGAGATATCACTGGTTGAAAACACAGTCAGGATTGGGATATGTATAGCTGCATATAAGTAGGGGTATAATTTGAGGGGGTGCAGAGGGTGCAATCGTATCGGGGCCCAGGAGCCATAGGGGGCCCATAAGCACTGGCATCAGTATTGATACTGCAGCTTCCATCTGGCCCATAAACCAAGGAGACCCACAGATTCCCCTAACCACACTAAGGTGGATTAAACTCCTTAGCCCCCGTAACCATCACTATCAAGAATTCGCTGTAGGGATGAAGTAGGGAGCCCCGGACATAAGATTGCACCAGGGCCCACAAGACTTTAGTTACGCCACTGCTTATAAGTATCCCTACCCCGACTGTGTTTTCAACCAGTGATATCCAGAATCATACAGGTAGAACAAGGACAGCTCTCAATAGAAAAGCAAGGGAAAGGGTGACAAAATTCAGGATTTCACTGAAAGGAGCCACAATGTGTAAATAATTTATAACACAACACATATCAATCACTCAAATAATACCATAAAATATAAAAAAATGTTGTGAAAGTTTAGTACTTTAATTCCTGTTTGACAAACAACTATTTAGATTATAGTGATGAGTCTGCTGGACTATTATACCAAACGGCACAAAAATATTCTAAAATAAAATAATCCTTTAATCGTCCCACCATATATTACCTTATTGCTAAGAAGTAGAGATGAGTGAGTACTGTTCGGATCAGCCGTTCCGAACAGCACGCTCCATAGAAATGAATGGATGCACCTGGTACTTCCGCTTTGACCGCGGCCGGCCGCTTAACCCCCCGCGTGCCGGCTATGTCCATTCATGTCTATGCGAGCGTGCTGTTCGGATCGGCTGATCCGAACAGTACTCGCTCATCTCTACTAAGAAGCAATGCAGTGGACTCATCGGTATCAGCTCATTGATCTTTGTCTGTCTGACACCCACTTCCCGCACAGATGAGTCAATAATCCTCCAGGTGTCAGGAGCTTCTGCACTGCACAGGGTCCAATTACATGGAAGACAACAGCTCTGTCCTTGTCTGTAACTTCTGACACCCAGAGGTCGGAGGTCGTTGGGAATCAATCAGATATGGATGTTGATATATGTCCTGCATCCTGTCAACAGTGGCTGCCAATGGAGGACCTGTCATGGCCAAGAATCAATGGGGCAGATTCCTCCAGACCGGCAGGTTCCACCGGTTTCAATAACCCCTGTCGGAGTTTGCACCTAATATATAACTCGTCATAAATCATCATCTAAGCAGAAAACATAGATTTATGACATTATTTACTCACCCAACACCACAGGCACTTTGAAGACAGTAGCTGGCCAAGTGCGAAACTCAAAGATTCACAATTTTTGAACAAAAAGGTTCACAAAAATGTGCAAATTTTTTGGGACTTTTTCACGGCTTTTATGCAAATTTTCAGTACTAAATAGACGCATCACTATAGTTTTAGATATACAGTAGTATATGCAGAAACCCGGCAACTTGTTTCAGGAGAGAACCGACCAATTCTGGAAAATGATTTCCCAGATCTTCTAGGGAAGGCATGTGCTCCATCTCACACGAATAAATATCTTGTGGACAGACTATCAGTACGAAAATCCACTGGAGAGCACGAAAACGGAGAGAATCTTTATTAAGCAAAATGTGGGGCTGATGTGCAATACCAGACACGGCCCACAAACAAAAGTGGCGCTGTTTCTGGAAAACAATTGTACAACCTCTTTAAGACTGAGGCCCCACGTTGCAGAAAAGCAACTTTTTTTTGTTGCAGATTTTGTTGCGGCTTTTTGAGTCAGAGCTACGAAAGGAATGGGAAATATATATCAAGCTTCTTATACTTCTACCTTCTTCTCAATCCACTCCTGGCTTTGGCTCAAAAAAAAAAAAACGCAACAAAATCTGCAACAAAAAAAGCTGCGTTTCCAGAACGTGGGGCCATAGCCTTAAACAGAATGTTCGCAGAGTTTCCCTCCGTGGACTTTCTGTTACCATTATATCTATGGGGATATCGCCGGCGTGTCCACAGATATAATTGACATGGAGCGGTTTCCAAAACCGCATCGGTTTTGGAAATCGCAGCTTATCCGCACCACGGTTTTTACCACAAAGTGGGCATGGCATTCACTACTCTGTACTTATTGTAAAACTTTGCAATATTTTCTTGCGCTGTTTCCACCGCGGGCAAATCACGGCATTTTCGACCCGTGGGGCCCCAGCCTTAGGCTGTATTCACACAGAGTAACGCCAGGCGTTTTTTGTGTGTTTTTTGCACATAGCGCCGCGTTAATGCCGCGTTAACGCCGGGTAACGCCACCACAAAATAGCGCGGCGTTATGTGCAAAAAACACACAAAAAACGCCAGGCGTTACTCCGTGTGAATACAGCCTTAAGTTGCCTTTTAAAGTTCGGCAACTTTTACTCTATGTCCATGTTGTGTCTATAGAGGGAAGAAGGTGAACAGCTCCAAAATTTCTCCGTTTAAGAACAAGAACATACCAGTAGATGCCAGATGATGTCTTCTGCGTATACCGTAGACTGTCTGCAGAAAGTGACCGGATTTGCTAAGAAAGCCCTTATGTATATAAGCAGATTAGGTTTCAGGATGGGCTAGAGATAAGGGACAGATATCTGGAGAGCGGTTCCCCCTCCTCCTCCAGTTGACATGCAGCTTGCCAGAGGGAATATTGGTCATTTTGCAAGTCCTGATTCTTCTGGAGTCAACTTGTTTGCAATAAAAGAAGGATCTTGGAAAAAAGACAATCCATTGTGTGAAGATCTGACAACAGAAATAGTGGATGGGCAGTACAAGTGCTCAGCTCAAACCCAAACATAGGAGACCTTGTACTGTACGGAAATAAGATCTCCTCCAGCCTCAAGCTTCTAGGGCCTAGAAGCTTGTTATGGGGATTTTTGTAATGGACGTTTTTGAAACACTATAGACAGCACCATGTAACGGACCCAATGGGGTAGTGGAGGGGGCACATGACTATAAATGGGATGAGGAGCAGACAGGGCACATGGAAGTGAAGGGGTGAGATAAGGGACAGTAGGTGGGGTATCCACGGTGGTTATAAACATAGGTAGACAGAGAAGGGGGAATTTATTAAGGACAGGAGAACAGTGGAGTAAAGTTTGTCCCGCCTACCCTCCTTTGATTGTAGGTGTTTCGTCATGGCGGCATGCACAGGAAGGGTCTTTGGAGGCAGAACGGGGGTGGAGGACCAAGAGGTATGACAGTATGGATGCTGATTGGGGAGCCAGAATGGTTGGCAAGTCCTGAGATCAGGGTACCCAGAACGGATTGAAGTTGTATGGGGGGGAGGGCTAACAATGAGCTCTTTCACCAGGAACCATGAGCCTTTAGTTACCCCCTGATCCCTCGAGTCCTTTTCCATGGGTCAACTTGAATCTGGACCAAGATTGATGCCCAATTAAAACCGTTAAGGAACAAACCATTGCTAATATGAAGACTACTTTTCGGCCTACATACATAATCTAATGTACTCAGGAATACGAGTTCTGATCATTGGCCTTTGTAAAGGGCCTTTGATCCTTTTTGTTCACTATATACATACCACAGCTATTGCCCTGATCTCCCCACACATGCATGCCTGGCTTGGGCTCAGCTTGGCATGTCTGCTTTATAAGAGGGAGGGGGACGCTGCCGGTCACCTCAGGTGAGGCTTATCTTTCCAAGAACAGAAGGATCAGTCACTTGAAATACAGTAGCCTAATCCTTATGATCCCTAACATCTGAGGGAAGAATTAGTGGACCTCATACAGTGTTGGCCAAAAGTATTGGCACCCCTGCAATTCTGTCAGATAATACTCAGTGTCTTCCAGAAAATGATTACAAGCACAAACTCTTTGGTAATATCTTCATTTATTTTGCTTGCAATGAAAAAACACAAAAGTGAATGAAAAAAAAGTCAAAACATTGATCATTTTACACAAAACTCCAAAAATGAACCGGACAAAAGTATTGGCCCCCTCAGCCTAATACTTGGTAGCACAACCTTTAGACACAATAACTGCGCACAACCACTTCCGGTAACCAGCAATGAGTTTCTTACAAGGCTCTGCTGGAATTTTAGACCATTCTTCTTTGGCAAACTGCTCCAGGTCCCCCCTGAGATGTGACGGGGGCCTTCTCCAAACTGCCACCAAGAGATCTCTCCACATGTGTTCTATGGGATTCAGGGCTGGACTCATTGCTGCCACTTTACAAGTCTCCAGGGCTTTCTCTCACCACCATTTTCTAGTGCTTTTTGAAGTGTGTTTTGGGTCATTGTCCTGCTGGAAGACCCCTGACCTCTGAGGGAGGCCCAGCTTTCTCACACTGGGCCCTACATGATGCTGCACAATGTGTTGGTCGTCTTCAGACTTCATAATGCCATGCACACGGTCAAGCAGTCCAGTGCCAGAGGCAGCAAAGCAACCCCAAAACATCAGGGAACCTCCGCCATGTTTGACTGTAGGGACCGTGTTCTTTTCTTTGAAGGCCTCTTTTTTTCCCTGTAAACTCTATGTTGATGGCTTTTCCTACTTTTGTCTCATCTGATCAGAGAACATTCTTCCAAAACGTTTTTGGCTTTCTCAGGTAAGTTTTGGCAAACTCCAGCCTGGCTTATGTCTCTGGGTAAGAAGTGGGGTCTTCCTGGGTCTCCTACCATACAGTCCCTTCTCATTCAGACGCTGACGGATAGTACGGGGTGACACTGTTGTACCCTTGGACTGCAGGGCAGCTTGAACTTGTTTGGATGTTAGTCGAGGTTTTTTACCCACCATCCGCACAATCTTGCGTTGAAATCTCTCGTCAATTTTTCTTTTCCGTCCACATCTAGGGAGGTTAGCCACAGTGCCATGGGCTTTAAACTTCTTGATGACACTGTGCAGGGTAGACACAGGAACATTCAGGTCTTTGGAGATGGACTTGTAGCCTTGAGATTGCTCATGCTTCCTCACAATTTTGCTTCTCAAGTCCTCAGACAGTACTTTGGTCTTCTTTCTTTTCTCCATGGTACACACAAGGACACAGGACAGAGGTTGAGTCCACTTTAATCCATTTCAACTGGCTGCAAGTGTGATTTAGTTATTGCCACCACCTGTTATGTGCCTCAGGTAAGTAACAGGTGCTGTTAATTACACAAATTAGAGAAGCATCACATGATTTTTCAAACAGTGCCAATACTTTTGTACACCCACTTTTTTATGTTTGCTGTGGAATTATATCCAATTTGGCTTTTTGACAATTCTTTGTGTGGTTTTCCATTGAAGACAAATTAAAAGAAGATAATAATACCAAAGAATTTGTGATTGCAATCATTTTCTGGAAGAAAATTAGTATTATCTGACAAAATTGCAGGGGTGCCAATACTTTTGGCCAACACTGTATATATAATAAAGGGTTGGTCAATCCCTATAAAATTGGAAGGTTTGGCCATCATCCTTATCAGTCACTGAGTGATAGACCTCCTATTGCTAAGTAAACCAACAGGGACACCAGGGGTTCATTTCCATCGATGGAGACAACATTACTCTCATGGTTAACCTAACAAAATATCCTTTGGTGTCAACTATCAGATGATGAGTGATAGACCCAACAAAAACAGAGATAGCAACCTAGTACACATTATTCTTTAGCAGCACAGTATCGCCAGGGCTATTTCCTAGGCTTAGGCCCCAAGTTGTACAATGTGTAATGACACCCCCCTACATGTACAGAGCGAAGACCCTCACCAATACTCTGTAATTTGCTGTAAACACCTCCACATCCGAAACTCCATTACAGATGCAGATCTGGTGATGTGATAACCTTTTGTCTTGAAACTCTCATTATCTTCAGGAAACCAGGTCATGGAGAAGTCTTGTGATAATTTAGTTCTGTAGTCTTCAAAGAAGCCAAATTGAGATTGATTCACACCACACAACATGAGGCTCCAACATCAAAGCTCTGTCCTGGCCCTCAACAATTTAATAAATTTTACTATGGTGTAAAATATTAGAGCAAATCCAGAGCTCAGACCTTAGAGTTTGTAGTCTATGGACCTCACAGCCAGAGGTATCACTTGAGGCCACTTTCACATGATCTGTATTTTGTCAGTATTTTGCATTATTATTTCACCACCTACAATAAGTCCAGTTCTTTACATCATTTAATAGCTGCTGATTCTGGCACAGTTGGAATTTTTTCTCTATCCCTCACCATTCCAGAGCAATCAATGCTGTTAGTTTTGCTGCCTGGTATGGTTTGGTATGGTATATACCAGACCTGGGCAAAGCATGGCCCGCGGGCCATATCCGGCTCTCTGACTGATTCAGACCGGCCCGCATAGCTTAACTAGGGGGCGTGTCTTAGTGCCGGCAGGACAGTGCAAGAAGATGGAGACATGTGGTGCATGTCATAAGGTACTAAGAGGGGAATGTGAGATGCAGGGTGGAGAGAGTGTGTGTGTGTGTGTGTGTGTGTCTGACTGTGTGTCTGTCTGTCTGTGTGTGTATCTCTCTGTCTGGATGTGTGTGTCTGTGTGTGTGTCTTTCTGTCTGTCTGTGTGTGTGTGTCTCAGTAACCTAGGGGCAGAGATGGAAGGGGAATGTTATACTAGGGCAAAGATGGCAGATGGAGGGGGGACATGAAATGGGGCAGATGAAGGTGGATGTGAAACTGAGGGAGAAATGGAGGGGGGACATGAAACTGGGGTTAGATGAAGGGGGCACTTAAACTGGGGGGGACATTAAACTGGGGACAACTGGAGGGGGCATTAAACCATGGAGGTAGCTGGAGGGGGACCTGTCTGCCTCTAGTTGCCCCCCGTGTAATGTCACCCTCCAGCTACCCCTACAGTTTAATGTCTGCTTCCAGCTGCCCGATTTTAATGTCCCCCTCTAGTTGCCCCCAGTTTTATGTCCTGCTCCAGCTGTCATTAATTTATTTCCCCCTCCAACTACCCCCACTGTTTAATGTTCCCCTCCAGCTGCTCCAGTTTCATGTCCCCTCTAGTTTCCCCCAGTTTAAACTGGGGCACGAGGAGAGGGACTTAATACTGTGGAGCAGTTGGAAGGGAACATTATAATGTGGGGACATATAATGTACGGGTGACTGTAGGAGGATTATACTTTGTGGGGATACATGGAAAGATGATTGGGAATGGGCAGAGTCAACGTATAAGTGGGTGGAGCTTTATTTGCCACGGCACAGCCCTCTAGCATAGTTTCAATTTCTTATGCGGCCCTATGGGAAAATGAATTGCCCACCCCTGATACGATCTGTACTGTCTGGAGGGTGGAGTCAGGCAGGAGCAGACAAGGGTTGTGATTCTGAGGTTTGACATTGGCTGCCTCTGTTTGGAACTCTGAATCACACCCCCTGTCTGACCCCGCCCCTTCTAACATTACAGAGCACATCAGGCATCAAAACTACCTGTGCTGGTTGCTCAGGAATGGTGGGGGCTAGAGAGAAAATTCCAAATGAGCTGGAATCTGTGGTGCAACTTCTATTAACAGATTCTAAGAAGTAGAATTGGTAGAGGTGATGAAAGGTCCCCTTTAAGTCAAAACCAAAATCACAACCTATAAGATAAGTATAAGAGAAGGATTTGTGCCTCTTATGTGTTTTGAACCCACAATCCTGGACTGAAAACTATGTGGTTTGACAGGGAGGGCCCTTTTCTTACCCCCTCAGCCCTCCCTAACTATGGCATCCAGGCTTCCATGTACAGATGCCTATGTGGTCCAGCCAGAACAATCTAGTAGAATGTACAGAATTATTGCAGTACATTGTACATGTGATCAATACATTGCAGGATTTAGGTCCTCTGTAATAGTATGAAATTGTAGAAATATTAAAAAAAAAAACAAAAACATTTATGGAATATTTTAAAAATAAATATTTCCAATAAAAATCAAGTCTCTATATTTGTACCTGGTCTTCGAACCGAAGGGAAGTAGAACTCTCACCAGAGGTGGTTGTGCAGCTATTACATTAATTATTGCTAGAGTTCAGCCGATCTTGAGATTTCAGGATCGATTTTAAAATCTGATTTCCGATCATTTTCCAGCCGATCCCGATCCCGATCATGACATTTGCTCGATCACCAATCACGATCGGGATCCGCTCTTTCCCAATCCCTGTTGCTCAACCCTAGTTTTAGACAATGAGACATGTCTGACTATAAGAGGCACTCCAGGTTTAGACAAAGATAAAAATAATTTTTTTTTTATATTAGTTGGTTTTATTGGTGGTCAAACGGTGTTAAGGGGTCATTGTACATACACAGAGCCCCATTGGCGACCTCCATATGGTATAATGTCCTATTGATGCCGCCATACAATATCATGGGGCATTAGAGTTTGTAAGGGGCATTCATGGGTATTATACTGTGTGGAGGCACTAACTTGGCATTATACTGCATGGGGGCAATACAAAGCTTTATACTGTGTGTGGGGCACTAATGGATCATTATACTATGTGGGGGGAACCAATGGGGCAATAGTTTCCCCCTAAATTATAATACCCCTTTAATGTCCCCACACAGTAATGATCCAGAGTGTTCCCTATAAAGTATAATCTTCCATTTGTGCATTCATATAGTGCTCCAAGTGGTCAGGGGGTCTAGCACTACAGCCCCCACCCCCTCTGACCTCAGACTATAAGTCGCATGTTCTTTTTAAGCAAGGTTTTAAGGCCCATTCACACAGAGTAAACGCACGTGTATTTTGTGCTGAAAAAGCCCCCCTCGGCTTATACTCGAGTCAGCAAAAAAAAAAATAATGTATAGAACCTCCCATAAAATAGTGCAAAAAAAAAAAGATTTAAAAAAAAAATAAAAAAATAAAAGTAAATCCCTCCTTTCTAGAGATGAGCGAACAGTGTTCTATCGAACACATGTTCGATCGGATATCAGGGTGTTCGCCATGTTCGAATCGAACACCACGTGGTAAAGTGCGCCAAAATTCGATTCCCCTCCCACCTTCCCTGGCGCCTTTTTTGCACCAATAACAGCGCAGGGGAGGTGGGACAGGAACTACGACACTGGGGGCATTGAAAAAAATTGGAAAAAGTCATTGGCTGCCGAAATCAGGTGACCTCCATTTTAGACGAATAGTGGATTTCAAATCCGGGTCATATGAGAATGTGAACTTTGTGACTATGAGACAGGGATAGCTGTACAGGCAGGGATAGCTAGGGATAACCTTTATTTAGGGGGGAATGTTATTAAAAATAACTTTTTGGGGCTCTATCGGGTGTGTAATTGTGATTTTTGTGAGATAAACTTTTTCCCATAGGGATGCATTGGCCAGCGCTGATTGGCCGAATTCCGTACTCTGGCCAATCAGTGCTGGCCAATGCATTCTATTAGCTTGATGAAGCAGAGTGTGCACAAGGGTTCAAGCGCACCCTCGGCTCTGATGTAGCAGAGCCGAGGCTGCACAAGGGTTCAAGCGCACCCTCGGCTCTGATGTAGGAGAGCCGAGGGTGCACTTGAACCCTTGTGCACCCTCAGCTCTGCTACATCAGAGCCGAGGGTGCGCTTGAACCCTTGTGCACACTCTGCTTCATCAAGCTAATAGAATGCATTGGCCAGCGCTGATTGGCCAATGTATTCTATTAGCCTGATGAAGTAGAGCTGAATGTGTGTGCTAAGCACACACATTCAGCTCTACTTCATCGGGCTAATAGAATGCATTGGCCAGCACTGATTGGCCAGAGTACGGAATTCGGCCAATCAGCGCTGGCCAATGCATTCTATTAGCCCGATGAAGTAGAGCTGAATGTGTGTGCTAAGCACACACATTCAGCACTGCTTCATCACGCCAATACAATGCATTAGCCAGTGCTGATTGGCCAGAGTACGGAATTCGGCCAATCAGCGCTGGCTCTGCTGGAGGAGGCGGAGTCTAAGATCGCTCCACACCAGTCTCCATTCAGGTCCGACCTTAGACTCCGCCTCCTCCAGCAGAGCCAGCGCTGATTGGCCGAATTCCGTACTCTGGCCAATCAGCACTGGCTAATGCATTGTATTGGCTTGATGAAGCAGTGCTGAATGTGTGTGCTTAGCACACACATTCAGCTCTACTTCATCGGGCTAATAGAATGCATTGGCCAGCGCTGATTGGCCGAATTCCGTACTCTGGCCAATCAGCACTGGCTAATGCATTGTATTGGCTTGATGAAACAGTGCTGAATGTGTGTGCTTAGCACACACATTCAGCTCTACTTCATCGGGCTAATAGAATGCATTGGCCAATCAGCGCTGGCCAATGCATTCTATTAGCGTGAACTGAGTTTGCACAGGGGTTCTAGTGCACCCTCGGCTCTGCTACATCAGATTGCTACATCTGATGTAGCAGTGCCGAGTGTGCATCAGATGTGTAGTTGAGCAAAACTGACTCAGCACTGCTAAGTCTCTGCATTCGCATAGGAATGCATTGGCCAGCCTTCGGCCAATCAGCGCTGGCTCTGCCGGAGGAGGCGGAGTCTAAGGTCGGACCTGAATGGAGACTGGTGTGGAGCGATCTTAGACTCCGCCTCCTCCAGCAGAGCCAGCGCTGATTGGTCGAGTTCCGTACTCTGGCCAATCAGCACTGGCCAATGCATTTCTATGGGGAAAAGTTAGCTTGCGAAAATCGCAAACTGACAGGGATTTCCATGAAATAAAGTGACTTTTATGCCCCCAGACATGCTTCCCCTGCTGTCCCAGTGTCATTCCAGGGTGTTGGTATCATTTCCTGGGGTGTCATAGTGGACTTGGTGACCCTCCAGACACGAATTTGGGTTTCCCCCTTAACGAGTTTATGTTCCCCATAGACTATAATGGGGTTCGAAACCCATTCGAACACTCGAACAGTGAGCGGCTGTTCGAATCGAATTTCGAACCTCGAACATTTTAGTGTTCGCTCATCTCTACTCCTTTCCCTAGAATACATACAAAAGTAGAAAATGACTGTGACACACATACACATTAGGTATCCCTGTGTCTGACAGTGCCCGGTCTACTGAATATAGGGGATCTGCAGTGCTCCTTTTGCAAAGATAACAGCCTCTAGTCGCTTCCTGTAGCTTTTAATCAGTTCCTGGATCCTGGATAAAGGTATTTTGGACAAACAATTCAAGTTCAGTTAAGTTAGATGGTCGCCGAGCATGGACAGCCCGCTTCAAATCATCCCACAGATGTTCAATGATATTCAGGTCTGGGGACTGGGATGGCCATTCCAGAACATTGTAATTGTTCCTCTGCATGAATGCCTGAGGATTTGGAGCGGTGTTTTGGATCATTGTCTTGCTGAAATATCCATCCCCGGCGTAACTTCAACTTCATCACTGATTCTTGAACATTATTCTCAAGAATCTGCTGATACTGAGTGGAATCCATGCGACCCTCAACTTTAACAAGATTCCCGATGCCGGCATTGGCCACACAGCCCCAAAGCATGATGGAACCTCCACCAAATTTTACAGTGGGTAGCATGTGTTTTTCTTGGAATGCTGTTTCTTTTTGGACGCCATGCATAACGCCTTTTTTTTATAACCAAACAACTCAATTTTTGTTTCCAAAATGAAGCTGCCTTGTCCAAATGTGCTTTTTCATACCTCAGGCAACTCTATTTGTGGCGTACGTGCAGAAACGGCTTCTTTCTCATCACTCTCCCATACAGCTTCTATTTGTGCAAAGTGCGCTGTATAGTTGACCGATGCACAGTGACACCATCTGCAGCAAGATGATGCTGCAGCTCTTTGGAGGTGGTCTGTGGATTGTCCTTGACTGTTCTCACCATTCTTCTTCTCTGCCTTTCTGATATTTTTCTTGGCCTGCCACTTCTGGGCTTAACAAGAACTGTCCCTGTGGTCTTCCATTTCCTTACTATGTTCCTCACAGTGGAAACTGACAGGTTAAATCTCTGAGACAACTTTTTGTATCCTTCCCCTGAACAACTATGTTGAACAATCTTTGTTTTCAGATCATTTGAGAGTTGTTTTGAGTAGCCCATGATGCCACTCTTCAGAGGCGATTCAAATAGGAGATCAACTTGCAATTGGCCACCTTAAATACCTTTTCTTATGATTGGATACACCTGGCTATGAAGTTCAAAGCTCACTGAGGTTACAAAACCAATTTTGTGCTTCAGTAAGTCAGTAAAAAGTAGTTAGGGGAATTCAAATCAATAAAATGATAAGGGTGCCTATACTTTTGCACCGGTCAAATTTTGGTTTAATGCATATTGCACATTTTCTGTTAGTACAATAAACCTCATTTCAATCCTGAAATATTACTGTGTCCATCAGTTATTAGATATATCAAACTGAAATGGCTGTTGCAAACACCAAAATATTTAGAACAAAAAATGATTAAGATTAATAGGGGTGCCAAAACTTTTTCATAGGACTGTATTTAACAAAAATATAGCAGTTAAAAACTAAACATTTATTTGCTATCATTTTTTTCAATCTTTTTTTAGATTATAAGTGGTGATCAGTCAGCCTTGTTCTCTGAGAAGATTTTGTTACTTTCATAAAAGAAAATTATCTATTTACATATACACCCTTCATCTGCCCCCAGATTCATGTCCCCCTATATCTGCCCCCAGATTCATGTCCCACTTCCCTGCCCCAGATTCATGTCTCCCCCATCTCTGCCCCCAGATTCATGTCCCCCATATCTGCCCCCAGATTCATGTCCCCCATCTCTGCCCCAGATTCATGTCCTCTCCATCTCTGCCTCCAGATTCATGTCCCCCCATCTCTGCCCCTAGATTCATGTCCCCTCCATCTCTGCCCCCAGATTCATGTCCCCATCTCTGCCCCCAGATTCATGTCCCCCCATCTCTGCCCCCAGATTCATGTCCCCCATATCTGCCCCCAGATTCATGTCCCCCATCTCTGCCCCAGATTCATGTCCTCTCCATCTCTGCTTCCAGATTCATGTCCCCCATCTCTGCCCCCAGATTCATGTCCCCTCCATCTCTGCCCCCAGATTCATGTCCCCATCTCTGCCCCCAGATTCATGTCCCCTCCATCTCTGCCCCCAGATTCATGTCCCCCCATCTCTGCCCCCAGATTCATGTCCCCTCCATCTCTGCCCCCAGATTCATGTCCCCATCTCTGCCCCCAGATTCATGTCCCCCCATCTCTGCCCCCAGATTCATGTCCCCCCATCTCTGCCCCCAGATTCATGTCCCCCCATCTCTGCCCCCAGATTCATGTCTCCACATCTCTGCCCCCAGATTAATGTCCCCCCATCTCTGCCCCCAGATTCATGTCCCCCCCATCTCTTCCCCCAGATTCATGTCCCCCATCTCTGCCCCCAGATTCATGTCTCCACATCTCTGCCCCCAGATTCATGTCCCCCCATCTCTGCCCCCAGATTCATGTCCCCCATCTCTGCCCCCTGATTCATGTCTCCACATCTCTGCCCCGTGTCATGTCCCCTCCATCTCTGCCCCCAGTGTCATGTCCCCCATCTCTGCCCCCAGATTCATGTCCCCCATCTCTGCCCCAGATTCATGTTCTCTCCATCTCTGCCTCCAGATTCATGTCCCCCATCTCTGCCCTCAGATTTATGTCCCCCATCTCTGTCCCCAGTGTCATGTCCCCCATCTCTGCCCTCAGATTCATGTCCCCCATCTCTGCCCCCAGTGTCATGCCGTCCCCTCCTTCATCTGCCCTGTTTCACGTTTCACCTCTATGCATACATACACACATTAAACTTACCTTCTCCGACGACTCCAAGTCCTCGCTCCCCCGCTGCACTCTCTCTCTCTCCCGCCTGCCGCGACCATCGCGGTCGCAGCTTTCCCCTCCGCTGTCGGCTCAAATGAATGAGCCGACATAGGAGGGAGCTGCCGGGGGTGGAAGCCGCGCGGCTTCCGTCTGAAGATTTAGACGCGATGTGACGTCATCACGTCACATCACGTCTACACAGCTGCGTGTAGTAGCGAGTAGCCGGGAGAGTATTGCACCTCTGCGGCCCGCACAAAAGTCTCAAACTTTGTCTCTTAGAGACAAAGTTTGAGACTTTTGTGTGGGCCGCAGATATGCCTGTAAAGGGCCGCATGCGGCCCGCGGGCCGCATGTTTGACATGCCTGCCCTATAGTCAGCCAGACTGAATTCCAAGTGGGGGAAAAAAAACTCAGTCCTCAAGCTCAGGGAAGGGGCAGACAGACAACCAAAACACCCCCTCCCCTTCCCCAGCATCTACTGCACCCAAAAACTCCGACCATTTTAATTTTTGAAATTTTCCAGTAGCTGCTGCATTAAACCCCCCCCCCCCCCCCTCGGCTTATACTCGAGTCAATAAGCTTTCCCAGTTTTTTGTGGTAAAATTAGGGGCCTCGGCTTATATTCAGATCGGCTTATACTCGAGTATATACAGTATTTTGACATGTTTTTTTACACGTATATTTTGCCAAAATACACGCGCGTTTACTCCGTGTGATCAGGCCCTTATATTGCTAAAAATTGTGACTTATAGCAAAAAGCATAAATGTATATACAGACATATTTACAAACACATGCACAAATACATGCTCATACAAATGCACAGAAACATGACGTCAAAATCATGATAAAAAAAAATAATGTGAACAAGGACTGAAAGGGTTTGAGCCAGATAAGTGCTGAATATAGAATTATTTCATGTTTTCAAGCATTTAGCTTAAACCAAATTTGTAGTTTTTGTGCTAAAAATACTGAAGGATTCTACAATGTGAAACATGTTATTGACATCAGGTTTGACACGAAATGTCAAAAAGTTGCAGGGTGGGAACATGACCTTGTACAGTAGAAATATGTATGGAAAAAAAATAATTAAAATTTTGTTTTGAATATTATATTGGTACTTGTTCAACTTGATATACATGAGTGAGGTTGTGTGTCCGATATATTGCAGGTTCCAAACACACTGAAGCAAATCCTACCAATATTATAAATGTGAAAGTTTGTGTGTTTGGATGTTTGTTCCTCAATCACGCCTAAACGGGCAAACGGATTTGGCTGAAATTTGGCACACACATACCTTGGGTCCCGGATAGAAACATAGGCTACATGGTGTCCCCGTATACCACCGGAATTGATGCCCGCACCCGGTAATTTACACTTCTGAATTCGCTGAAGGACCTGAGATAACGTCATCCCAGGCCCTTCAGCCGCTCACCCGGTTGGCTGCCACTTCAGTGTGGGCGGAGCTATCGGCCATGCACCGTGCAGAACATCATGGCGTCTCTGAGAAATCCACAGCGCCCGGCACAAGCGCCCGTACTGTCGGTCAGCAAGCAGTGCATCGGCTGCCCCACCTGTGTGCGCTCACCGCTGGACCGCACTGATCTGCCACAGCTGGCCAGGGGGTCGCCTGCACTGCTGTCTGCATTGCCTCTTTGGCTTGCTGTCCCACACCAGCTGCGGACTATGGACTCTGCATGTCATTCGCTCCTGTTGCCTGTGTCTGCAGTCCAACACAGTGTGGCGGCGCAAGCTCAGGTGAGTGCAACGTGTCATTAAGCCGCGGGAGAGGGGATGTGACGGCAAGGGAGTTAGGCAGATTTGAAGAGGGGAAGGTGGGGGTTGCAGAAAGAGGGGGGGTTGTTAGGGGTCCAGTTCGGTGGGGGCCATGGGAAAGGGGGGCCTTGGAAGGTAGAGGAAGAGGGGTCCAGGGGCACCACAA
This sequence comes from Leptodactylus fuscus, assembly GCF_031893055.1. NCBI lineage: Eukaryota > Metazoa > Chordata > Amphibia > Anura > Leptodactylidae > Leptodactylus > Leptodactylus fuscus. Next base: position 23,796,783 of record NC_134271.1, on the reverse strand, counting down.
AAGGAGCCACCGAGGGGATGGGGCACTGGCCTTGTCGTGGCGGGGGGGCCCAGGGCCATAGGAAACAGAGGGGTCCTGGGGCGCCGGGGCACAAAGGAGCAAGAGCGCGAGGGAAGAGGCCGGCCGGGGGAAACAAGGCGCTGACGGTAAGTAGAGAGGCCGCGGGGATGGCCTAGGAACATATCTGATGGGCCAGCGCAAAGGTAGGCATGCTGGCGCATGGCGGATCAGAACCGGGCGCGCATGCGTTAATATCACCGGCTCAGTGCCAACGCTAACCGGCAGACGAAGTCGCGGGCAGATGCTAGTAAACTATACACAAGGCTGTGATTGTGATTCTGCAGCGCTTTTTGGTCCCTTTTTACAATTTTTTGCTCATCAAAATAGGACATTGGGGCATTGTGGTATTGCATTGAGACATTGAAACATAGCAATCACATCACCCCAGGGCTCCCTGACATAATAGATGTGAATCCCACCCTATTTAGCGAAAAATCAAGGTTCTTTGGGGGATTTGACAATGGTTGGTTTCCATTATGGAGGTCTTGTGGTAAGGGCTTCAGCCCTGCCTAGGCTGTGTAGCAACACACACAGTCCAGCTGCATGAGTACAATGAGAAGGCAATCTTGGTGTCATATGAACGATATAAATTTCAGTTTTTATATGAAACCACATGGAAACCACTGTTCTACGTTTTCTAATGCATGCCATATTAATGAAGCGAGCACCTGCATTACACATGAGCCCGCTCCTCCAGATCCTCCATCCCCAATGGGCCCTCCCCATTGTGATGACTGCAATGCAATGGTGATAGGTAGTCATGGTATGTCAGTATTGGATGCTTTGTATTTTGCCCAGGGCTACACTAAAACCAGCCCTGCCTGCAGGATTATTTTTCTGTACTATATACACACTTAGGCCTGGTTCACATCTGTGTACGTTATACGCCCAAAAAATCCAAAAAGAAAAATAAATTCATGTCCGCCGCCCCCTCTGCCCCTGCTACCTACACCTCTGCTCTGCATTCTTGATGCGGCCTCCAGCCATGCAATTATCCACTTCACCAGACAATAAATTTTAGGATTTGACACAAGTATTTGAATATGATTTAGAAGTTTTTTACATGTCACAAACAGAATGTCATCCGATCTTAAGCAGGGATTGGCAACCAGAAGGATCTGGTAGACGTAATGGAATTTTTTTTTTGTTACTGCATTGCCCCCAACTGTGCACTTTCACTGGGCCCTATGGTAGTTGGGGCCCCCCTTTGGGACAGCCCTGTTATCCTAGGCAGTGGGTCCGGGCTTCCCTGACTCAGGTTCTTCCATGTCCTCCAGGCACAGATAAGGTGTCTTGGAAGCGATAGACACAATGTAGTGATATCACTTACATCACGCCTGTAGCTCCCTGAAGACTGCGGGACATACTAGTGACAGAAGAGGAAAGGGGAAGGGTGAGTATTTTTTTTTATTTTTTTTGTTTGATCTATGACACTGGGGCAGCTGGAGGGGGACAACTGGAGCATTAAAGATGTCCCACATTTATACCCATCTATACCAAAATAGGTAGGTGGCAGGAAGATTCAAGGACTGGCACAAGGTGTTACTAATAGCTTTAAAGGGATTGTCCACTTTGAGATCAATATTGAGATACAAATCTTATTGTTTGTACCATCTAATGAAATGTTATACGGTTTTCCAATATACTTTCAATTCCTCATGGTTTTCTAGATCTCTGCTTATCATCTTTCAATCTGCTTACTCCCAGTGGATAAAAATCAGTCCATGGTCATGTGATATACAGTCCATGGTCATGTGATATACAGTCCATGGTCATGTGATATACAGTCCATGGTCATGTGCTATACAGTCCATGGTCATGTGATATACAGTCCATAGTCATGTGCTATACAGTCCATGGTCATGCGCTATACAGTCCATGGTTATGTGCTATACAGTCCATGGTTATGTGCTATACAGTCCATGGTCATGTGATATACAGTCCATGGTTATGTGCTATACAGTCCATGGTCATGTGATATACAGTCCATGGTCATGTGCTATACAGTCCATGGTCATGTGCTATACAGTCCATGGTCATGTGCTATACAGTCCATTGTCATGTGGTATATATTCCATGGTTATGTGCTATACAGTCCATGGTCATGTGATATACAGTCCATGGTCATGTGCTATACAGTCCATGGTCATGTGCTATACAGTCCATTGTCATGTGATGTACAGTCCATGGTTATGTGCTATACAGTCCATGGTTATGTGCTATACAGTCCATGGTCATGTGATATATAGTCCATGGTCATGTGATATACATTCCATGGTTATGTGATATACAGTCCATGGTCATGTGATATACAGTCCATGGTTATGTGCTATACAGTCCATGGTCATGTGCTATACAGTCCATGGTCATGTGCTATACAGTCCATTGTCATGTGGTATATATTCCATGGTTATGTGCTATACAGTCCATGGTCATGTGATATACAGTCCATGGTCATGTGCTATACAGTCCATTGTCATGTGCTATACAGTCCATTGTCATGTGATGTACAGTCCATGGTTATGTGCTATACAGTCCATGGTTATGTGCTATACAGTCCATGGTCATGTGATATATAGTCCATGGTCATGTGATATACATTCCATGGTTATGTGATATACAGTCCATGGTCATGTGATATACAGTCCATGGTTATGTGCTATACAGTCCATGGTCATGTGATATACATGTGGTTCCAGTCTCAGATTGTGAGGAGATGTCCAAATTAATTAATTATTACGAGCTCGGAAAAGAAAGATCACCAGGACACAACATGTGTTCTCTATGATAATTCTCTCAAGTTTATTGAGGCTGTCCACGGGATTATAAAAGGAAATAATGGCTTCATGCCAATTTACTCATCACACAATACATCATATAGAAATGCATATTATAATTGGTTAAAGAATAAAATGGGCGTTTACACATGATGAGCACGTAGACAACACATTAGTTAACACATGAATATCCGTGTGCGCCATCTTGTGCATCTTCCAACACTGGCGCATTGTCCGTAGACCTTGGAATGTTTCACAATAAGGCCGAGCTCTTGTATCTTGTTTCCCACATGAAGGGAGTATGGGAGTGAGACGGACAGCGGACCATCTTATCAGAAGACCTTGATAATAAGCTGTGAGAAGAACTTGCTGAACAATAAGACGTTCTAATAACTCAGCTTCTTATAATGTACTGAATATATTCTCTTAAAGCCATAGACACAATTACCATTGATTATTGATCTGCAAGCCATTTTTTAACATTTTTCCACCACACAGTCCATGGTCATGTGATATACAGTCCATGGTCATGTGATATACAGTCCATAGTCATGTGATATACAGTCCATGGTCATGTGATATACAGTCCATAGTTATGTGCTATACAGTCCATGGTCATGTGATATACAGTCCATAGTTATGTGCTATACAGTCCATGGTCATGTGCTATACAGTCTATGGTTATGTGCTATACAGTCCATGGTCATGTGCTATACAGTCTATGGTTATGTGCTATACAGTCTATGGTTATGTGCTATACAGTCCATGGTCATGCGATATACAGTCCATGGTCATGTGATATACAGTCCATGGTTATGTGCTATACAGTCCATGGTCATGTGATATACAGTCCATGGTCATGTGCTATACAGTCCATGGTCATGTGCTATACAGTCCATGGTCATGTGCTATACAGTCCATTGTCATGTGGTATATATTCCATGGTTATGTGCTATACAGTCCATGGTCATGTGATATACAGTCCATGGTCATGTGCTATACAGTCCATTGTCATGTGCTATACAGTCCATTGTCATGTGATGTACAGTCCATGGTTATGTGCTATACAGTCCATGGTTATGTGCTATACAGTCCATGGTCATGTGATATATAGTCCATGGTCATGTGATATACATTCCATGGTTATGTGATATACAGTCCATGGTCATGTGATATACAGTCCATGGTTATGTGCTATACAGTCCATGGTCATGTGATATACATGTGGTTCCAGTCTCAGATTGTGAGGAGATGTCCAAATTAATTAATTATTACGAGCTCGGAAAAGAAAGATCACCAGGACACAACATGTGTTCTCTATGATAATTCTCTCAAGTTTATTGAGGCTGTCCACGGGATTATAAAAGGAAATAATGGCTTCATGCCAATTTACTCATCACACAATACATCATATAGAAATGCATATTATAATTGGTTAAAGAATAAAATGGGCGTTTACACATGATGAGCACGTAGACAACACATTAGTTAACACATGAATATCCGTGTGCGCCATCTTGTGCATCTTCCAACACTGGCGCATTGTCCGTAGACCTTGGAATGTTTCACAATAAGGCCGAGCTCTTGTATCTTGTTTCCCACATGAAGGGAGTATGGGAGTGAGACGGACAGCGGACCATCTTATCAGAAGACCTTGATAATAAGCTGTGAGAAGAACTTGCTGAACAATAAGACGTTCTAATAACTCAGCTTCTTATAATGTACTGAATATATTCTCTTAAAGCCATAGACACAATTACCATTGATTATTGATCTGCAAGCCATTTTTTAACATTTTTCCACCACACAGTCCATGGTCATGTGATATACAGTCCATGGTCATGTGATATACAGTCCATAGTCATGTGATATACAGTCCATGGTCATGTGATATACAGTCCATAGTTATGTGCTATACAGTCCATGGTCATGTGATATACAGTCCATAGTTATGTGCTATACAGTCCATGGTCATGTGCTATACAGTCTATGGTTATGTGCTATACAGTCCATGGTCATGTGCTATACAGTCTATGGTTATGTGCTATACAGTCTATGGTTATGTGCTATACAGTCCATGGTCATGCGATATACAGTCCATGGTCATGTGATATACAGTCCATGGTTATGTGATATACAGTCCATGGTTATGTGCTATACAGTCCATGTTTATGTGCTATACAGTCCATGGTTATGTGCTATACAGTCCATGGTTATGTGCTATACAGTCCATGGTTATGTGCTATACAGTCCATGGTCATGTGATATACAGTCCATGGTCATGTGATGTACAGTCTATGGTTATGTGATATATAGTCCATGGTCATGTGATATACAGTCCATGGTTATGTGCTATACAGTCCATGGTCATGTGATATACAGTCCATGGTTATGTGCTATACAGTCCATGGTCATGTGATGTACAGTCTATGGTTATGTGATATATAGTCCATGGTCATGTGCTATACAGTCCATGGTTATGTGATATACAGTCCATGGTCATGTGATATACAGTCCATGGTTATGTGCTATACAGTCCATGGTCATGTGATATACAGTCCATGGTTATGTGCTATACAGTCCATGGTCATTACATAACAACATCTACAAAAGTTCATCTATAAATACAGATCTTACATACTAGTTTAGAAATCACACATACAGACAGTACAGCCCGTGCATTAACTCTTTGAGGAATTGTCACTTCAATAGAACCTAATACGTATCTATATAAACAGCCACATACCTGTACATAATATACAGTGCTCAGCATAAATGAGTACACCCCCTTCTGACGAAGAACAGGATGAAAGTGACTCTGTGGCCAAGTATGTCTCCTGATCTGAACCCAATCTACGAGGAATTCTCAAAAGACAACTTGCACATCACTCCATACATCTAGACTTGAAAAAAAGTCGAACTTGAAGAATGGTAAAAGGTGTAGATGTTGCAATAGGTTGTTAATTGTTCATTCCATACCTAGAAGACTTGGTGTCGTCATTAAAAATCTTGGAGGACATACAGGATCCTAGATGTAGTAGTTTTCGATGTGGGGTGTATTCATTTTTGCATGAACTAATTTGAGTAAAGCTGAAGATTTTGTAGTCTAAGTTATATTATTAACCTTACATCCATGATATAAAGTTCTCCGACCTTTCTTTATCCCTATCAGTATGTCTTTGGAGTATGGAAGGAAACCCACACAAACGCGGGGAGAACATACAAACTCCTTGCAGATGTCCTTTGCAGGATTTGAACCCAGGACTCCGGCGCTGTAATGCTAACCACTGAGCCACCGTGTTGTCTATTTCTTTTTAATAACTGTTTAGGGTCTATATTTATAGATGAGCTTTTGTATGTGTTGTTATGCCTGATAAAGCTGTCCTAGGTTCGAAACACAAAATCAGTTTTCATTCTATTTATTGCTACACTCTATTTTACTATTTGTGACATCACAATGGAGAATTGCGAAATCAATTTTGATATCACAATGGTTCTTGTGCTCTCTTCGGCCGCACATATACTAAAATTGGAACAATACAGAGAAGATTAGTATGGCACCTGTGCATGGATGACATGCAAATTCGTGAAGCGTTCCGAAACCCCCCCCCCCAAAAAAAAAACAAAAAAAAAACAACGGTTCTTTGTGACATCCCAGTGGAGACATAGGTCTTTGGGACATCATATTGAGGAATTATTACATCAAAATGGGGCATTGTGACATCACCATGGGCCTCTCTGACATAACCACAAAACTCTCTGACGTAACAGCGAGGCAATGTGACATCACAGGGAGCTCTATGACATCACAATGCATCTTTATGACATTACATTGGGCATTGTGGCATCAGAATGGTGCATTTCAACATCATAACAGTTCCCACTGAAAAATCAATGGGGCTTTGTTGCATCATAATAGGGAATTGTGACATCATAACAGGAGCCTTGCGATATCACAATGGGGAACTGTGACAAAACAAGGGCATTGAAACATCACAAGAGGGTATTATGAAATCAAAATAGAGCATTGTGACATCACATTGGGGTATTTTCATATAACAATTGGACATTATGGCATCAAAATGGTGCATTGGGCCAGCACAAAGGGGCACTGAGATGACAATGGGGAATTTCGATATCACAAAGCCTTCTCTAACATTACAATATGACAGGAAGAGAAGGTCATCCGTGTATCTCAGCCAAAGGCAGATCGAGAGCAAATTAGCGTAAGTGGAGGCACAAGGACTCCCCATCGTTGTGCCCCTGAGCTGGTGGTAAAAATGGTCATCAAAGGTAAAAAAAAATTGTGGGTCAGATTAAATTCCAGAAGTTCAAACCAATTATGTTTTTGTAACAATGTTACATGTGGACAAAAAAATGTTCACAGCCTGTAAACCTGGAGTGATGTTGAATGGATCTATATAAGGTCTCCACTCCCCTGGAGGCTAGTAACATGGAGTCCTCTGTCAAAATGTCTTCCAACTTAAGGAGCAGGTCAGAGGTGACACAAACATATGGCTGTAAGGCTTCAATGAATGAACACAGCATCTTTTCCACATATATACCAATGTTTTTGTGTTTTTTGCAATGCATAAAAGGTGGCTACCTCCGGGTTCTTGGCCAGTAGGAATTCATACTCATTTGGTTAATAATCTACTCTACTTATAGTCAACTAGGATTCTCCCTTGACCTCCTATAGGGCTCAGTGTCCTATAAGATGCCAAGACACATTGCATTCCATTGGTCAGAGTCAAAGACTTTGCCCCCTTTTTGTGAGGGTTTAATTCTGATGTCCCTATTCTGGCCCAAATCAAGCAGAACTTTCAGTACAACTTTCTGTGAGATTATGGAAACCTGATGCCTTCCCTTGTAGATTTTCAGGATCACAGTGGGGCTCTTTGACATCATATGCGTTATGACATCACATATGGAAATTTTGTACATATACACGGTCCAGTCATATGTGACCACCGCCTACTTTTGAGGTCAACGTTACATAACCAATCGAAGAAGGCACATGTCATAAGCCATCTGGGTGCACTCATCATTGTGGAAGGCACGATGGATCAACACAAGTATGCATCTATCCTTGCGGACCATGTTCACCCCTACATGCGAAATGTTTTTCCTCAGGATGATGGCATCTACCAGCAGGACAATGCGACATGTCATAAAGCTCACAGTGTACATGCGTGATTCGAGGAGCACCAGGATGAGTTTACCGTACTCCCTTGGCCAGCAAATTCCCCAGACTTGAACTCAATCAAGAATCTGTGGGACCACCTCGATCGGGTTGTTCGCACCATGGATGCTCAACCACGTTACCTAGCACAGCTGGCCACGGCACTGGAGTCGGCATGGCTCAACATCCCCTCTCTTTCTGCACGTCCCGCAGCGGTCCGCTCTGCCAAAGGTGGTTATTCTGGATTTTGACAAGTGGTCACATTAATCAGACTGGACTGTGTATGTATAGTATATATTGTATATCTATAGTCAGTATACCGTGTATCCCCAGTTCCTCCAATGCTGCTCAATTCCTTTGTTCTGATCCCCAGTCAGACTCCTTTCAGGATGACCGCAGGCTTCCAGAATGGAATCTGACTGGTGACAATAATAGAAGAACAGAGGCAGATGGAAGACATGGAGGACACCAGGTATGGTATGAAAATTTTATTACATAAGGGAAATGGAAGTGACACCAACAAGGCTTAGAGCTAATAGAAAAAATACTCACTTTGTCAGGTTTTGACTGGTTTATCAGGTGTGACTCATATACACACATAGGTACCTTAGAGATCTTATCTGTCTTTCGAGGGTCACCAAGGACAAAAATTTTACAGATTTCTTCAACAGAAACTTGCCCTTCAGGCCCAGTTTCCAGACAATATATGCCCCTATAATTGAGGTTCTGTCTACTCAAGGCCCTGCGGGATTATTTTCTGCACTATATTTACTGAATGTATGAACGGAATCCATACAATTGTCTAAGATACCAACCCTCACAGACGACCAATGGGAGTCCACGAATAACAAAATAACACAGATTTCTATAATCCAGCTGTCCCGTTTGTTCCTAATGAAGACCCTTTCCCACTCCAGATATAACAGGTGCCTGGAGGATCTTATGTGGGACTGTCTTTATATCAGGTCATTTTGGGGGGAGGTAGTTACCGTTTTGTCTGAGTTGACCTTGTCTGACCTTCTTGAGGAGGCATGGACCTCATACACATATCTTACTTAGAGAGTCCTCCATTTGACGCAATGGAAATCTATGGTCATTAAGATGTTACCCTTTGTTAAAAGTGGTATATAAAAAACGCAGGTGTCCCAAGAAATTTCAGAAGGTTTGGGTGCCATGGTGTGATGGTGTGGTGTGGTGGACTCTGCCGTATCTCACCTCCAAGCCCTTTTTTTGTTCTTTTTGGTTGTATCAATGAATATACTTATTTTTCAGGCTACATGAATTATCCCACACATATATTGTGACTTCTATTGTAATTTATCTCAGTCCACACTTGTACCTTTGGATGGCTCTTTAAAAGGAGTCTATCACCTTCTTAACTCCTTCAAGCTGCCACCATAGTGCTGTAGGTGGTGTTACAGGCTTCCATATCATACCTTTATTATGTTTCACAGTCTAGTGGATGCCTAGAAAAATACCTTTTCATCATTAGGCAAACATGCCCCTGTATGTTTTGTTCCACACCCTGGCCAGTGGGAAACGATAGTCCCGTGTGATATCATCGCCTGCTCAGTTAAATCTTGCGCATGCGCAGTATGCGCTTATATATGAGCCCACTTATGTACTGAGATTTGTGGCGCATACTGGGCATGTGTGAGACTTCACAGACCATATGATGATGTTGCAGTAGTGGGACTATCGTTTCCAACGGTAGTGATGTCATCCAGGGGTGAACCTGCCCCTTTCGCCACCCAAGGCGAACGACAGAAAGCCGCCCGACCGGGAGGAGGGGGCGGAACGGAGGGGGCGTGACGGAGGGGGTGTGGCTAAGCGAAGGGGCGGGGCTTAGCGGTGTTCGCAGGCAGAGAGCAGGCACAGAGAGGACCTGCTCTCTGCCTGAGCGTGAAGGGAGGCTGCTGGAGCAGCGCTGCTCCAGTGGCCTCCTCAATCCACCACTCGGTGCTAAGCCAGTCCAGGACAGCTTGTCCTGGACTGGCTTAGGTAAGCAAAAATGCTGCCCTCCCTGGGACCCTGGCATAGCGTCGCCTGAAGCGGTCGCCTCATGGGAGGTGCGGCGCTGATGTCATCGCCTGCTCAGTTAAATCTTGCGCATGCGCAGTATGCACTTGTATATGAGCCCACTTATGCACTGAGATTCGAGGCGCATACTGGGCATCTGTGAGACTTCACAGACCATATGATGATGTTGCAGTAGTGGGACTATCGTTTCCAACGGTAGTGATGTAATCGCCTGCTCAGTTAAATCTTGCATATTGCGCAGTATGCACTTGTATATAAGCCCACTTATGCACTGAGATTCGAAGCGAGACTTCACAGACCAGATGATGATGTTGCAGTAGTGGGACTATCGTTTCCAACGGGCAAGGTAGTGGTATGATATGGAAGCATGTGACAGCGCCTACAGTGCTACGGTGGCATCTTGAAGGGGTTAAAGAAGGTGATAGACTCCTTTTAAGCTGTGTTCAATAAAACAACTTTACATACAGATAAAATATACTAAAAACTATTTTCCTTTATGTAATATTTTATCACGTAAAGCACTTTAAAAGCATAAAATCTACACATAATTGGTAGCAACACATCCATATCCTTATCACCCGTACTATAAAATGATTCATTTATGATTTATTCATTTCTTGCACAAGCAGAGACTCGTTGCACCCAGATAATTCCCACAAACCTTTCTTACTATTGGGCACATCTCATAAGCCTGCGATATTAGCATTATACCTCGGCTATAGTAGTGATAAGGAGATAGGTAGAGAGGAGTTCAGTCCTGGATGCTGAGCTGCCTAATGTCAGTAATAACTGGACGAGGGAGAGGACGGCTACAATGTCCCCTCCCCTCCTATATCCCTAACTCCAACATACCATAGGAGTGTTCTCCTATATAAAGAGTTACTTCTCCTCCAGTCTTCAGTGTTCACCCTTCAGCAAGGTAGACCAGACTGACAAGATGATGTGGTGCTACAATATTGGGATCATCTTCTGCCTCTTCACCAAGATCCTCTCTGCTCCTGGTAAGAAGTTCTTCTTTTAATATAGTAGTTATTAATATTCTCATTGTACATAGATATTATTAATTCTCCATTATTGATACATTTCATTGGCCATACAGTTTAGATTGATGATTGCTGTACCTACTGCAAACTGAGGAAGAGGGGACAGCAGGGGAAGAGGCAGAGGGGTAACCAAAGTCTTGCAATCTTATGTCCGGGCCCCCCTACCTCATCCCTACTGAGAATACTTGATAGTGATGGTTACGGGTACTAAGGAGTTTAATCCACCTTAGTGTGGTTCGGGGAATCTGTGGTCTCCTTGGTTTATGGGCCAGATGGAAGCTGCAATCTCAATACTGATGCCAGTGCTTATGGGCCCCCCTAAGGCTCCTGGGCCCCGTTCCAATTGCACCCTCTGCACCACCTCAAGTTACACCTCTGGGAAGAGAGCACTTACTTAAAGGGCCCTCTTCTCTCAGTACCTGCCTCTGGAATATGGGAGGAATAGCTATTGGGCAAACAAGTGTAGAGCTGGCCGCTATCTAAAATGTGTGGCCTATTTTAGTCATGATCCTGTTGTGATGTTTGTAATCTATTGCAAAAAAAAAAAAGTGATACAATGGAAAAGTAGAATAGAAAGGTACCAAGTCCACTCTATTGTTTATCTGCCATTCATTCTGCTGATCAGCAAGGTGCCCAGGAGTTGGACCCCACTGAATACATGGTGTATTTATATACTGTGTGCACTGCAGAGTAATTGCACTGTTGTGTCTTCTTATTTATTTCGTATCTGAACCAATTCTTACCTCTTATCACTTATTTATCCTACAGTAACCCCAAAGACCAGCGAGCTATGTGTGACAAAAGATTGCGAGCCAAAAAGTAAGTTTTCTTATTTACCTTCTATAGAATTCTATATTATTACTTCGTTAATATGTATTTTAATATCCTACCCAATCTTGACCCATCCTGCACTGTAAGCTACCAACCCATCTCCAATCTCGCTTTCATCTCTGAAATCTTGGAACGCCTGGTATGATCTTGGTCTTCTAGACCCCTTACAATCTGGCTTCTGCACTCTACTGAAATGACCCTTACAAAAGTCGTCAATGAGCTCCTGACAGCTAGATCTCAAGGTGTCTATTCTTTTCTTATTCTTCTGGATCTCTCAGTAGGATTTGACCCTGTAGACTCCTTCTGTAGTCTCTAGGCCTCACGGATAGAAATGAGCGAGTAGTGTTCGATCGAGTAGGTGTTCGATCGAATACTACGGTATTCGAAATACTCGTACTCTATCGAACACTACTAGCTGTTCGAAGTTTAATGTTCGATGCAGAACCAGCGTTGATTGGCAGAATGCTATACATTGCCAATCAACACTGGTTCTTCTCTTACCTTTCCGAACTCTTCTCCACGCTGCGTCCCCGCGTCTTCTTCCGGGTGGAATTCACTCTGCCTAGGCATCCGGCCTAGGCAGAGCCGACTATGCATGCGCGGGCATGCACGCGCATACACGCACATGCGCAGTCGGCTCTGCTGAGGCGTCGGGCCTGGGCAGAGCCGCACGCGCATGCGCAGTCGGCTCTGCCTAGGCCGGATGCCTAAGCAGAGTGAATTCCACCCGGAAGAGGACGCGGGGACCCTGCGCCGGGAGAAGACTTCAAGCAGAATCCAGCCCGACCGTCACTCATGAACTTGGTAAGTATGATTTTATCGAATGCTGTCTACCCCTGAAACAAGCATTTCCCCCCATAGATTATAATGGGGTTCGAAATCCGTTCAAACAGTCGAACAGTGTGCGGTTGTCCGAATCAGATTTTGAACCTCGGACACTTTAGTGTTCGCTCATCTCTACTCATGGACACTGTGGGCTCTGTTGCTTCCCCTCTTCCCCTAGCTGTTGGGGTTCCTCAGAGAACATCCCTTAACCCCTTCCCGACATGCGCCGTAATAGTACGGCGCGTGTCGGGTCTGTAACTATGGCGACCGCCCGGGAGCCGGGCGGCCGTCATAGCCACCGGGTGTCTACTGCTTTAAGCAGTAGCCAACCGGCTCTAATGCCTCCGATCGGTCCCCGGACCGATCGGAGGCATTAACCCCTCCGGCGCTGCTGTCAAAGGCGCCGGAGGCGCCATTTTGGCAGGGATCGCCGGCTCCTGGAGCATGCTCCAGGGCCGACCCCCCGTTGCCATGACAGCCGGGAGCCTTGTTAAAGGCTCCCAGCCGGTCTGCAAATCCTCTCTTTTGCAGGCTGGTGTATACAGCCTGCAAAAGAGATAATGATTTTTTGCAATGCATTGCAATGCATTAGCATTGTAATGCATTGCATTAGTGATCAGACCCCCTGGGGTTCAACACCCCTAGGGGGTCTAATAAATGCAAAAAAAAAATAAAAAAAAAAGTAAAAAAAAATATAAAAAAATATAAAAAGTATTAAAAGTTCAAATCACCCCCCTTTCCCTAGAACAAATATAAAAGTAGTTAAAAACTGTGAAACACATACATGTTAGGTATCCCCGCGTCCGAAATCGCCTGCTCTACAAATCTATAAAAAATTTTTTTTCCTGTTTGGTAAACGCCGTAGCAGGAAAAATAGTCAAAAGTGCCAAACTGCCGTTTTTTCACTGTTTTAATCCTGATAAAAATTTGAAAAAAAAGTGATCAAAGCAATAACATTTCCCGAAAATGGTAGAACTAAAAAGTACACCCGGCCCCGCAAAAAAAGACGCCCTATGCATCCCCGTACACCTATGTATAAAAAAGTTACGGCCGTCGGAATATGGCGACTTTTAGAAAAAAAAATTTTTAACACCGTTTTGGAATTTTTTTTAGGGGTCAAAATGTAAATAAAACCATATAAATTTGGTATCCCTGGAACCGTACCGAAACACAGAATATAGGGGACATGTCATTTTGGTTGCACAGTGAACGCCGTAAAACCAAAGCCCGTAAGAAAGTCGCAGAAATGCATTTTTTCTTCAAATCCACCCCATTCTGAATTTTTTCCCTGCTTCCCAGTACATTATATAGAATAATTAATGGTGGCATCATGAAGAAAAAATTGTCCCGCAAAAATTAAGACCTCATATGACTCTGGGAGCGGAGAAATAAAAAAGTTATGGGGTTTAGAAGGAGGGGAGTCAAAAACGAAAAACGAAAATTAAAAAATCCCATCGGCGGGAAGGGGTTAATGGACAAACCGTCATAAGATTTGGCTTTCAATACCATCTTTATGTGATGACCCTCCTCTGGTGACATTACTACAGAACACCAACGACTGTCTCTCTACTTCTCTAAAATCATGTCTTCCTTCTACCTCAAACAGGACTTTTCAAAATCTGACCTACATCTCTTTCCACCATCTACGAACCAACCTAATCCTGATATTTCCATTTCTGTCTGCTGTCTTGCCACAATACAATGATGTTATTTTTGACCTTTCCTCCATATCAAATCTTTCCATGTCACCTGCAACTCAAAAACATCTCCAGAATCTGTCCTTTGCTTTGTTGCCCTGATTCACTCTAGACTTGACCTATCGTGCAACGATGGCTCTGGTCTGTGCCAGTCACTGTACTGGTTGCCTATTCACTATAGAATACGATATCAACTTATCATCCACAAAGCGCTCCATGGCACTGACATTTCCAAGATTTCTCCTGGGTTTCACCACTTCTCTAGACTGCACTACTAGATCAGATTAACTTCAACAGCTTCAAGTGCTTCCTAACAACACATCTCTTCAGGTAGACCTATGACATTTCCTAAAACTAACGCTCCTCTGTTCTCCGCCCTCCCATCCACATTAGCCCATAGGACATGATGCCTTTATCTGAGTGTATCTCTAGATGGCCAGGCACTTAGCATCTACACAGAAAGGGACATTGTCTTGTGACCAGTTCATACAGCTTTATATAGTTATGTACTTAAATATATGATATAAGAACGTCTCGCTCATAGATTGTAAGTTTTTGTGAGCAGGGTCCTCACTCCTACTGTGTGTCTTGTACTGTACATGAGCCCTAAGATTTGTAAAGTCCAACAGAATATGTTAGTGCTATATAAATAAAAACCCTGCAATGACAGATTTCTTCCCACCACCTTCCAGAATATATTCCCCTTTGCCCTTTCTCTACACTTAGTTTTAGTTGTCCATCAGGTGTATCAGTGACGTTGTGTGCAACAGTAGTCTATTCACCTCTATGGGGTTGCCAGTACGGTAAACTCCCATAGTAGTGAAAGGAGAGTCGGTCATGCAACTGACCAAACACTTGTCCCCTGTCCTGTGAATAGTGGATAAGTGTTCGTAATAGCACAGCCCCTTTAAGTTTCATGTTGTTGCCCTAAAGATGTTCATTATCGTCTGAGGCAAGTTCTAAAGGTCTCTTAGAAAGCTGTTCTAAAGTTGAAGCCACTGGTCTCCTAATGAAGATAACATGTACATAAAAATAATTGCATTGAAACAATTCTAACTATATT
The DNA here is from genome assembly GCF_031893055.1 of Leptodactylus fuscus. Lineage (NCBI taxonomy): Eukaryota > Metazoa > Chordata > Amphibia > Anura > Leptodactylidae > Leptodactylus > Leptodactylus fuscus. Next base: position 23,781,265 of record NC_134271.1, on the reverse strand, counting down.
ATTTATCTATTTATTATAGATATCTCTTCTGTCCCTGAAGGGTTAAACCATGGCAAAGATCAAGTATTGGGAGCTGACTTGACAACACTACCCCCTGCTGGTGGAGGAGAACTGATGGATGTGGGATGGAATCCGGGGTGGAGACCAAACCAGAATCAAGAAGAGAATGGATGGGACTATAATAAAAGTAATATAATCCTATCTGTTGAAGATTACACCGAGGAGCCCATCATGACAACACTACCACCTGCTGGTGGAGGAGAACTGATGGATGTGGGGTGGCATCCTGTGTCTAGACCAAACCAAAATCCAGAACAGAATGGACTACACTCTGATAAAAATAAGACTGATGTATTTGACCAAAATAACATCAAGGAACCCGCCATGACAAAACTACCACCTGCTGGTGGAGGAGAACTGATGGATGTTGGTTGGAATCCGGGGTGGAGACCAAGCCAGAATCAAGAAGAGAATGGATGGGACTATAATAAAAGTAATATAATCATATCTGTTGAAGATTACACCGAGGAGCCCATCATGACAACACTACCACCTGCTGGTGGAGGAGAACTGATGGATGTGGGGTGGCATCCGGGCTCTAGACCAACCCAAAATCCAGAACAGAATGGACTAGACTCTGATAAAAATAAGACTGATGTATTTGACCGAGATATCATCAAGGAACCCTCCATGACAAAACTACCACCTGCTGGTGGAGGAGAACTGATGGATGTTGGTTGGAATCCGGGGTGGAGACCAAACCAGAATCAAGAAGAGAATGGATGGGACTATAATAAAAGTAATATAATCCTATCTGTTGAAGATTACACCGAGGAGCCCATCATGACAACACTACCACCTGCTGGTGGAGGAGAACTGATGGATGTGGGGTGGCATCCGGGGTCTAGGCCAACCCAAAATCCAGAACAGAATGGACTAGACTCTGATAAAAATAAGACTGATGTATTTGACCGAGATATCATCAAGGAACCCTCCATGACAAAGCTACCACCTGCTGGTGGAGGAGATCTGATGGATGTGGGGTGGCATCCGGGGTCTAGGCCAACCCAAAATCCAGAACAGAATGGACTAGACTCTGATAAAAATAAGACTGATGTATTTGACCGAGATAACATCAAGGAACCCAACATGACAAAACTACCACCTGCTGGTGGAGGAGAACTGATGGATGTTGGTTGGAATCCGGGGTGGAGACCAAACCAGAATCAAGAAGAGAATGGATGGGACTATAATAAAAGTAATATAATCCTATCTGTTGAAGATTACACCGAGGAGCCCATCATGACAACACTACCACCTGCTGGTGGAGGAGAACTGATGGATGTGGGGTGGCATCCGAGGTCTAGGCCAACCCAAAATCCAGAACAGAATGGACTAGACTCTGATAAAAATAAGACTGATGTATTTGACCGAGATAACATCAAGGAACCCAACATGACAAAACTACCACCTGCTGGTGGAGGAGAACTGATGGATGTTGGTTGGAATCCGGGGTGGAGACCAAACCAGAATCAAGAAGAGAATGGATGGGACTATAATAAAAGTAATATAATCCTATCTGTTGAAGATTACACCGAGGAGCCCATCATGACAACACTACCACCTGCTGGTGGAGGAGAACTGATGGATGTGGGGTGGCATCCGAGGTCTAGGCCAACCCAAAATCCAGAACAGAATGGACTAGACTCTGATAAAAATAAGACTGATGTATTTGACCAAGATATCATCAAGGAACCCTCCATGACAAAACTACCACCTGCTGGTGGAGGAGAACTGATGGATGTGGGATGGCATCCGGGGTCTAGACCAAACCAGAATCCAGAACAGAATGGTCTAGACTCTGATAAAAATAAGACTGATGTATTTGACCAAGATATTATAGAGGTACCTAGCGTGACAACACCACTACCAGCTTCTGTGGGTGGAGAAGAACTAATGTATGAGGGATGGAATCCAGAAGGGATTCCAAACCAGAATACAGAATAGAACATGAATGTGACAATAGTAGAGTAAGGTTCAGGATTTTCTTCAAATTCTAAAATCAATCAGATCTAGAATCCACACTCACGAGTGTTAAGGAGATGTGTCATCAGTTATTGTTTTGTTATGGCACCAGTTCATAAGTATCCCCGACCCATATGTTGATGAGGTCACATAGCTGTAAGGGGAGCTAGGTTATAAATTCAGGGGGCACGTGGTGCTGGTCACTTACCCTCTATCATGATGGATGAGAGGAACGCCCGCCCACCCTTGCCCTCTCGGTGTATGTTGGTGTTTTTTCTCTTTGTTTTTTTTCTCTTTGTTGTCACAGCAGGCTGGAGTCTTCCACGTCCCGTGGAGTGAAGGACGAGTTTGCAGGCCCGTTGTCCACCAGTGGGCAGTCTTGGAGTTAGTCTCAAGGATCAAGTACATTCCATAGAAGTGGAAAGAATGTTTACGTTTTTTGTTAATATTGTGTTAATAAAGCTGTGGCCAACCCAATTAACCATATTCTGGTTTCTGGTATGTTTTTGTGGGGCTATTGGAAGGGCGGTATTTGTATATGGGGTAAACACTTAGTCACAGCAGTCTTAAAGAATCACTTTAGGAGTGGGCTTGGTTTAGGACTCAATCTAAAGGGGGAGTTCACACGGAGTTATGTGCCGTGTGATGTGGCACGTAGACGCCGCGGGACCCTTTGCGGGCCGTACACACTCCCATTGATTTCAATGGGAGCGGGGATTGTATGCGCCGCGCTAGTTTGCGGCCGTGAATAAATGCACGGCCGCAAACTAGCGCGGCGCATACAATCCCCGCTCCTATTGAAATCAATGGGAGCTTGTACGGCCCGCAAAGGGTCCTGCAGCATCTACGTGCCACATCACGCGGCACGTAACTCCATGTGAACTCCCCCAAACAGTGAGTGTGTCCATTTTGCTAGAAGAAAGCCGCCAAGTAGCTGATATTATGAAACAGTCCGCTCATGTGACGTCAGGGAGAGTCACAGAAGCCTGCCCGGAGAGGTAAGTAACACGAGTTTTTATGTTCCCATACCTCCCCTGGACCTACGATAATTATACTCAGGGGTCTGAAAAGACCCCCAAGTATAATAATGATGTTTGTGGGGCCCGCGGCATCACTTACCGATCCCAGCCCCTGCCAGGATCGGTAAGTAAATAACTCCCAACTTTGAAAGGACATAAAGAGGGACAAAATGGGAAAAGTTTAGCTTTGTCCTCTTCTGTGCTGACTCCGCCCATTCAACCCATTTTTCTTTGTGCCCCCACACACAGTATAATGCTCATACAATCACACTAACGTTATAAGACCTTACATTATAGTGTTCCCCTCCAATTGCCCCACAATACGAGGTCCCTCTAAGGGGCAACATGGTGGCTCAGTGGCAAATACGGGGTCCCTTTCCTCGTGCCCCAGTTTAAAATAGAGGGCAAATAGAGGGGGACATTAAACTGGGGCAGCTGGAGGGGGAATTTAAACTGGGGGCAACTAGAGGCAGGCATGTCCCCCTCCAGCTATCCCCACAGTTTAATGTCCCTCTTTATATACCCCTAGTTTAATTGCTCCTCTACATCTTCCACTAGTACAATGTCTGCCTTCATCTGCCCCAGTTTAATTGCCCACTTCATCTGCCACTAGTTTTATGTCCCAGTCTAATCTCCCCATACAAAGTTTAACATAATAAAATCACTGATACTCACCTCCCCTCGCTCCCCTGCTGTTCTGTCTCTTCTCCTGTAGTGTTCAAGGAACTGCAGGCACGATATGTCTTCACATTGAGCCTACAGTTCCCAGGACCAGAGCATAGGGAGGGGAACAGTGGTGAAGCAAGAGCTGTCCGCGGATGGCTCCTGCTTCACCAAGGTATTCAACTTATCTGTGTCCTCTACAGATGTGTTGAATCCAGGACAAATCTCCAACCAACTGGCACTGGGGGACATGACCCACAATACAGGACTGTCCCACAGAATCTGGGATGGTTGGGAGGAATGATATCAGCAGTAGTACCAATAGTACCAGCAGTAGTAGTAATGGTGCCAGCAGTAGTACCAATAGTATCGGCAGTAGTACCAATAGTACCAGCAGTAGTACCAATAGTACCAGCAGTAGTAATAATGGTGCCAGCAGTAGTACCAATAGTACCAGCAGCAGTAGTAGTAATGGTGCCAGCAGAAGTAACAATAGTACCAGCAGTAGTAGTAGTAATGGTGCCAGCAGTAGTACCAATAGTACCAGCAGTAGTAGTAGTAATGGTGCCAGCAGTAGTACCAATAGTACCAGCAGTAGTAGTAGTAATGGTGCCAGCAGTAGTACCAATAGTACCAGCAGAAGTAGTAGTAATGGTGCCAGCAGTCGTACCAATAGTACCAGCAGAAGTAGTAGTAATGGTGCCAGCAGTCGTACCAATAGTACCAGCAGAAGTAGTAGTAATGGTGCCAGCAGTAGTACCAATAGTACCAGCAGTAGTACCAATAGTACCAGCAGAAGTAGTACTAATGGTGCCAGCAGTAGTAGTAGTAATGGTGCCAGCAGTAGTACCAATAGTACCAGCAGTAGTAATAGTAATGGTGCCAGCAGTAGTAGTAGTAATGGTGCCAGCAGTAGTAGTAGCAATGGTGCCAGCAGTAGTACCAATAGTGCCAGTAGTAGTAGTAGTAATGGTGCCAGCAGTAGTACCAATAGTACCAGCAGTAGTAGTAATGGAGCCAGCAGTAGTACCAATAGTACCAGCAGTAGTGTACACACAGTGACACCTGTTGGCTGTACCTCACATACTGACAGGGTCAACAGTACAACCCTATACAGCTCACAGGGAAGGACACCCCCCCACCACCACCCCCTCCAAACTGTTGAATGGCAATTTTGTGTAGGTATCCTTTGATAATTCCACTCTTTCCTATGTCCCTGCAATGATTATGCATATTTTCTTTTTAGGAGCTTTGGAGAGCTGGGTACCAATCATACTGGGTATGTCGTATTCTTGCTATACTGTATATATGTATATGTACTAAATAGTATTGGACGCATTGTATACAGAATGTGGCTGGATGGCAACGCTGAGGTGTTAACAATGGTGGTAATCACAGCTCAATTGAAGTGGTTACCCAGCTTTTCCAGATTGCAAGATACCAGAGCTCCCTACTAATGGAGGCTGAATCCCTAACTCAAGTGTCAATCATTTTGTGGTTCTGACAAACCAGCGCCTACATCCAGAAATGATCACATTGCATATAGGTAGTTCTGTTCTCTGCAGGGGTTAAACATTCAGTTTTGTACATTCATCTCATGGCAATGTTGCTCCTGCTGCTCCTCACGTACAAACCTTCCCTAATACATGAAAGGCATCTCCACCTTTATCTCCCACACAGATAATTCTACAAGTTTCCAGGGCTCCAGGCAATGTGGAGATGACCATGTAGGCAGTGACAATTGTTCACAATCAGACCTGATAAGATCACTAGGTTTCCATCAGTCTGTACAATGCATTGGGCCACTGTACAGATTGGGGGCAGAATGACCCTAAATACTAAAAATTTTCATATTACACTATTCATGGAACCTGCACATACTTTTGACTTTAGAGAAATTCCCAGTTATCAGAGGACTGCAAAGTAATTCATACGAATATTTCATCACACCCCAAAATGAATATAGACCCCAGACCGACCAGGGCCGGTAAACCCTAGCAGGAGTTGATGCCCATTGGGCTCAAGGGTGCCCACTGATCAACGGAGAACTGAAAACATCAGTTTTATTTTTTTAAAAAACAATGCTAAGCTTTTTGTCGCCCTTCTGCAACCCCCTGTGTCCTAAACTTTCCCTTTCTGACCTCTCACCCTTCTGTAGCTGCTGTCATCTCTAAGTGATGTATAGTACTTCTGTAACAGCCAGTATGTGAGTGACCACAGATATGTGAGATATAGCAGTGCTGGGTCCCTGCCATGCTGCAGACCACAGGTATGACAACCCCCGCACTGCAGGCTCTCTGCCACTGGATTACTCTCCCCCACTGGATTCCCCCACCCCTCCCTACACCTTACCTTTACTTTTCCCTCCCCCATAACCTGCTCTCTCCCTTCCTTCCTCCCCTCCCCCCTCCTTTATTGGGGAAATATCTCCACCCCCTTTTTTCACTGTCTTCTCTCTCTCTCTCTCTCTCTCTCTCTCTCTCTCTTTCTTTCTTCTTTTCTCTTCTTCTTCCTCTCCCCCTCCCTCTTTTATTAATATACCACCCCTGTACATTTGCCCTTCCTCCCGGATATGCTTCTACCTCGCTACCATTCATATATCTGTCCATTCTGACTGTTTAATACAAGTTATATTTGGTATATCCGCTTTCCCGCTCCTTGCGATGATGTCACCACAACTTAAATATAGAATTTAAAAAACAATTAAACCCCCTCCATTATTGATACACATGCCAAATGTCATAATGGAATCCCCACTTATTAAGCAATTGGAATCTGAAGGGAATTGACGTCAGCATCGTGTTTCTATAAGTTATAATGCCTTCTTATTATTTGTAGTGCCCCCTTATTAGTTATAGTGCCCCCTATTAGTTACACTGCACTGTTATTATAGTGCCTCCTTATTAGTTATAGTACCCTCTTATTAGTTGTAGTGCCCCCTTATTAGTTATAGTACCCTCTTATTAGTTGTAGTGCCCCCTTATTAGTTATAGTACCCTCTTATTAGTTGTAGTGCCCCCTTATTAGTTATAGTACCCTCTTTATTAGTTGTAGTGCCCCCTTATTAGTTATAGTACCCTCTTATTAGTTATAGTACCCTCTTATTAGTTATAGTACCCTCTTATTAGTTATAGTACCCTCTTTATTAGTTGTAGTGCCTCCTTATTAGTTATAGTACCCTCTTCTTAGTTATAGTACCCTCTTATTAGTTATAGTACCCTCTTATTAGTTATAGTACCCTCTTTATTAGTTGTAGTGCCTCCTTATTAGTTATAGTACCCTCTTCTTAGTTATAGTACCCTCTTATTAGTTATAGTGCCCCCTATTAGTTACACTGCACTGTTATTATAGTGCCCCCTTATTAGTTATAGTACCCTCTTATTAGTTGTAGTGCCCCCTTATTAGTTATAGTACCCTCTTATTAGTTATAGTACCCTCTTATTAGTTATAGTACCCTCTTATTAGTTATAGTACCCTCTTTATTAGTTGTAGTGCCTCCTTATTAGTTATAGTACCCTCTTCTTAGTTATAGTACCCTCTTATTAGTTATAGTACCCTCTTATTAGTTATAGTACCCTCTTTATTAGTTGTAGTGCCTCCTTATTAGTTATAGTACCCTCTTATTAGTTGTAGTGCCCCCTTATTAGTTATAGTACCCTCTTATTAGTTATAGTACCCTCTTCTTAGTTATAGTACCCTCTTATTAGTTGTAGTGCCTCCTTATTAGTTATAGTACCCTCTTTATTAGTTGTAGTGCCTCCTTATTAGTTATAGTACCCTCTTATTAGTTGTAGTGCCCCCTTATTAGTTATAGTACCCTCTTATTAGTTGTAGTACCCTTATAAGTTATAGTACCCTCTTCTTAGTTATAGTACCCTCTTATTAGTTGTAGTGACTCCTTATTAGTTATAGTACCCTCTTTATTAGTTGTAGTGCCTCCTTATTAGTTATAGTACCCTCTTTATTAGTTGTAGTGCCTCCTTATTAGTTATATTACCCTCTTATTAGTTGTAGTGCCCCCTTATTAGTTATAGTACCCTCTTATTAGTTATAGCACCCTTATTAGTTATAGTGCCCCCTTATTAGTTATAGTAACCTCTTTATTAGTTGTAGTTCCCCCTTATTAGTTATAGTACCCTCTTATTAGTTATAGTACCCTCTTATTAGTTGTAGTGCCCCCTTATTAGTTATAGTGCCCCCTATTAGTTATACGGCACTGTTATTACAGTGCCCCCATATTAGTTATAGTACCCTCTTATTAGTTATAGTACCCTCTTTATTAGTTATAGTACCCTCTTATTAGTTATAGTACCCTCTTATTAGTTGTAGTGCCCCCTTATTAGTTGTAGTGCCCCCTTAATTAGTTGTAGTGCCCCCTTTTAGTTATAGTACCCTCTTATTAGTCACAGTGCCCCCTTATTAGTTATAGTACCCTCTTATTAGTCACAGTGCCCCCTTATGACAGTACCCTCTATGATAATGCTATTGTTTTCAGCTTTAGTGCCCTTTCTGTTCTTGAGAAAATGACAAATCTCCACATCAGTTCATCTCCTATGACTGGTGCTCTGGATCCCTTTGGGCCCAATTTGGGCATGGGGACTCAGATAATTGCTCATCTCTGCCCCAGTGCCATCCCTGCATATATATAAAAGCTTACATATAAAATTGAAGGCATATGGAAGTACAGTATGGGAGCATAAACTCCAAATTACAACACCTTATCACTTGCCTTATTACATTTTTAATTATTGGATATGAGGGAAAGATAATGAAATATTACCTGTATTAATATGCTATAAGCGCAGTGTTTGGGATTTTTATTAACTTATTTTTTTTATAGAAATAAAGTAAAAAAATAAAATAATGTAAAAAAATTTGTTGTGTTGAATGATTCATTGGTTTCAATGATGGTACAGGTCAACTATGCTGGAACCGACTTCATGATTTGTCCCTTTATTATATTCCCATTGTACTATTAATAAAACTCATATAAAGCACTGTATACTATAAAATTTACTTTTATTTTTTTAAAAATTACAAAATACAACATACAACATAGACACAACTATGGATTGGATGCCGGTAACATGATGGATGGATGGATGATGACCTTGTATGTTAAATTACTTTCTCTGCATTTTACATGAAATTACTTACACAAACATAAAAGTAGATATAAAAGTTAAAAAAAAGAATAACATAAGATGGATCATTCCCTAAATGTGGAAAGGTGATGCATGGTGTACATTGTATTGATATTTAAAAGATTTTATCAAGGCCAGATCCTTGGTCCTGACCGACTGCCAAGCCAGAGCCTTCATCTTGACTGACTGCCAAGCCAGAGCCTTCATCTTGACTGACTGCCATGCCAGATCCTTCATCTTGACCAACTGCCATGCCAGACCCTTCATCTTGACCAACTGCCATGCCAGACCCTTCATCTTGACCAACTGCCATGCCAGAGCCTTCATCTTGACCAACTGCCATGCCAGAGCCTTCATCTTGACCAACTGCCATGCCAGAGCCTTCATCTTGACCAACTTCCATGCCAGACCCTTCATCTTGACCGACTGCCAAGCCAGATCCCTCATCTTGACTGACTGCCAAACAAGATCCTAGATCCTTACTGAATTGTATGCCAGATCCTTGGTCTTGACCAATTGCCATGCCAGATCCTTCATCTTGACCAGATGCTAAGCCTTGGTTCTGAGCAAAGAAGTCTTTAAATTCATTGATAAATTCAGATTCCAATTCTTGGATGAAGCCTTCAAAAACTAAAAAGAATAAAAAATAGTTAGTTACCATCAACATCAGAAATAGTACAAAAACATGGCTACAAAAGACAGGGGTGGATTATTCTACAATCTGCTGTACCTGGGTCTAAGCCCAGAACAATGGGGGGAAACCATCAGGAGTGTAGTAAAGTGAAAGAATCACCAGGCAACTGGTGCAAACTGCAGAAAATGTCACATGGCCTGGTAAATCTCCAGACATTATGGCCTTCCATTTTATTCCTCATACCACAAGATGGCAGGCATACATTTATCCCAATATAGACCAATAGAGGGCAGCATAATTATTAACCCATTTTTATCTCTGCACTATCTTGGTAAATGATACGTGATCTTCTACTTGTAATTTGGGCACCAAGTTATTATACCGTACATTGCAGGGTTTAGCGATCCTCAGCTCTCCAGCTATGTGACACTACAACTCTCAGCAGGCGCCTCTGATTTCTATGGGAGATGAACAATGTGCTAGTTGGGAGTTGTAGGTCAACAATAGCCGGACCGCTGAAGGTTAAGACAGAACATTGTTGGAAACCATTGGGGGTAGAAAAACTAATGAAAATACCAGAATTTGTGTAATTTGCTTCAGGCCAAACGTACGAATTAGCTAAGACACTCTTTAAGGAACATGGCTTAGCAGGAAGATACAATATTAGGTGTGTATGGAAGACTGAACAGTCTAAAGATGCTCCAGATTTATCATCCATCAGTCCAATGACACATCTAGTGTATGTTAAGACTCTTTAGTCCAAGTTTCCATCTAACTATTAGCCAGGATTAGTAAATCTGCCCCAAGGATATAGCTCCTTACATGAATACAACTCTATAATATAAGATATAATAAATTATATACTAAGAAGGTGTAAGAAATCAGACCATAAGATACATATAATGCAACAAGACTTACCAGGAAGAGCAAAGCTCGGGGGGGCCGAGCAGAGAATAAGGAGGAGAGTGAAATGCATTGTGGTCCTCATGTCTGTATGACTGCGAAGGGAACTGAGGAGCAGAGGTGAGGGGTCTCCTTATATAGGACAGTCCTGACTCCTCCCACCATGGGGAGGTCTTCTGCTAATAGCTCCGCCCTCCTGGCTACAAACACTAAACAATGGGATCAAATTCTAATGTAAATTACAGTAAAGGAGGCCGAGTAATATAGGATAGAAATATAAATTTAAATGTCTGGTATTAAATATTGGGATTTGTGAATCATTTTTCTACAGCTTTTTTCCATTTTTCTTATAATATTTGATAATTCACCTAGTTCATGTGAACTTCATATTTCCTTTCAATAGAATATATTGAATATAGCTCGATGGTCACTGTCCCTTATATACGCAGGGGTGCTGAGAGGTAAATCCCACCAATCTCAAATTGATGGTTCCATCTTGGGTCAAAATGGCAGAATTATAGTCCCCGTTCTCATGGACCCCCAATGCTGTGACACTTATCCTATGGATAATGAGACCACCCCTTTAATCAGATTTATAGTATTTTCTTACATTGCCTGAGACCTGTGTCATTTTTGTGTTAGGTGGTCTGTATTTGTTTAGCGTCTTCAGCATCTATCTTTGTTTAGGGGGGCTTGTCTTGGATTTAGGTTTGTTTACTGGGTCTGATTTGGGGGTCTGGGATAGGATCACTGACTACATTACTCATAGATCATGTCTAGCCAATGAAAACCACACTCATTTCTCTTGAAAATTGATCTGCATATAGGAAAGTTGCAAATTTTACCAAAAATTCTTACAAGTTTCGACATGAAACTTTTTTGGTAATTTATATAGTATAAACAACCTAGTCTATGTGTGTAAAATTGATTATCAGTCAGTCTGATTGACAACAATGGCCATTACTTGTGTGGGCACCTTTACGTCGCCTGTAGCCTCTGTTGGGGGCATTCAGCTTTGTCTTTCAAGTTTTGCCAGAGGACTAATTTTGGGAGTTTCATTGTTTGGAACAGAGTGGGGGGGGCAAGAGATTTACAATAGATAGATCTATAATGCTGAATACTTAACATCTAAAAGGAGGATATGCAAGAAGATTGATAATGGCAAACCTCGTCACCAGGTTACCTATGTGGAGAACACAACTAGTGGCCTATATATGGTAGATGATGTTTTGTGGATATAGGCAATGGACCCAAGTAACATGAACATCTGGGCACTATTTTCCATGCCCATTTGGCTAATCTTCAATATAATGTATTGTATAACAGCCATGTCCATGAGGCCTAGGGTTGCTGAATGGTCAAGGACTCTTCTTGGGGTTGGACACTTATTGTACACCATGTATACTGTAGAAGTGAAGCATGACCTTAAGAATTCAATAAAAAAAAATAGTCTATCACTTATCCCTGTCCTTACAATCCAGTCTATGGAGTCTGAAACCTATTGTTGGGCCATACAATGTGTTGCAGGGACAATGCTTTGGTCTTATGATGTGACTTTTGCTCAGGCACCACTTCCATGATAAGGGATCATCACCTCACCTCATTTACATCTGAGAAGAAGTCTTGCTGGGGTGGGGGATGGATTTACAGGAGATAAGTGTGATTAGGGCTCTTTAACATCTAAAAGACAGTAAGAGTCTACTCTATTTAATCTTAGGTCATCTTTGTGGTTAGGTTCCAGTCTTCTGGTGCCATCCATTCCGCTCATATTTGCTTTGTGTGTCCCTGATAAGGAGTATGGCTGCTTGGAGATGTAGATATTGATACTGTTTTATCAGAACTTCAGAACTCAACTCTGCTGACAACTTCTAATTCCTAAAGTGGCCGTGCATAGTTTTTTTTTTTTTCATGTTTTATTACCCTTACAAAAATTTAAAATTTTGGGAAAAAAAATTGAGTTGCCATATTTATAACAATTTTTATATTTCATTGTACAGAGCTATATAAGGTGTCCCTTAATACAGGGCGGTGTATTTTTTTGATACCATTAAGGTGAACATGTGATTTTTTTTTTTTGGATCCTTTATGACTCTTTTTTTTTTTTTTTTTTTACAGGAGACGCAGTAAAAAATGGCGATTCGGCCATTCAGATTGTGATCATGTTTACTTTTTGATATTTATATGTGATTTAGGGAAAGGAGGTTATTTGAATTTTTATATTTAAATGTGAATGAATGTTTAAATAATATAAATTGATATTAATGTTTAATTAATTAATTAATTAATTAATTAATAGGGTTGAGAGATTGGGATCGAGAAAGATCAGATCCTGATCGGCGATCAAGCAAATTTCATGATCGCGATTGGGATCGTGTTCGGCTGGAAAACGATCGAAAATCAGATTTAAAAAACGATACTGAAATCTCAAGATCGGCTCAACCCTACTCCATAAACATAAAGTAACTAGGGTTGAGCGATCGGGATCGGGAAAGATCAGCAAATTTCACAATCAGGATTGGCTGGAAAATTATCGAAAATCTGATTTTAAAAATGATTTTGGCTCAACCCTATTAATTAATTTTTTCCTATTTAATTTTTATAATTTTTATATATAAATATGGCGGCCCCTCAGCATCTAAGCGGCTGCCATAGCCACCGTGTCTCTGCTATATTATACACATTTCCTTTTGGAAACCATCTCTTTGGCCAAAGCGATCACTATACCCCTCTAAATTTTTTGAGAGTTGGTTTCCAAAATGAGGTCACTTCTTGGAATTTTCCACTGCACTGGAACCTAAGGGGCGAGCAAATGCATCCTGGCACTTAAAATTGGTTCTACTCTCCAAAAGTCTAAAGGCTCGCCTCGTCTTCTGTGTCCTGCTGTGTGCCCAAATAGCAGTTTTCATCCATAGGTTGGATATTTCTGTACTCTGGGAAGAAATTGTGCATCACATTATGGGGTGTATTATCTCTTTTAACTCTTTAGGAAAATACCAAATTTGTGCCCAGAGTTTTATTGGGGAAAAAAAAAGTAATTTTTCATTTTCACAATCAAGTGTGGTGTCAAAACACTCATTGTACCACTAGATAAATTGTATTACGGGTGTGTTTCCAAAATGGGGGTCACTTTTTGGGGTGTTACAATGAGGAGTGTAACTAGAAAAGATTGGGACCCATACCAAACGTTTGACTTGTGCCCATCTATGGCATAATGCCCCCTTTCCTGGCTCTGCCACATGGTATAACACCCCTTTAACACACAATATAATGTCCCTTAATGGCCTCTTTACACAGTATAATATCCCAAAGTGGCCTCCATACAGTATAATGTCCCATAGTGGCCCCTTCATACAGAATAGTGCCCCCTCCACACAGTCTAATGCCCCACAATGGCCCCTCCATACAGTTTAATGTCCCATAGTGGCTTCTCCAAACAATATAATGTTTCACAGCGGCCCATTCACATAGTATAATGTCCTACAGCAGCCCCTCCAGACAGTATAATATCCCATATTGGCCCTTATGTTTTTGGTTGCATATATTGCAATAATATTGGGATCAGCAGAACCCAAAGTTTTTGGGTTTCACCGCCCACAAACTATTATTATACTTTGAGGTCTCATCAGACTCCAGATTATAAGAACTGGAGGTCCTGGGAGATGAGGAAACATATAAAACAGTACAGTACAGACAACTACGGACAAAACATGTATCATAAATAACACTAGTACCAATAATACACAGTATACAAGTCTCAAATAGTAACGCACCTCCACACATGGCTATGTCCAGTAGAATACAACAAAGTAAAAGTAACCCTATAATCTCACAACCGAGTGTCTCCCAGGACTCATAGCATTATAGTTATCTACCCCCGTACCATATTCACTACAGGTCACTATGGCACTGGGCGGCAGGGACTCCTGACATCATAAATATTGTCCTGGTCTGGGCATAATGTCCAGGGTGGTCAATCCGGCCAACACACGGACCAAGTTTCACGGGTGAATTTCAGTCATGTGAATGCGAGGTAATAACCTCAACTATATCCTAATAAAAATAAGATCAATTAAAAAATGTGCTTAATAATACCCCTTTCTGCCCCCAAACAGTAATACCAAGCCATTTTTACCCACACACAATAGAAATGACCTTATATTCCCTCCTTATAGTCATTATTATTATTATTATTATTATTATTATTTTTATTTATTTATTTATTTATTTATTTATTCATATAGCACCATTAATTCCATGGTGCTTTACATTTTGGGGTACATACAATACACAAAATATACAGGTAGATATAATACTAACAGTGACCGACTGGCACGGTGGGGTAGGGGGCCCTGCCCGCGAGGGCTTACAATCTATAGTCTCTTCCAATAAATAATAGTCCAACCATCAGTAATTGTCCCCCTATACATAGCAATCCCTTCTTATACATAAGAGTACCCCTATTATGAATCGACTCCTGTTATTAATAATAGCCCCCATCTTATAAATAGTTCCTCGTCATATAAAGCCCCCTTTTTTTAAGTAATTCTTATAAGGGGGGCTCTATTGAAAAGGAAGATCTATTATTTATAAAGGGGGGGTTATAATCGTTCTTCCTTATAAATAGCCCCCATTTGTACGTAATAGCTCCCCTAGCCTTATTATTAATAATAATAATAATAATAATAATAATAATACAGTTTGTCTACATGACCAGATGGATGTAGAGCCCCCAATCCTAATCATAACGCCACAAGCTTGGTACTCTGGATCCAGGGGGCCCCTTTGGAGATGGGGGCCTAGGGCAATTGCCCCGGCTAAAAATCCCAGCACTGGGTATGGCTAGCAATTTTAAAAGCAGAGCACTTCACATATATGACACTGAAAATTTTTCCAAATTTCCTTATTTTTCATTAACAAATACAAAAATTTCACAGTTTCTCACTAACATGAAGTACAATGTGTGATAAAAAAATTTTTAAAAATCGGTGTCTTTAAGGTTTTGTTTTTTGGGTTTTTTTGCCGCATCCTTAAGGATTTGTCTCACCACATGACTCTCATAGAATATCAAATGACAGGATCCATAAAAGCAAGAAATTGATCATTTTTGAAATTTTCATTTGATTCTTTGTTCCTCTATTTCATTGAACATTGGTGGACACATTGAAATACTAAAATGGCCAATACTGATTACAATAGAAGATGATCAATCATTCAGCCATTATCCTGCTATAGGTGTATGGCCAAGTTGTTGAGTTGTAATGTTCTACTAAAACAGTATAAATATCATTATATTCCTTATGCGGGACACACAAAGCAAATTGGAATGGGATTGATAATACCAGATAACTGGGGCCTAACCACAAAGATGGCCTGAAGAATAAATAAAGGAGAGTTTTAGGGTCTTTTATATGTTAAGGAGACCTGTATCTACTGTAATTGCCCCCCTCCTCCTCCCAGCCAAGGCTACAACTCAGATGTGAATGAGGTCAGGTGATAATTCCATTTCATGGTGGTGTCTCAACAAAAGTCACCTCACAAAACCAAAGCATTGTCCCTAAAACCCTTTGTACATCTCAATGATAGGATTTACTAGAACATATTCCTAGTCAGACTCCAACAAGAACAAATAATAGATAAAAATAGTAGTTTTTTTTTTTTACATTTACGGTATCTTTTCTTTTTTGAAATCCCAAGGTCCTACCTCTCCCACCACAATATGGTGGACAAGAGACAGTCCGACCACAAGCTCTACCCTGATCATTCACCAATCTTAGGGCTCATGTACATGGATGTACATGTACTAATAAAAAAAAATCCTGTATTGAAGTTTAGCCAAATGGTTATGGTAAATAGTGTCCGATATGAGATGTTCGTCTTACTTGGGTCAATGAAATTTCGAGTGCCTATGTCCGCGCATTGATACATTGCATATAAGTAGTTAGTCCTATGTTTTGTATAGGTGACCTGGTGACAACGTTTCTTACTTTCCAGTCTTTTAGACGTAAATTGGCCAACTTTTTGGTACAAATCTGGGGGGAGGGGACTTTTTATTTGGGGAGGGGGGGTTACTTGCTTGCTGACTGTTTACCCTGCATTCAGATACTTCCAGTCTACATGGCAGAAAATGAATGAGAATTCCTATACATTTTCCACCGCAGTGCATCTGCATTCCATCAAGGAATGGTCCTAATAAGCAGGGAGTCTCGAGCCACGGAACCCGTGGCTGAAACAGTGGCAGAATCTGTGGCAAGATCGAGTGGGACACTATTTTTTTCAATGCAGAATCTGTAAGGGCTCGTTCACACGGGGGGCGGGGGGGGGGGGGCGGATTTTGACCATATTTTGACTCGGGGAGCCAAGTCAAAATATGGTCAAAATCTGCCTGCCACGATGTTGCGGTCATGGCTTCCCCCACTCCGGAGTCGGCTCAAATGAATGGGCCGACGCCGGAGGTTGTGGTTGCCAGGCAGAAGTCGCGGCTCAGATCCACCTGAAGATAGGCCAGCTCGCTTCTTTTTTTCCACTATCGGCAGTTGCCGATAGTGGAAAAAAGAACGCTAGTGGTCTCCATAGACCACCATTGTAAAGGGGCGGATTATGACGTGGATTCCGCTGTCCAAATCCACCCCTTTGGCCCCGTGTGAACTAGTCCTAACGGGGCCCCTGTCTACCTTGTGTCATTTAGAATAGTGGTATGTTTTATGTGCAGAGGAAGCTTTGGGGTCTCCTAAGGGTTCAGGGCTTGGTGGCCACCGAAGCACCCCCTATAACTACACCTCTCGTTGGCCTGTATATGTATTACTCAGGCTAGGTTCACAGCTGCATTGGAGACTCCATCACAGATTCTCTCCTACAGGTACAATCTAAAATCTGCCGAAACCTGACAGACCCAATATAGTCTATGGGGTCCACGGGTGTCCTCAGGTCACTGCTTTTTAAGGGTTCTTTTGGGTCCCCATACGAACTGGAACGATGGTAAATGCAGACACTAGATCTCCGCCAGTCTTTGAGTGTTTGATGATATTGTATGGTAAGACATTTATCTTCCATATCCAGGGAAATAAGACTAAAGGTGTTATCCAAGTAACTACACGTGATGGCTTATTCACACAATAGACCATCAATTTTACATATCTGAGGGTCAGACTCGGCACCGCACCCTGTACTATTTTGCAGGAATTATCAATTTCAATAGCCCAGGAAACCCATTTAATAAAATAAAAATATGGCCGAAAAGAATACAAAAATAGTATACGAAGACCGAAAAAGGGCGCGCCTAGATTACATGGAACTGTGATACAGTAGTGTGTAGGAGTCCTTAAAGGGTTATCAATATTAGATCTAGGGAGACCGACACCCAGGACCCCCACAGATCACCTGTACCAGATACCCCATTAGTGAGAAATCTGGGCATGTGCCAGCAGAGAGGTTTGCCGTCATGGGTATAGGTGATCTGAAGGGGTCACAGGTGTCAGACCCTCACACATCTAATATTGATGGCCTACCCTAAGGACCTAATACTAAAAACCACATTACTCCTTTAAGCTGCCGCCAAAGCTGTCTGCTGGCTGTATTACACTGGAATATACGGGCCAGGACGGGCGCCGATCGATTGAGAACAATGTCGATCATTTCCGTTAATTACGATTGAGGAAACCTATAAAAGAAAATAAGTAAATAAACTATCATCCGATTATGTAGATAAAATATAAAAATATTAATCAACATAATATATATGAAATATGATTCATAAATGACAAACTAGAACACAAGGTATAAACCCCAGATCGGATATTACTCGGCCTCCTTTACTGTAATTTACATCAGAATTAGATCCCATTGTTTAGTGTTTGTAGTCAGGAGGGCGGAGCTATTAGCAGAGGACCCCCCCCCCATGGTGGGAGGAGTCAGGACTGTCCTATATAAGGAGACCCCTCACCTCTGCTCCTCAGTTCCCTTCTGCAGTCATACAGACATGAGGACCACAATGCATTTCACTCTCCTCCTTATTCTCTGCTCGGCCCCCCGCAGCTTTGCTCTTCCTGGTAAGTCTTGTTGCATTATATGTATCTTATGGTCTGATTTCTTACACCTTCTTAGTATATACTTTATTATATCTTATATTATATCCCCTATTGGAATCCGCATCAACATCCACCTGCAAAAAGGCCTTCTATTCATTTCAGTTGGAGCCCCTCGCTTTCTTTTTACCACTAGTGATTTTTTTTCATCTAGTGGGAAAAAGAAGCGACGTGTCCTATGTTATCGCGGATTCCACAGTTGAGTTAGCCGTGGCGTCCTTGGCTAGACTCAATCCTGATTAGGGACATTCATTCAGGCCTAATCAGGAGTGGGATGTTGCGACGGGATGCCATTTCACTGCATGGGCATCCTGTTGGGGCTAGCCACGCGGGAAAGTCACACGGCAGAAAAAGTTTCCACCATGTGAACGGGCCCTAACATGTCTACCAAGTTGTAGGTAATTTACCAGGCCATATATGACGTTTTCTGCAGTTTGCACCATTTCACAGGCCTGGTAGTTCTTGCTCTACAACACTTCTGATGGTTTCCCTCATTGTTCTTTTCTAAGGCGCAGTCCTGTAAGGTACAGCAGATTGTATTCCATAAGCACAGCAGGACCCCTCTAGACTAGTTCTCTCCTGTCTTTTGTAGCCATGTTTTTGTACTATTTCTGATGTTGATGGTTACTAACTATTCTCATCTTTTTAGTTTTTGAAGGCTTAATCCCAGAATTGGAATCTGAATTTATCAATGAATTTAAAGACTTCTTTGCTCAGAACCAAGGCTTAGCGTCTGGTCAAGATGAAGGATCTGGCTTGGCAGTCGGTCAAAATGAGGGATCTGGCTTGGCAGTCAGTCAAGATGAAGGGTCTGGCTTGGCAGTCGGTCAAGATGAGGGATCTGGCATGGCAATCGGTCAAGATGAGGGATCTGGCTTGGCAGTCGGTCAAGATGAGGGATCTGGCTTGGCAGTCGGTCAAAATGAGGGATCTGGCTTGGCAGTCAGTCAAGATGAAGGGTCTGGCTTGGCAGTCGGTCAAGATGAAGGATCTGGCATGGCAATCGGTCAAGATGAGGGATCTGGCTTGGCAGTCGGTCAAGATGAGGGATCTGGCTTGGCAGTCGGTCAAAATGAGGGATCTGGCTTGGCAGTCAGTCAAGATGAAGGGTCTGGCTTGGCAGTCGGTCAAGATGAAGGATCTGGCTTGGCAGTCAGTCAAGATGAAGGGTCTGGCTTGGCAGTCGGTCAAGATGAGGGATCTGGCATGGCAATCGGTCAAGATGAGGGATCTGGCTTGGCAGTCGGTCAAGATGAGGGATCTGGCTTGGCAGTCGGTCAAGATGAGGGATCTGGCTTGGCAGTCGGTCAAGATGAGGGATCTGGCTTGGCAGTCGGTCATGATGAAGGATCTGGCTTGGCAGTTGGTCAAGATGAGGGATCTGGCTTTGAAAAAATCTTTTAAACATCAAGAAAGTGTATACCATATCTTTGCACATTTAGGGAATGATCCATCTTATGTTAATTTTTTTTTTACTTTTTTATATACTTTTATGTTTGTGTAAGTAATTTCTTGTAAGGTCCAAAACACAAAGTAATTTAATATACAAGGTCATCATCCATCCATCATGTTACCGGCATCCAGTCCATAGTTGTGTCTATGTCATATGTTGTATTTTTTAGTTTTGTTTTTTTTAAATAAAAGTCAATTTTATAATATTCAGTGTTTTATATGAGTTTTATTAATACTACAAGGGGGAAAATGGCAAATTATGAAGTCGGTTCTAGTATAGTTGACCCGCACTATCATTGTCACCACTGAATTATTCAACACAACAACCTTTACAGTCATTTTTCACTTTCCATTAATTTCTATATATTTACACAGGACATATGATGGGACGGTGCACGGCTGTGCACCAAGCCAATATACTGCTGTACTATATAGCTGTCAATGTATTTGGGGATTATCCACTCACTTCTGCCACCTATGACTGCTGAATTCAACTCAGTCCCATACCAGGCATGTGATGGAACCTGGAGCTTCTAATGGCTCCAGTGACTCAATGTGATATACATCCCAAATACATTACTGTGTAGGGTATCTAAAGTAAAGAGGGCTGAGCTGCAATACCAGACACAGCCACTGTGACAAGTATGGCGCTGTTTCTAGATTTAAATAAATATATATATATATATATATATATATATATATATGTATATGTATAATTCTATCTATTTTCTTAATCATATACATTGCCGTTTTAATCTCTCAATGGTTTCTTGACTGATCTACAATAAAACTAAATCTGCTAACCCATCAGTGAAACCCAAATTTGCAGGATAATGGGTTTTTCTAATGGATTCAAAACCCACAAAAATTATAAAATAACCTAAAATGGTATATTAAATGTTTGGTATCACATCAGTGTATTACACCAAACCAGGCCTAGACTAGGACTTATACAACAGCTGTGATGGTCTCCACAAGTTGATCCAAATCCCATACATAACAGTATGGGGCTCCCAATTACTTTGAGAAGATTTCCCCCCCCCCCCCCCCTTAAAGATATCTCCCATTATACTCTATGGAAGCTATCTCTCTATAAGCAGACCACCCCCTTACCCAACCAAAGACCACTTTTTTTCTGCAAATTTTTCATGTAGCAGGGTAGGAGGACTATAGAAAGAAGATCCATATCGGGGTCTACAAATGAGAGGAACCAGGAATGTGAGGGGTAGACATGTTGGGGTTTAGGAATGAGAGGGGAGCCATTTTTGGAACCAGGAATGTGAGGGGTAGTCGTGCTGGGGTCTAGGAATGGGACCAGGCTGACAACCAAGAAGTAAAGAGATATTGTACTGGGGACAAGGAATGGGAGGGCCAGCTTGCTGAGGACCAAGGTACTAGATGTGAGAAGGGGAGCCTTGCTGGTGATTAGGAAGGAGAGGAAACCCAGGCTGGGGACAAACATGGGTAGGGTCATCTTGAACTAAGAAATGTCAAAATCACCATCAGAGTAGGAAAGAGTTGGGGCCCCTTATGTTTATGTGCAGGGTCGGACTGGCCCGCCGGAGTACCGGGGAATCCCCCGGTAGGCCCCAGCCTGGACTGACAGTGCTCATTTCGTCAATGCAGAAGCACTGGTCAGGGGCCCGATCGGGATGTCAGGGGCTGGTTCAGGCCCCTGTCCAGTGCATTTGCATTGATAAACTGAGCACTGCTAGTGGCAGGGGCGCGATCGGTAAGCTCGGGGCCCCAGGATGCCGGCAGCGCTGTAATTACTAAAGATGCCCGGCTGCCAGTTTCCCAGGGCCCCGACACTTACACAGAGGGGCCTCCTGCCGATGCTATACTTTCCCTATTAATATAAGGAAAGTATACATCGGACTCCGGAGCACACCAGGGGCAGCAGCTGTCCCTGCAATCTTTAGAAGCCATCTCTCTGCAGCCCGGACTTCCTTCCCCTCCCCCTCCCAGCAGTGAGTCATCGCTTACATCGGCCTGTGTGGGGACAGAGGAGTCTGCTGCTGCTGCTGCTGCAATGATCCACAAATGTGAGTATATTTTTTCCTTTTTTTTAGTAAAATGTAAGGTACTATTCCGTTATCGGGCCAGCAGCAGCGCAGTTCAGCAGCAGCTTTCGGGACAGCAGTTCAGCAGCGGGAATTACAATGACATCCGAGGACTGCTGGCCCGATGCTTGTGCCCAGTAACCAGTACATCGATGACCCCCCTCCCCCATCCTTCTCCTCCTGCCAGTGCTGCCCCCCAGCTCTCCTTACATCTTCCCCGTACCCTCTCCCCGCCACACGACTAGGCCTCACCTCAGCGCTAGTACCGAGACCGAAAGGAAAGACACCGGGGCTCAATCCAGGCCCTGACAAGAAACACGCCGACTATAGGAACGGTGAGCTACAGCGAGCCGGAGGGACAAACTTTCTGCAGCGTCCGGCGGCTATCTAGTAGCATTCATTGCTCAAGATTTACGGTGAGGCCTATTACAGGGAGAGGGTACGGGGCAGATGTAAGAAGAGCTGGGGGGCAGCACTGGAAGGAAGAGGAGGATGAGGGCATCGATCGATGTACTGCCTACTACACACAAGCACGGCCTCTATCATCGGGCCAGCATCGGCTTAGTCATGTGGCGGGGAGAGGGTACGGGGTAGATGTAAGGAGAGCTGGGGGGCAGCACTGGAAGGAGGAGGAGATGGAGGGGGGGTCATTGATGTACTGGCTACTGGGCACAAGCATCGGGCCAGCAGTCCTCGGATGTCATTGTAATTCCCGCTGCTGAACTGAACTGCTGTCCCGAAAGCTGGTGCTGAAATGCGCTGCTGCTGGCCCGATAACGGAATAGTACCAAATGTAATGTTTAATATGTATATGTGTACATTTGTTTAACCATTAAGTCCTATCATGGTGTCTATCATACACCATCACACACATATCATTATGATAGACACCATGATAGTACTTAAGGGTTAAAGCATGTGTCTTGTATACTGTGTGAGGACTGTATGTTTGTATACAGGTATGTGTGTGTATATACAGTATGCTATAATAATGTGTGAGTGTATGTATATATGTGAGTATATATAGTATATATGGTATATGAATGTACATAAATGTGTATATGCTAAAAATATATATATATATATATATATATATATATATATATATATATATATGTGTGTGAGTGTGTGAGTATATATGAATGTATATGTATGAGTGTGTAGTGTTGCAGTATAGGTATAATGGAAACAGAAAGTCCTCAGAGCAAACCTCTGTGGAGTTTCTGAAAAAAGCGCTGCGGGAAAAACTGATGTGTTGCTGCCGGGGGTTTTCCCGCAGTGCTTTTTGGCTGTGGGACGCTGTGTTAGGTCTTATCCTTTTAGTGTGATGTACAGTATATTGAGATGTTACAGAGGACCTTTCACCTCCTGGGGCACATGCGGTTTTATATACCGCTAGAAAGCTGACAGTGCGCTGAATTCAGTGCAGCTTTCCTGTTCTGTGCCCCAGTAAAGAGCTATCAGTGCCGGTACCGTAGCTCTTCACTGTCAGAAGGGCACTGTACTGTGAGATCCGAAGCGTTCCTCACCGCTCAGCGTCATCACTAGGCGGTAAGCAAAGCCCCCTCACACAGTACAGCGCAATAGACGCTACTGTGAGGAAGGGTGTTACTGATTGACTGACATAAACGCCTTTCTTACAGTGTATTAATCCACATGTGCCCCAAATGGTGAAAGGTCCTCTTTAAAGATTAGGCGCAGACGTGAGACGCAGTGGTTTTCATTGAGCTTTTGTCCCCAGTGCCCCGTTATCCTCCTGCCTGTGTTTGTTCGGTCTCATGGCCTCATTTCTGGAAATCCTGTATCTGATTGGTTTCAGTGGTCCCATGAGGTGCAGGACTCCCAGCAAGGAGGTGCCGGCACGAGACTAAATGGACACTGGCGGCGGACAATGGAGCAATGGGGACAGGTGAAGGCGCTTTTTATTTATTTTTTTATTTTACACCTTCCATCAGGCACATGGGTTGATCCAATTCCTGGACAAATCTTTAAAGGATTTATCCATCTTTATAATATTCATGGTCTGTCCTTAGGATAGGCCGTCAATATTACATCTGTGATGATACAACATCCAGGACCTCTGCAGATCAGCTCTTCCAGGATTGTGTGGCTACAGGTAATGGTAACATTTCTAGGAGCTGCGCTGTTCACTTTCCATACAGAGTGTAGCAGTAGGTTTAGGTAGTATGTTGTTGCACATTGTATGGCAGGTGAGCTGCATGGCTCCCGAGATGGTATTACCTTTAGCTGCTCTGTCTCGGCATCGCTGGTCTGCAGGGTCCTGGTGGTGGGCCCCTAGAAACAATTCCACTGGTGGGCCCTAGACACCCCAGTCCGACCCTGTTTATGTGTGTGGTTTGGAGTGACTTGTGTGCCTTGGCTGGTTTATTTGCCCCTTGTCTTGAGCTATACATTTTACACCGCAGGGCATCTACATTCCGTCAAGGAATGGGCCTAATAAGCAGGGAGTTTCGAGCCACGGAATCCAAATCTGTGGCAAGATCGAGTAGGACACTCATTTTTTCAATGCAGAATCTGTAATGGGGCCCCTATCTACCTTGTTTCATTTAGGGTCCTTAGGGTCCAGGACTTGGTGGTGGCTGCTATCAGTGCACCCCGTATATGAGTATCCACTCCGGGGCTCTTCCCACTGTAAATACTACATCTTAGTGGGCTAAAGGATCTTTGATGACATTATCAAAGGTTCTTTACCCTAATAGAATATTGTCAGACCCTTTTGTGGATTGTACACAATGTTTAGAAGCTGCTGGGAACGAGACTGATGGAAGATAAGGAAGAAGATAACATGTGAGCAAGAGGAGGGAATGGGGGTATAGGCTGTGTGTGGGCAAGAGGGTTATATGAGGGTGTAGGGTGTGTGTGAGCAAGAGGGGGAATGGGGAGTTCAGGCTCTGGTGAGGGTGGGCACTGTTAGCACATAATACTGTGTGGGGCCACTGGTAAGCACATAATACTGTGTGGGGGCCACTGTGGGCATATAATCCTGTGTGGGGGCCACTGTGAAGCATATAATACCATGTGGGGACACCTGTGAGCATATAATGCTGTGTGGGGGCCACTGGTGATCACATAATGCTGTGTGTGGGCCACTGGTGAGCAAATAATACTGTGGGTCCATTGTGGAGCATATAATACTGTTTGGGCGATACTTTGAAGCACATAATACTGTTTGGGGCACACCCGGGTGCTGCGCTGCTCACTCATCATATTCTTGATAACTGCAGTTGTGGGTACTAAAGCAGTAACCCTTTCTAGTATCTGAGATATCGCTCCAGCGCCCGTAGCCGCCTCTGTCAAGAATTCACTCTAGGAAGGGGGTAGTGGCCCTGGACAAATGTTTTCACCTGGGCCCACAAGACTTTTGTTATGCCACTGATTAAAAATAAAAAAAACTAACTTGTCCTAGGCTCCTCCGGCTGGTGACTGAGATCCAGCTCCCCAGGCCTCAATGCTGGGGCCTGTGATTGAGCCTCAGCAGTCACATGGGGCTTAATGATGTCATTACACCAACGGAGACCCCACAATATGATGATAGCACCAGCTTTAGGAATGGGGGCTCTTGGGAGCATAAAATACTATGTGGGGGCCATTGTGGAGCATATAATACTGTGCAGCATATAATACTTTGTGGGGGCCACTGCAGAGCATACAATACAGTGCAAGGGCCACTGCAGAGCATATAATACTGTGTAGGGGCCACTGCAGAGCATATAATACTGTGTAGGGTCCACTGAGGAGCATATAATACTGTGTAGGGGCCACTGTGCAGCATATAATACTTTGTGGGGGCCAAGGTGGAGCATATAATACTGCGTGCGGGCCACTGCAGAGCATATAATACTGCATGGGAATCACTGAGGAGCATATAATACTGTGTGGGAGCCACTGCAGAGCATATAATACTGTGTAGGGGCCACTGAAGAGCATATAATAGTGTGTGTGGGAGCCACTGCAGAGCATATAATGCAGTGTGTGGGCCACTGTGGAGTATATAATATATTGAAACTAATTGGAGCTGGAAGCTATTAAAAAAAAGTGTCCTGCTGAATTTTGCAGCAGATTTGGAGGTTGTGGGCTTCAGACTCCCCACTGGTTAGACTCATTCATTTGAGGCTAATCAGGGGTGGAAGCCATAGCAGAATACTGATACTCTGCACCATAAGCCTGGGGCAGATGTCCGCCTCAAATTCCTCTTTACTTTCTGAAGTCTGAACAGGTTCTATCTATTTGTATGAAATGGACTGTATTATATTCCACCCCAGTAGGTCTCTCTTAGAAAAAAAAACACCCAACTTTTTTGTTGCAGTGTATATGAGTTATTCTGAAAGGGGCCCACTGGGGCTCTGTCACCCAAGGGTCCCCATGAACCGGCCCTGGATGGTGCTGTTACATAACTGCTTTTTAAGTGGACAGGCTCTCTTCTTCCTTTGGGTCCCCATGTGGAACCGAATGATGTAGAGCTGAACATTAGTGCTAACCTACTGTAAAAGAATTAATCTGCAGTTTCTTCTATACTGCTATGAGAGATTTTGTACTGGGAAATAATTCTCTGGCCATGATCCACATTTTGGTATATGACCTTTTCTATACTCTATTCTTTTTAGACCATTCTCTATGCAAATTTGAGTTTCACTATATTTGCAGAGCAAGAAGTGACTCAAAGTAAAAAAAAACAAAAAACCTGTTACTGCCATTGGCAGATTTAGTTTTATTGTGGATCAGTCAAAAAAAAAAATTGAGAAATGAAAATTAGAATTATATATAATATAGAATTATTTAGAAACAGCGCCATACTTGTTACTGTGGCTATGTCTGGTATTGCAGCTTAGCCCCCTTTACTTTAGATTAGTATTGAGTCAATGGAGCCATTAGAAACTCCAGGTTCCATCATACACCAGGTATGGGACTGAGTTGAACTCAGCAGTCATAGGTGGCAGAGGTGAGCGGATGATCCCCATATACATTGGGACAGAGACCTACAACTATATAGTACAGCACTATATTGGCTTGGTGTACAGCCGTGC
This sequence comes from Leptodactylus fuscus, assembly GCF_031893055.1. Lineage (NCBI taxonomy): Eukaryota > Metazoa > Chordata > Amphibia > Anura > Leptodactylidae > Leptodactylus > Leptodactylus fuscus. Next base: position 23,754,236 of record NC_134271.1, on the reverse strand, counting down.
ACCATGTCCCATCATATGTCCTGTGTAAATATATAGAAAGGAAAGTGAGAAATGAATGTAAAGGTTGTCGTGTTGAATGATTCAGTGGTTACAATGATGGTGCCGTCAACTAGGCTAGAACCGACTTCATAATTTGCTTATTTTCTATAAAACACTGTATATGATAAAATTTACTTTTATTTAAAAAAAAAAATAAAAAAAAAAATGGAAAAAAATAAACAAAATACAACACATGACAGATACAACTATGGACTGGATGCCGGTAACATGATGGATGGATGATGACCTTGTACATTAAATTACTTACACAAACATAAAAGTAGATATAAAAGTAAAAATAAAAATAACATAAGATGGATCATTCTCTAAATGTGCAAAGGTGATGCATGGTGTACATTCTGTTGATATTTAAAAGATTTTATCAATGCCCGATCCTTGGTCTTGACCGATTGCCAAGCCAGATCCTTCATCTTGACCAACAGACAAGCCAGATCCCTCATCTTGACCGATTGCCAAGCCAGATCCTTCGTCTTGACCAACAGACAAGCCAGATCCCTCATCTTGACCGACTGCCAAGCCAGATCCTTCATCTTGACCGACTGCCAAGCCAGATCCTTCATCTTGACCGACTGCCAAGCCAGATCCTTGATCCTGACTGATTTCTATGCCAGATCCTTGGTCTTGACCAATTGCCATTCCAGATCCTTCATCTTGACCAGACGCTAAGCCTTGGTTCTGAGCAAAGAATTCTTTAAATTCATTGATAAATTCAGAGTCCAATTCTTGGATTAAGCCTTCAAAAACTAAAAAGAATAAAAAATAGTTAGTAACCATCAACATCGGAAATAGTACAAACACAGGGGAGAACTAGTTTGCAGGAATACAATCTGCTGTAGCATATAGGACTGCGCCTTAGAAAAGAACAATGGGGGAAATCATCCTATCTTGGGGCATGGCATGTGCTCCACTTGTGGGTACAATTTGGAGATTACTGTATTATACATTACAGGGTTTAGCGATCCTCAGCTCTCCAGCTATGTGACACTACAACTCTCAGCAGGCGCCTCTGATTTCTATGGGAGATGAACAATGTGCAAGTTGGGAGTTGTAGGCCAACAATAGCCGGACCCGCTGAAGGTTAAGACAGAACATTGTTGGAAAACATTGGGGCAGACTAACTAATGAAAATGCCAGAATTTGTGTAATTTACACCCAACGACACTCTTAGCTAAGAGACCTGGCTGAGCAGGAAGAGATGTCGCCAATGTTAGGTGTGTACAGAGGACTAGACAGTGTATAGATGCTCCGGTGCGTGTTTATCCTCCATCAGTCCCTATGACGTATCTGCTGCATTGTAAGTCTAAGTTTACATCTAACTATTAGCCAGGATTAGTAAATCTGCCCCAAGGATATACTGTAGCTCCTTACATGAATATAACGCTATAATATAAGATATAATAAAGTATCTATTAAGAAGGTGTAAGAAATCAGACCATAAGATACAAATAATGCAACAAGACTTACCAGGAAGGGCAGAGCTCGGGGGGGCCGAGCAGAGAATAAGGAGGAGAGTGAAATGCATTGTGGTCCTCATGTCTGTATGACTGCGAAGGGAACTGAGGAGCAGAGGTGAGGGGTCTCCTTATATAGGGCAGTCCTGACTCCTCCCACCACGGGGGGTCCTCTGCTAATAGCTCCGCCCTCCTGACTACAAACACTAAACAATGGCATCTAATTCTAATGTAAATTACAGTAAAGGAGGCCGAGTAATATCCGATCTGGGGTTTATACCTTGTGTTATATTTTGTCATATATATTATATTGATTAATATTTTTATATTTTATCTACATAATATGATGATAGTTTATTTTCTTGTTTTCTTTTATAGGTTTCCTCAATTATTTCATTTACAGAAATGTATTATATGGGGATATAATGATAGTTGTCCACATAGACTTCTGTGAGGTCCTAATGTCCTCTGGAGCAGACTCAGTATGTACCCACTGAGGACACACGTGTTGGCTGATCTATCACCATGTATCCATACCCAGATAGATACATTTCTTATAATATATAATAACCAATTGACTTGAATGGAGGAAATATGGTCGCAATAATGACTCTTCCCCCCATTCACTTTTTCACTTTGTATCATCTGGGCATTAACAGAAATGATCGACATTGTTCTCAATTGATCGGCGCCCATCCTGGCCGGTATCTTCCAGTGTAATACAGCCAGCAGACAGCTTTGGCGGCAGCTTAATGGGGTTATCTGGTTTTTATTATTAGGTTCTCAGGATAGGTCATCAATATTAGATGTGTGGGGGTCTGACACCTGTGCGCCTGCAGATCACCCATATCCGTGATGACGAACCTCTCTGCTGGCACGTGCGCTGTCGCCCGGATCGCTCACAACCTACTATATCGGCAAGTATAGGTATTACAGAACTGTCCCATTGACCTTCATTTGCCGCTACATTTTGTACGGTGACTGAGCAGTGCGGCTCATGGTATGTAGACATTGCAGAGCGCCATGCTATCACGGTACAGGTGATCTGCGGGGTCCTGGGTGTCGGACTACCCAGATCTAATACTGATAACCCTTTAAGGACTCACACACACTACTGTGCCACAGTTCCATATAACCTAGGTGCGCACTTTTTTGGGACTGTCTATTTATATTATTTTCGTATTCTTTGTGAACATATTTTTCACCGCAAAATGAAGACAGAGCCCTGACAAGACCCCCCCAAGCTAAAATAGTTACTGTATAAGAGACTCTAAACAAATATAGACTCCCTAAATACATTCTCACTGACCAGACAACCTATGTAAATGCAGACCCCAGACAATGTAAGTGAATGCAGACACTAGATCTCCGCCAGTCTTTGAGTGTTTGATGATATTGTATGGTAAGACATTTATCTTCCAAATCCAGAGAAATAAGACTAAAGGTGTTATCCAAGTAACTACAAGTGATGGCCTCTTCACACAATAGACCATCAATTTCACATTTCTAAGGGTCAGTCTCTGCACCGCACCCTGTACTGTTTTTTAGGGGTAGCGGCGCTCGGGCTTATCAATTTTAACAACCCAGTAAACCCCTTTAATAGAATAAAAATATGGTCGCAAAGAATATGAAAATTGAATAATCCTTAAAGGGTTATCAATATTAGATCTGGGGAGTCCGACGCCCAGAACCCCCGCCGATCACCTGTAACCTGGCACTTATAATGGCTCCATTGACTCACTGAAACAAGAATCAATGTGATATAAATCCCAAATACATTACTGTGTAGAGTATCTAAAGGGCTGAGCTGCAATACCAGACACAGAATTTGCATGACTCATGCAGACCCTGCACGGAAAACACACAGACCCAATTATGGTCTTTGGGGTCCATGTGCTTTCATTGCTCACCCCTTTTTATGCATTTGGTACTCCGTTCAAGGGGTCCCTAAGCAGACTCCCCGAACAGAATACCGAACGCAGATGTGAACCAGGCCTTACAAGCACGATTTAAATGGACGTCATGCTCAGGATCAGAAATGAGAGAAGCTGGGGACAAAGATTTAGAAAAATGCCATACTGGGGCCAAACATGGGTAGGGCCATCATGAACTAGGAAATGTTGGACCCTCCATGTTTGGGGGTGTGGGTTTGAGTGACTTTTGTATTGTACCATGCAGGGGCATAACTAGCATGGTAGAAGCAGTAGCAGCTGCCACAGGTCCTGGGACGTTATGGGGTCTGGGGGGTCCCTGATGGGGTTTTTTTTTTTAGGTCATAACCTGCATTACCTACTGGAGTAACCCACTGCACATGTCAAATGTTTGCCTTGGGGCCGTGCCATTCCTAGTTATGCCACGGGTATCATGGCTGGTTTACATGCCTCAGTCTTGAGCTGGATCTGTGTAATATTCTGAGGTGTAAAATACACGATTTCTGGCTCTCTCATCATTATTTGGGGACATTACATACTTGCTGACTCTGTATATTTTTTTTCTAGATGACCATTCCTATAAAAGACCATTTTTCTATGCAGATTTGGGTGGTCGGCTCCGAGAGGCTTCCCAGTGATATACAGAGTCTCCCTTAGTATACAATGATAACATCAAGATAATATTGTGTTGACACAATTATTAATGTCATTAGAATTTAAAAGACCAATGTGTTTTCATACAAAGCTAAATTTATCAAGAAAGATTGCTGAAAGCCATAGACAATAGTGAAGATTTACTAATCCTATCATAGTTTTAGACAATGCAAACTAAACATTCCCATGGCTGGTGTTGGATGATAAATGGAGAATCTGTAAAACTTACATCTCTGGTTAAGGCCATCCATTGGACTTAGCATATAGTTATACAGTATAGTTGCCAACTTTTGAGAAGGGACAATAGAAAGATCCCAAGTGATGTGGTCAGTGCCCTGCTGAGCAATGTGTATGATACTTCATAACACCCCAAAATGAACACAGAGCCCAGACAAGACCCCTCCCCCCCCTCTAAGATGAAATAGGTGCTGTATAAGAGACTCTAAACAAATATAGACTCCCTAAATAAATTCACGCTGTCCGGACCAGACAACCTATATCAGTGATGGCAAACCTTTTAGAGACCGAGTGCCCAAACTGCAACCCAAACCCACTAATTTATCAGAACTTGCAATTTAACCTTACCAGTAAATTTTGCTCCACAGTGGTCCCCTAATAGTCCTATATTCTTCACAGTGGTCCTCACACAGTGCAATCTGCTCCACAGTGGCCCCCCACACAGTACAATCTGCTCCACAGTGGCCTCCACACAGTACAATCTGCTTCACAGTGGTCCCCACAGAGTACAATCTGCTCCACATTGGCCCACACACAGTACAATCTGCTCCACAATGGCCCACACACAGTACAATCTTCTCCACAGTGGCCCCCACACAGTACAATCTGCTCCACAGTGGCCCCCACACAATATAATCTACTACACAGTGGCCCCCCACACAGTACAATCTGCTCCACAGTGGCCCCCACACAGTACAATTTGCTCTACAGTGGCGCACGCACAGTACAATTTTCTTTACAGTGGCCCCCACACAGTATAATCTATTCTACACATGGGTGCCCACATAGGGGCCTCTGAGTGCCACCTCTGGCACCTGTGCCATAGGTTTGCCATCATGGACCTATATGAATGCAGATCCCAGGCAATCTTAGTGAATGCAGACACTAGATCTCTGCCAGTCTTTGAGTGTTTGATGATATTGTATGGTAAGACATTTATCTTACAAATCCAGGGAAATAAGACTAAAGGTGTTATCCAAGTAACTACATGTAATGGCCTATTCACACAATAAACCATCAATTTCACATTTCTGAGGGTCAGACTCGGCACCGCACCCTGTACTGTTTTGCAGGGGTAGCGGCGCTCGGGCTTATCAATTTTAATAACCCAGTAAACCTTTTTAATAGAATAAAAATATGGTCGCAAAGAATATGAAAATAAAATAATCCTTAAAGGGTTATCAATATTAGTTCTGGGGAGTCCGACACCAAGGACCCCTGCAGATCACCTGTACTGTGATAGCATGGCGCTCTATAATGTCTATATACCATGAGCCGCGCTGCTCAGTCACCGTACAAGTGAAGGTACTGCAGCGCCATTCAATAGATTTCAATGGGACAGTCCTGTAATACCTACACACCGACAGTTTAGTGTCTTGATATAGGTGATCTGCAGAGGTCATAGGTGTCAGACCCCCACACATCTAATATTGATGGCCCATCCTAAAGACCGGATCATTTTCATTAATGCCCAGAACATACAAGGTGAATGGGGAGGAAGAGTCATTACAGCGGCCATTTTTTTCTCCAATCAAGTCAATTGGTTATTATATATTATGAGAAACGTACATATATATATATATATATATATATATATATATATATATATATATATATATATGGGTATGGGTAGATGGTGATGGATCGGCCTACACGTGTGTCCTCAGTGGGTACATACTGAGTCTGCTCCAGAGGACATTAGGACCTCACAGGAGTCTATGTGGACAACTATCATTATATTCATATATAATATGTAGATAAAATATAAAAATTAATATTAATCAATATAAAATTATGTGAAGCAGAAAATTAACCAACAAATGACAAAATATAACACAAGGTATAAACCCCAGATCGGATATTACTCGGCCTCCTTTACTGTAATTTACATTAGCATTAGATCCCATTGTTTAGTGTTTGTAGTCAGGAGGGCGGAGCTATTAGCAGAGGACCCCCCCCCATGGTGGGAGGAGTCAGGACTGCCCTATATAAGGAGACCCCTCACCTCTGCTCCTCAGTTCCCTTCTGCAGTCATACAGACATGAGGACCACAATGCATTTCACTCTCCTCCTTATTCTCTGCTCGGCCCCCCCGAGCTCTGCCCTTCCTGGTAAGTCTTGTTGCATTATTTGTATCTTATGGTCTGATTTCTTACACCTTCTTAAAAGATACTTTATTATATCTTATATTATAGCGTTATATTCATGTAAGGAGCTACAGTATATCCTTGGGGCAGATTTACTAATCCTGGCTAATAGTTAGATGTAAACTTAGACTTACAATGCAGCAGATACGTCGTAGGGACTGATGGAGGATAAACCCGCACCGGAGCATCTATACACTGTCTAGTCCTCTGTACACACCTAACATTGGCGACATCTCTTCCTGCTCAGCCAGGTCTCTTAGCTAAGAGTGTCGTTGGGTGTAAATTACACAAATTCTGGCATTTTCATTAGTTAGTCTGCCCCAATGTTTTCCAACAATGTTCTGTCTTAACCTTCAGCGGGTCCGGCTATTGTTGGCCTACAACTCCCAACTAGCACATTGTTCATCTCCCATAGAAATCAGAGGCGCCTGCTGAGAGTTGTAGTGTCACATAGCTGGAGAGCTGAGGATCGCTAAACCCTGCAATGTATAATACAGTAATCTCCGTGCCCAAATTGTACCCACAAGTGGAGCACATGCCATACCCCAAGATAGGATGGTTTCCCCCATTGTTCTTTTCTAAGGCCCAGTCCTGTAAGGTAAAGCAGATTGTATTCAATAAGCACAGCGGGGCCCCTGCAGACTAGTCCACTTGTTGATGGTTACTAACTATTTTTTATTCTTTTTAGTTTTTGAAGGCTTCATCCCAGAACTGGAATCTGAATTTATCAATGAATTTAAAGACTTCTTTGCTCAGAACCAAGGCTTAGCGTCTGGTCAAGATGAAGGATCTGGCATGGCAATCGGTCAAGATGAAGGATCTGGCTTGGCAGTCGGTCAAGATGAAGGATCAGGCTTGGCAGTCGGTCAAGATGTAGGATCTGGCTTGGCAGTCGGTCAAGATGAAGGATCTGGCTTGGCAGTCGGTCAAGATGAAGGATCTGGCTTGGCAGTCGGTCAAGATGAAGGATCTGGCATGGCAATTGGTCAAGATGAAGGATCTGGTTTGGCAGTCGGTCAAGATGAAGGATCTGGTTTGGCAGTAGGTCAAGATGAAGGATCTGGCCTTGATAAAATCTTTTAAATATCTACAAAATGTACACCATTCACCATCTTTGCACATTTAGGGAATGATCCATCTTATGTTATTTTTTTTACTTTTATATCTACTTTTATGTTTGTGTAAGTAATTTCATGTAGAGACCAAAACGCAGAGAAAGTAATATAATATACAAGGTCATCATACATCCATCATGTTACCGGCACCCCGTTGTGTCCATGTTGTATTTTGTTTTTTCATTTTTTTTCTAATAAAAGTAAATTTTATCATATACAGTGTTTTTATATGAGTTCTATTAATACTACAATGGGAAAATAAACAAATTATGAAGTCGGTTCTAGCCTAGTTGGCGGCACCATCATTGTAACCACTGAATCATTCAACACAACAACCTTTGTATTCATTTCTCACTCTCCTTTCATTTCTATATATCGACACAGAACATATGATGGGACATGGTGCACGGCTGTACACCAAGCCAATATAGTGCTGTACTATATAGCTGTAGGTCTCTGTCCATGTATTTGGGGATCATCCACTCACTTCTTCCACCTATGACTGCTGAATTCATCTCAGTCCCATACCAGGCATGTGATGAGCCCTGGAGCTTCTAATGGCTCCATTGTCTCAATGTGATATACATCCCAAATACATTACTGTAGCTGCAGTACCAGACACAGCCACAGTGACAAGTATGGCGCTGTTTTGAGATTTAAAAAAATATAATTCTATATTCTATATCATTCTTATTTTCATTTCTCAATGGTTTTCTTGAGTGATCTACAACAAAACTAAATCACTCACTTTGAGTCGCTTCTTGCTATGCAAATATAGTGAAGCCCAAATTTGCATAGAGAATAATCTATATAGAATAGTGGGTGTATATAAGAGAATATACAGTCCAGGATAACGGATTCTTCTAATGGAGTCAAAATTCAGAAAAATTGTGAAATAACCTAAAATAATGTATTCTATGTTTGGTATCACATCACTGTATTACACTGAACCAGGCCTAGACTTGGAGTCCTACATCGGCTGTGATGGTCTCCACAAGTTGCTCCAACCCACACACATAACAGAAGGGGGCTCCAACTCTTTTAAGAAGACCCCCTCCCCCTTAAAGACATATTATACTCTATGGAAGCTATCTCTCTATAAACAGACCACCCCCTTACCCAACCAAAGACCACTTTTATTTATTTATAGAGCAGATTTTTCAGTTAATAGGGTAGGGGGTCTATAGAAAGGAGAAGAACCAGGAATGTGAGGAGTAGCCATGTTGGGATATAGGAATGAGTTGGAAGCCATGTTCGGAACCACAAATATGAGATGTAGCCGTATTGGAGTCTAGAAAAGAGACCATGCTGAGGACCAAGATTGTACTGGGGACAAGGAATGAGACACGAAGCTTGCTGACGTTCAGGATTTACAGGTACTAGAAATGAGAACCCTTGGGCCCAGTCAGCAGGGAGTCTCAAGTCGTAGAATCTGTGGCAAGATGGAGCCGGACACTTATTTTCTCAACAGGGAGCAAATCCACAGCAAATTCCTACATGTGAATGTCCCCCGAGACCCTCTAGTGTCACATAAGCTATATATCTTCAGCAGGTTTACTGAATATTGATTTATCTTTCCCCACTTCACAGTGTCCTTTAAACTTAATGGCAAACCTTCCCTCATGGCCAGTGTCGGGGTAGCGACCCATATGACAATATACGTTATTCATTCTCCCCTACAGTAACACTCAGGCTGCGTCTCATCATGGCACTCATGCAAATTACGCCAACACCTCCTCCAAAAAATCTGAAGTGAAAAATCCCCCCTTGATAAATTCTCCCCCATGTATACCTGATGCACTTTATATTTTCATTTTTTTTTCATGTGCCCCATAGGGGATGTTGGGGGTTGGAAAAAAAACCCACATAGCCTGAAGTGAGGATATTCAGTCATTTGGGTTACATGTTGGTGACATGTAAATTCTCCTCCACCCAGGCCTAGATTTCAGAGGTAAGTGATAACGACTAATCATGGACATGGAGTCTTCTTCAGACACATTGAGATACCATTATATTGTCTTATAACAATGGAGTCCTAAATGACGCGTCTGCGCAGGACAAATGGCGTCTGATCAATCTATAGAAAAAGCACAATGGCTAAGAACTTCACAAAGGATGGCTACACATGCTAGACTCCAATCCAGCGCACAAGTGGGCGGTAGACTTGTAGGTTTGTTACCAGCCATGTTGACTAGGTAATGTTACAGCTGGTCCAAGGTTAAAAGTGGATAAATGGAGGAGCCGAGACATTGCCTTGTGAATATGAGCAAAGTGACCCACAACTGACCGCTGTTTTCCCTATAGATATATAGCATTTTTCTAAGCTAGTCCTAATAAAGACCCGAAATGGTGCAAAGTGATCCAGAATTATCGAGAGACTCTAAAGACTTAATAAATCAGGCGCATGCTATGTGTCGGAATGAAGATCTACATCGGTCAGTCACTGGCGTAGATGTATAATTCACACCCGTTTTCTTGCGTGAGTTATGCCTCGGCCTGTTCTTCACCCCAATCCACTCACATTCTAAGAAACTTGAAACTCAACGAATGAGGAACACGGCACATCTTTGGGACCGTGAACCAAAGATATGCCACAATAACGCCCCCTCACCAGAAAACCGCCATAGATGGACTGGTAGATTCATCCCAGTGTGGTGAATTTCAATAGACCTAATACTTTGGTAAATCGTTGTACGTGCAGTGGTTCTCCGGTGAACAGGCATGTATATTAGAAATATACTGAGCATGCATGTTTATACTGAGGTAGAGAGGAATAGCTGAGTCATGAACATGTGTAAGTTTAGCTTAAATATATAAGTACCAGCGGCAAACTGAAAGGGGACATTATACAGTGGGGGCTTGTTAAGGTGGACAATATACAATAGGAGCCTATTAAGAGGGACATTATACAGAGGAGGCCATCTTAAAGGGGTCATTACACTGTGGGGACTGCAATTAAGCGGATGTTATATTATTGGGACCAGTGGCGTAACTAGGAATGGTGGGGCCACGTGGCAAACTTTTGACATGGCCCTCTCCCCCCCCCCCAACCGACGCCGAAGACCTCGACTGACCCCCTCCTACGCATTCCTGCACGCTCTCTTATGCCCCATAGTGGCCCCTGCACACAGTATTATGTCCCATAGTGGCCCCTGCACACAGTATTATCCCTCATAGTGGCCCCTGCACACAGTATTATCCCCCATAGTGGCCCCTGCACACAGTATTATCCCCCATAGTGGCCCCTGCACACAGTATTATCCCCCATAGTGGCACCTGCACACAGTATTATCCCCCATAGTGGCCCCTGCACATAGTATTATCCCCCATAGTGGCCCCTGGACACAGTATTATCCCCCATAGGGGCCCCTGCACACAGTATTATCCCCATAGAGTCCCCTGCACACAGTATTATGTCCCTTACTGGCCCCTGCACACAGTATTGTACCCCATAGTCGCCCCTGCACACAGTATTATCCCTCATAGTGGCTCCTGCACACAGTATTATCCCCTATAGTGGCCCCTGCACACAGTATTATCCCCCATAGTGGCCCCTGGACACAGTATTATCCCCCATAGGGGCCCCTGCACACAGTATTATCCCCATAGAGTCCCCTGCACACAGTATTATGTCCCTTACTGGCCCCTGCACACAGTATTGTACCCCATAGTCGCCCCTGCACACAGTATTATCCCTCATAGTGGCCCCTGCACACAGTATTATCCCCTATAGTGGCCCCTGCACACAGTATTATCCCCCATAGTGGCCCCTGCACACAGTATTATCCCCATAGTGTCCCCTGCACACAGTATTATGTCCCTTACTGGCTCCTACACACAGTATTGTACCCCATAGTCGCCCCTGCACACAGTATTATCCCTCATAGTGGCCCCTGAACACAGTATTATCACCCATAGTGGCCCCTGCACACAGTATTATCCCCCATAGTGGACCCTGCACACAGTATTATGCCCCATAGGGGCCCCTGCACACAGTATTGTACCCCATAGTCGCCCCTGCACACAGTATTATCCCCCATAGTGGCCCCTACACACAGTATTATCCCCCATAGTCGCCCCTGCACACAGTATTATCCCCCATAGTCGCCCCTGCACACAGTATTATGCCCCATAGTGGCCCCTGCACACAGTATTATCCCCCATAGTCGCCCCTGCACACAGTATTATGTCCCACTGTGGACACCCGTAAACAATTATTATACTCTGGGGTCTTTTCAGACCCCAGAGTATAATAATCGGAGACCTGGGGGAATAAAAACACAAAAAACTACTGTTTCTTACCTGTCCCCTGGCTCCTACGCTGTCGGCCTCCGCTGCTGTCCTTCTTCAATGACGTCGGACATCACATGACCCGGGACGCAGGCTGGGTTCATGTGACGTCAAAGACGTCAGACAACTAGGAAGGAGGCGTGGCCAGGATGGTGGAGAGGTAAGTAACAGTGTTTTTTATGTTTCTTACCTCTCCCGGTCCGCCAATCATTATACTCGGGGGACCGAATAGACCCCCCGAGTATAATGATAACAGCAGTAGCGGCTGTCACCGGGCCCCTAATGTCCCGGGCCCTGTGGCAGCTGCCTCTGCTGCTATGGCGGTAGTTACGCCACTGATTGGGGCCATATTTAGGACGATACTATACAATGGAGCCATATTATGGGTAACTGTGGGGACCACATTCAGGGGGACATTATAATGTGGGTACCCTCTATGTATAGATTTTGAGGCTTTGTTGATGTTTATGGAAAGTATATGGAATGGTTTGTAACCAAAACTGAGTGAAACGTTCTATTCACCTCTAGGTAAGACTGAATCAGCAAAAGATGATTTTTCACAATAATAAGACAGCTAAATATAACTATGGGCATGTATTTTGCTTATGGATGAAAGCCCTAATAATAATGAAATCACATCAGGATGTTCTAATCAGAGCTAAAGATATGCCAGAATTGTCTTACAAATGCAAATTAGCATCTCTTGGCAGAAACAAATCAAACTGTCACTCTAGCACCACCTTTTGGAAGACAGCTCCCAATAGTCTTGTGTTTTACTCACAAAAAAAAAGTCCTGATCCGGATCAAAACCATGGTTATATATAGAGCTCACAACGTACATTTTTTTTCTCTATCCATATGTCTTTAGAGTATGGAAGGAAATCCACAGAAACATGGGGAGAACATACTCCTTGGCGGGAGTTGAACCCAGGACTCCAGTGTTGCAAGACTGCAGTACTAACCACTGAGCCACCATGTTGCCCTACCTTAATCAGTAAAGGAAAAGGCAGCCACTCCTGAGACCTGCTCTCAACTCCAAAGGTGTCCCTGATTTGAGCTATAGCTATAATGAATGGAGAGTTGACTGCCGACTCTTTGGCCACACGGGGGCGTAACATAGCTTCCTATATAGTAGATGTCAGTGTTGTGAGAAGGTGAAAGGCAAAGTGCTGGAGTCCCGCTATATCAGCCCCAGATTCCTGACTTATGTGTGGTCCAGTTCGGGGCTGGAATAGGTTTCAACCCCAGGTGTGGTTCATGGGTTTGTTACTGGCCCATAAAAGGTTGCAGAGCCTGCACTTCAGGGCAGATGCAGGAAGTGAGGAGGTGGCTGATCTGGCCTATAACCCTGAGTCCGGTGAGGCTGATTTATGCTTGTGTTTTTCGTGTGGCTGGTAGTAAGCCACATGTATAGTTAGGCTATAACTTCTGTTAAGTTAGTTGCTCGGACGAGCAGGAATTTGTTTTTTTTTTGCCTGAAGTTTAGGCTGTATTTTGTTTTGCTTATTTGTGCACACTAAACGACCTCCAGAGGCAAGTATGCATATGTATAGGAGGTCATAGAGATAGATGACTACATTACTACTCTAATGTGTATGGCCAGTCCAAGACAGACTGAATTTACCTTAAAGAGGACCTTTCACCATATCCGGGCACAGGCAGTTCTATATACTGTCAGAAAGCTGGCAGTGCACTGAATTCAGCGCACTGTCGGCTTTCCCGATCTGTGCCCGGTGTGAAGAGCTTACGGCCCGGTACCGTAGCTCTTCTATGGTCAGAAGGGCGTTTCTGACCATTAGCCAGAGACGTCCTTCTGCCTCGCAGCGCCAATCGCGCTGTGCTGTGGAGCCGGGAGGAACGCCCCTCCCTCTGCTCACACAGCTTGTCCGTAGACTAGCATTATCAGAAGAGGGAGGGGGCGATCCTCCTGGCTCCACAGCACAGCGCGATTGGCGCCGCGAGGCAGAAGGACGTCTCTGGCTAATGGTCAGAAACGCCCTTCTGACTGTAAAGCGCTACGGTACCGGGACCGATAGCGCTTTACACCGGGCACGGATCGGGAAAGCCGACAGTGCGCTGAATTCAGCGCACTGTCAGCTTTCTGGCAGTATATAACACTGCCTGTGCCCAGATATGGTGAAAGGTCCTCTTTAAGGATTTGTCATATCACAACATCTAAGACATCAGGGGTATCATCATCTAACATCAGATGTTCATATCAATACAAATTATGCTCAATAAGCCTATAATATTTTAACTTTTTTTTTTTTTTTTTTTAAATACAACATCGTGTAATTATTTCTTGCACGGTATTTTGTTCGCACTAGGGGATTGACCTTGCAATCTTTTGATTGCTTACATAATATGTTGTGCTGCTTATACAGTACAATATATTATCAGCCCTGAACTGACCGGCAGTGTATCAGCCTGTGACCCTGGCATGTATTGATAGTAGACCTAGATATCTTCATTAGGCTCTTAATTACCATGTATGGGCATCAGCACCCCACAATCACGTTCATGGGGGTGCCGATACAAAATGCGCCCCATCCCTCTAAAACCAGTTCGTTGTCTCCATAGCTATTGAGCCCATCATCTAAAGGGTTAATTTCGACAGATCGGTGGTCTTGTCTGTCCCACTACTACTGGAAAAAAAACACGCCGTTCTAGCAAATCCCGTCCACACATGCTGGTGGTTTCCGTATAGGTATAATGGAAACAGAAAGTCTGTGGAAATCGATGCAGGAAAAACCGCAATGTGTTGCTGCCACTGTTTTTCCTACATTGTTTTTTTTTTTCCTTAGCCTCAAGGAGTTATGCCATCAATCAAGAACCTTAGCGCTTTTCTTCACCACCACCAGTCTCGCCCACGTTCAGCCTGGCTGCTGTCAGGCTATATGTGCATTGGAATTGGTGGGGGTCAGTAGTCACCCCCCCACCATTCAGGAATTATCAATGCTTTAATTGTGAAAATTTTTTAGGGGGGACGCTTTTCAGACCCCAGAGTATAAAGTGGAAACTCAGGGAAGGATGCAAACATAATGTTACTTACCTCTCCTGGTCTCCAGCGCACTCCTGGCTGATGTCGTCGGCCTTCAATGATGGAAGAGGCGTCACTCGAGCCGGGCTTGCGACGCATAAGAACGCAAGCCTGGCCCACGTGACGTCTGGGATGTCACCAAGTAGACCCCAAGCATTCTGGAGCTAGGAGAGGTAAGTAAAAGTGTTTTTTGTTTTTTTATGTTTCCTCACCTATCCTAGCCTTCTGATCATTATACTTGGGCGGGGGTCTTTTCAGACCCCCGGGTATAATGATAACAGTGTTTGTGGGATTCTTTATACTGGAACTTTGAAAGACAGTTTGCTTTTATTCCAGAACTGAGTTCTGGCCCAATTTAAGCACTGGGTACTATGCTATAGGTAGAGGATAAATACTTTTTGTTACATTGTCCTTTTGCCAAGTGACTCACCAATTGGACGTAAAAAGTCAGGTCAGTGGTGACAACTGGTTAAAGGCAATTCCATCACCTGGGAATTGCCCTGGTGGTATTTCAGTGGCAGGTATTGTGCGCCAATAATGAATAATGTAAAGTATGGTTTGGCAATGTCATTTCTAGCTTGTACAAGTGTTACTCCACCTCCACTCTCCTCCACTCCTACTCTATAGGTGCAGCACCGTCCTTATAGAATACAAGGCAGCTCACCTGTGTCACTGACCGGAGAATCGCAATGTATTTACCCTTCATACTCCTCTTCTGCTGCTTCAACCAGATCTTCTCTTTACCTGGTAACTATGTCTTACATTACTAGCAATAACATATTATCTATATTGTACCTTCCCTCTCTTTTATTTCTCAATTTATTTAATTTCTCTGGTACTAACAATTACAAATCTGCTGGATATTTTTCTGTATTTTATGTGCGCTTACACTTAGGCTCTGTTCACACTATTTCCATGACTTCCATTTATAGCAGAGCTATGATAACAGTGCTGTTGCTCCGATGTTTCCCCGCACTTTCCGGTTCATCTGCTCCAGCCAACCAGGATTGGCGGGACAACACCGGAGCAATGGGGACAGGTAAGTGTGTATTTTTTTAATTTTTTTTTTTCACTGCCCCCAGCTGATTTAAATTTTAAAGGTTTTGCTTGGATAACCCCTTTAATTAACACTTTGTGGGGAGGATTCTGAAAAAAATGCAAAGCTGTCAACATGTTTGGTCGTTCCTTTTATGACGTCCATTCTGTGTTACAAGTGAAATAGTAACTTTTTCTGGTGAGCGATCCCATATTACATAGGTTTTGCCTGGAGTATTTGGCATATTCCGAGCAGTGGCGTAACTACTGGGGTAGCCGCGGTGGTGGCTGCCACAGGGCCTGGGACATTATGGGGCCCGGCGACATCCGCTACTGCTGCGATTTCTGTTTTTAAAAAAATAAAAAAAAAAAAAAAAGCCATTGCTGGATGGAGGTACTCCAACCGGTAATGGGCCCCATTTACTTACCTCTCCGGGCAGGCTTTGGGCCTACTAGTGTGACGTCCCTGACGTCACATGACTGGGACCTGCATCAATATGCGTTGTGACGCAGGCCTGGGTCATGTGACGTCCCGTACGTCATCGAAGATGTCCAACATCAGCGGGGAGTGCAGCGGAGCTGGGGATAGGTAAGTAACAGTGTTTTTTTTATGCTGGGTCTCTGATTATTATACTCTGGGGTCTGAGAAGCCCCCAGAGTATAATAATTGTTCATTGGTGTCCACAATGGGACATAATACTGGGTGCAGGGGCCACTATAAGGCATAATACTGAGTGCAGGGGCCACAGCGGTTTCCCCATAAACAATTGTAACAGAAAGTTCGCGGAGGAAAATTCTGCAAACTTTCTGTTTGAAGCAATACGGGAAGAACCGCGATGCATTGCCATGGGGCCTTAGCCTAAGGCTCAAGCCCCATGGACCAGAAACGCCACAATTTGCCTACGGCAGAAATACTGCAGGAAAACCCACAGCGTTTTACAGTATCTGCAAGGTGGCTGGGATTCATGCGAATCTCATGCCCACTTTGCATTTCAAACTGCAACACGGACACGCTGCAATTTCCAAAACCAGCGTGGTTTTGAAAATTGCAGCATGTCAATTATATCACCGGCAGCTTTCCAGTAGATATAATGGTAATAGAAAGTCCAACTTCCGTGGACTTCCTGTTCAAAGCGCTCAGGGAAGAACCGCAACACGTTCCCGCCATGGTTTTTCCTGCAGACCTTTAGCGCTGCGTATCGTTCCGTGGGGCCTTAGCCTAAGACAGAGGCTCAAAAAACCCAACAAAATCTGCAACAAAAATGCTGCGTTTCCTTAATGGGGGTCCTCAGTCTCAGCCTAGATACAGAGATGACTTTCAATCATTGGGTCCTCGGCCCATATTGAGTAAGAATTTCAATGAGTATATTACAAAACTATATATCAATCTGCTTAGCAAATCCGTCTCTACACCATGTAGTCCGTGACAGGTTCCCTTTAACATGACATGAACTTCATCCCGTAAGATGTAGGCAACGCAGGTGTCCACTATTCTGAAACTGCACAAGAGATGAATAGACTTTGACTTGTCAATACCTTGATGTCCAAATATAACCCAATACATAGAATTTCAAATAGCAGAGGACACTGGCGTTATAGGTCACGGAGCGACACAGCAGGTGGGACCCGCAAAACGGGTTGTACATTTGTGTTTCCTTGTTACAGCTGTGTTTGTAATAGACATAGTTGATATTGTATATGCCGCTTACAACTATGACAAGAGTCTATACAATGTAGTGGGGATTGTGTATGCTGACTGATCAGACCAGTCAGCAGAAAAGGTCATTTATTGGGTGTTTTCTCTCTATATAGTATTGAAAAGAATATGCATGCACTGGTTTTGACAATCATAATGGGTTAAGGAAGCCAAAGGTTCTCCCGTCACATGCACCACTTTCATAAAATTGCATCACTTAAGGCTGGTAAAATGGGGCATCTTCCTACTATTGATAAATCTCCCCAAATGTTCCTGTTCTAAAAACTGAAATGCACATTTCCATTCAAGGGTCCACTTGGGAACCCCCTGATCGGATACCTATCCGCACGAAAAAGCAGTTACCTAAGGAAACCCGTAGACCCATAGACTATAATGGGGTCCGTGTGGTTTCCGCACAAAAAATGTGGAAAGAAAAGTGCTGCTTGGTTGAGGGGGTAGAAGGCCTTATGGGGGGGGGGCTAGTTATGGGGAAATTAAATTATGTAGGGGGCCCCACTTACAAAAGTTTTAACAGGGCCCCTTAGTATATTAACACAGCCCTGACCCAAGGATGTACACAGAGGAGAAAAGACCCCTTTAGAAACATTGAAATGGTGCCCCCTGTTGGAGCTGGTTGTGATATTGTTATTGTATGTTTTCCATTGTAATCTTAAAGGGATCCTATCATTTAAACACATTTTTTCTAGTTGACACGTACGAATAGCCTTAAGAAAGGCTATTCGTCTCCTACCTTTAGATGTTTTCTCCGGGCGACTGTTCGCTTGAAATCCCGGTTTTCGCCAGTATGCAAATGAGATCTCTCGCAGTATTGGGGTCGGGCCTCAGTGCTCAAACAGCACTGGGGGCATCCCCAAGGCTGCAAGAGAATTCTCCATCACCACCTCCATCTCCTTCAGGAAAGGGGTCTTGACGCGTCTTCTAGCCTAGGGCAAGAAAATGGCTGTAAGCAGCCATTTTCTTGCCCTAGGCCCGAGGCCTAGAAGTTTGAAGCCAACCCCTGGAAGAAGACGCGTCAAGACCCTGTTCCTGAAGAAGATGGAGGCGGTGATGGAGAATTCTCTTGCAGCATTGGGGATGCCCCCAGTGCTGTTTGAGCGCTGAGGACCGCCCTCAGTGCTGCGAGAGAACTTATTTGCATACCGACGACAATCAGGATTTCAAACAAACAGCAGCGCGGAGAAGACATCTAAAGGTAGGAGATGAATAGCCTTTCTTAAGGCTATTCCTACGTGTCAACCAGAAAAGTGTTCAAATGATAGGATCCCTTTAATATGTTGAGCTTGAGTTATGTTATTCTGCCCCCATAAGGTACTATTGAGAAATAATTTTCTTTTTCTTGTTTCAGCTCCTACAACTTCATGTACAAATAACTGTGAAAACAACATGACTAATCTTCAAGAGAATAGGCAAAATCTATCCAAAGGATCTGGTTCAGAAACAGGTTCCAGTCAAGACTTGGGCTCGGGTATGGACTCCGGTCATGAACAAGCCCTGGGTTCTGGCATGGGACCAATATTGAAAACTTATCATCAAGACCAGGGTTCTGCTACAGGATCACCATTACCTGAAGGTCTCGGATCAGGTTCTGGATTTGGACCAGTGGAGCGGGATGAAGGTTCTGGTTCTGGCACAGAGCAGGAAAAGATGAATAAAAATCTTTTAACAAAGCTTCTATCTGAGATGGACGGCGCTACGCATTGGCTCATAAAACAAGGATAAAAGATCACGAGATGTTTGTTAGTGTAGCAAGCATGGAATGAATCCACCACCAAGCATTGGCAAGATCTACAATAGACATTACGTAGAGCCCCAAAGAGAAGATCTCTAGTACCACACCATTATGTTTCCAAATTCTTTTTTCTACAATGTTCTCACAAACCAGGGAGAGACCTTAGAAGGTTATAGAATATGGATCCTGCTTAAAGGGGTCTGATAGATTTGCCTACAGACAGTCACTAGTGCTCCAACTTACAACAACTCCCCTTTAGTCATGATTGACATTTTCAGACTTTGCCTGCATTACAGTGATTTGTAGGAAAATCTGCCAAATCAGGCTCCGCCCTTAGTGCACTTGTAGACTTATTTGCATATGCATAAATATGTGATTATCACGGCATTGGTTTATATGTATATTTCGACTCCTATTAAAGTTTCTTACACTGCACTATTATTGGTTTGGAAGTCATTTTGGACTTGACAGACTCCCTTTAAGAAGGAAACTAAAAGCGTACATCCGGTTATAAACATAGTACAAGTATATATAAGAAACTCTATAATAGATCTTAAGTCAATCTCACCACTTTTTAAGCTATTCTCCTGCTCCTTATCTTCACTCTGACTGCTGGTTTACATTACATTCATCTCCGTATTAATCTTCAAAGACAGAGCTCTATGGAGAAAGGAGGGTGGAGTAGGATTGTCCTGCCTGCTATTTAATAGATTTATTGCCTTACCCTGTGTACTAGTTGCCTCTTATCTACAACTTAGCAATGTTAAAAGAGTTTAGAATATCAGAGTGAAGAAACAGCAAATATTTGAGTCTTTTCTATCCCTCTTCATAGATTAATATGGAGAAAGCAACTCCCTGAAAAGTGGAGAAGAAAACAGATTCAGAAGTTTCTTATATTAACATGTTATCCTCAATTATGATAAGTTATTTATAACGGAAGGTAAAAGACTTTAAAGAATTATTTGGAGTGCTTTTAGAAGTTAAAGGGTTTATCCAGTTTCCAAAACTTATCTGTAAATACATCCACAGTAGTGCTAAATCCAGCAGTAATGGTCCTTATTACCTTATTGATCCCCATTCCTGTCCAAAGTCGCCTCCGCATCCCCTTCCACCATCCAAGGGGCCCCTTGCATTTCATATCACATGAACAACGTCAGGACATCACTGACAGTGACATGATATGGGACATGCCGGGGACCCTGGAGGGTGAAGGGAAAGAGGAGGTCACAGACTGCTGAGGTACTCCACTTGTAATGATGCCAACGTAACCTACGTTAATGCTGAGGTTAATTACATGCCTCAGCGGTCTGTGACGTCATCGAAGAGGCCTGGAGACCGGCGCCGGAGTCCTAGAGAGGTAAGGCTGGGATCACTTGGGGTTTTTGCACCTCAGAATCCGGTCCAAAAAAACGGCTAGCCGCAACTGCACTGCACCGGCATCCAGTCGCAGCATCCCGCTCCAGAATAGGGCCAAATGAATGGGCCTAGTCGGGAGGCAGTGTTCGCACCGTGGATTCCGGCGGCGAATTCCGTCGCGGAATCCTCATAAAAAGAAGGGCAGCTCGCTTCTTTTTTCCACAAAACCGCTAGTGGAAAAAAGAAGCAAACGGCTCCCATTAAAGTCTATGGGAGACGTTTTTTGGAGCCAGATACCGATGCAGATTCTGCATCAATATCTGACCCAAAAAACCCCATGTGAACCCAGCCTAAGATTGTAAGTTATTTTTTTTATACCTCCTCTGGGCCTCCAATCATTATAATCGGTCTGAAGAGACCATAAAGTATAATAGTAGTTTGTGGGTATTGAACCCTAAGAATTTGGGGCTCTGCTAAGCCCAACATTTTTGCAATCTTTGCAATGAACACCATAGGTGCCACCAGGGGTGAACCTGCCTTTTTCGCCGCCCTAAGCGGGGCGGGATGGAGCAAAGGGGGCTGGCGGCCTCCCCAATCCACCGCTCCGTGACGCTAAGCCAGTCCAGGACAGCTTGTCCTGGACTGGCTTAGGTAAGCAAAAATGCTGCCCTCCCCGGGGCCCTGGCATAGCGCTGCCTGAAGCGGTCGCTTCAGGTCGCCTCATGGGAGGTGCGGTGCTGGGTGCCACTCTGGGATATTATACTGTGTGGTATAGGGGGTAAAGGAAGCGGTATGCCATGTGGGGGTTGGGGGGTCCAAGTCAAAAGTTTGCAATGAGGCCCGGTCTCTGCTGCATGCAAACAAATCTCATCCACATACTGCAGAAATAATCTACGAACCAGGTGGAAAATCGGCAGACCCTCATTATAGTCTATCATTTTTAAGTGGATAAGAATTCCGTTATTAGGGTCACCAAGTGGACCCGTAGAAGGAAGCCGAATGCTAGTGTGAACCTGGCGTAAAACTGGGGTCAGAGGTTTAGATAAGGACCAAAAGTGGTGTGCCTTCGCCATCTAGTGTCCAATAAATAGAAAGCAAATCATATGAAAATTCTATCAAATTGCCCACTGACAGTTGTCGAGCAGTCGTATCTTTCTGGTGTGTTCATAAATGTCGTAAATGCTGCTCACTCAATGTGTCCAATTTCTATTGATAAATATGCCCTCTCTGTTTTCAATTATCTCTCTTTGGAGAGCCTCTAATATGTTTCATGATGGTACAAGGCTTGACAAGTCCTTAAGATGGCACCCCATTCTATGAAGAACCCACAAGGGCTGGACTTTTTAATTTTTTAAATATGTCTGCAATGTCCCCATCATCACTATTGAAACCGTTACAGAACTCAGCTGGCGATGTTTGTGGGGGCACCGAGATGGTGCACTAAGGGGGGTGCAGCAGGGGCTATCACATTGGACCCACTGCTAGATGAAAACACCCCAGAAAAAGATGTAGCTTCCAGCCCTCATAAGAAAAAATCTGAAAAAAAAAAAAATACATATCATGAGTAGGGTTGAACTATCAGGATCGGAAAAGATCGGATTCTGATCGGCGATTGAACAAATTTCACGATCGGAATTCCGATCCCGATCTTTTTAGGCAGGATCGATTTCTCACGTTAGTTCCCACAATGCTTGGCTACTGGACAATCATTGTGGAAAAGCTAACATTAGGGGTTGAGCGATCGGGATCAGGAAGGATCAGATCCCAATCAGCGATCGAGCAAATTTCATGATCAGGATCAGCTGGAAAATGATTGAAAATCAGATTTTAAAAACGATCCTGAAATCTCAAGATCAGCTCAACCCTAATCATGAGAAATTAAGCATAAGACTATTATACGTTCCATACAAACAATTGGCAGATGTTAGGTGGACGGATTATTGTATGGGGTCAAGAGTGCCAAGTGCTGTTTATGGGGAACGTAAATTGTGCTGCTACATAATAGACCTACATACCTACGTAGTAGATTAAAATATGTTTTTTTTAGTTTTTAAGACCCTTCGGGGTGCCTCAAAACACAGACTGAAGAATGTCTTAAAATTTCAGATAACACATGAACAATCCCTATAGATTCTAATGTTTGGTGTGTATTGTTCTACCCTAGGCTGGCGGGACATAGGGGGTTAGCAAAGGGTCATTTATCTTCAGGTGTCTCTCAGATCCTTACATTCTATAGACCATCCTGTATCATGGACAGAGACCTCTCTCAATAGCCCACCACACCCTCCGAAACCTCATCAAGATGCAAGTGGATTCTATTCAATCCAAGTCAACATCTTGTCCCCCTCCCTGGGGCCCGTTTTAGATAATTTGCCTAGATTACTCTGTTCTTTGTATCTATTCATATTGTGCGACTCCGACTCCATGGCTCATGGGGGGCGGGGGTATTGTGTAAGCATTTCGTCCATTGTTCCTGTATTTATAAGGAGTTTATTATAAGGTGTCATTGGCATTAATAATTCTCTTGTGGGTGACTGAAATTATTTTATTTCTGTATTTTAGTGATTTTTATGAAATTCACCAGGGCCTGGGTTCTGCATACCCCTGTCTGAATGCAGTAATAGTTGAGCAGACACCAATTCAACTCTATGGGATTGCCAGAGATGGCGGAGCACTGTACTCTACTCTTCAACCAGGGGTGTAGCTGTAAGGGGCGCCTGAGAGGCCCCAAAGATAAAATATGCCACTATTCTACAGTCGGGGCCCATTACAGGACTCGCAGCTTCAAATTAGGCCTCAGTGTACAACAATCCTATAGAGATGAATAGAGTAGTAGTGCGCCCGCCTTTGATCCCATGCTTGGTGGTGGTCCACCATTGCCTTCCCTATTCCCTTTGTATTGACCATTATATTGTCACTTAGTACCTGTAAAGCAATTTTATGGCCCATTCACATTGTGGAAAGTGATGAGAAATTTGAGGTGGACTTCCTCTCCAATGTCTGCCCCTCAGATTCAGATGAATGGGGGAGTGTTGAGCGGTCCTTGGGACAAGTTACCAAAAATTGTGCATCTTATTATGGTTTCTTATCTGTATATATGGCTAGCGTACATGTAACACGGCTTTCTTATTATGTAAAATTACTTCATCGGTTTGTGGCCACAAAGGTTTGTTGTAAAGGCCCCTACATGATCCTTTATTGCTTTGGTGGCCATTTTGGACCCAGCATAGTCCCTTAACCTTAGGCATAAAAAAGGATCGACGAGGATGATGTGAAGCGAGTAGCTAACACTACACACTGTACAATTGGGTATAATATGACTTTATAGGGCAACTCTATCTCTAGGATTCAATTTCTGGCCCAAAGGATGGCCTAAGATTTCCTTCTTATAAACACGTGGCACACTGTACTCATGGCGACTTCAGTATAAGTCTGGCAAATGAAGTGCCAAGTCTTAATATTTCCCCATATTTTCATATCACATGGGGCAATTCTGAAGCCCCATATGGTGCGGACTCCACGAACATGGTTCTGCTGTAGGTGGAAAGCCATACTGACTTTAGCCACACTTTATCAGAGCGAGATTGTGAAGGAAATCAACTTTTAATATCTATCTATCTATCTATCTCCTGTCCGTCCGTCCGTCCGTCCGTCCGTCCATCCCAATACACTGGAACCAAACAGCCAAATCTCATGGGGATGAAACCCAACTCCAAACTATTAAGGGTCACCCATGGAGCTTGTGCAGCAGGGAATATGAATATACCGGAGCTTGTTGGTGTTCACTACACCACCATTTACATTACAATGTGACCACAATAAGCCACCTCTGGTT
Source organism: Leptodactylus fuscus (assembly GCF_031893055.1). Taxonomy (NCBI): domain Eukaryota; kingdom Metazoa; phylum Chordata; class Amphibia; order Anura; family Leptodactylidae; genus Leptodactylus; species Leptodactylus fuscus. The sequence continues at coordinate 23,729,639 of NC_134271.1, read as the reverse complement.
GGGAGGAGTTCACATCATGTCCACCTTCTTGACACTTCTAACTGATAAGGACGATCGTTCTACATAAAGAAGCCTCTTCTACACTCTTCTCATACCTTACTTGAGCCCTAGAGGTGAATCACAATGCATCTTACGTTCCTCCTCGCCCTCACCACCTCTTGCCTTATTCAGGTCTTCTCAATCCCAGGTAAGTCCATCTATGTCATTATACGTAAGCTATGTGTATAAGAAGGGTGAACAATACCCAGTGTTGGATAGAGGTTCCTTGGACACCAGATAAAATGACTCTGAGAGCCCACCCTCCAATAACTCCTAGGACATAGACCATAGTACTCTTCATATTTGGGTCTTCTGCTGGTCCAGTCTGGGCCAACTGAGACATCCTTATACCCTTATATTGGTTTTTCTGTATCATACCTTGCTAAACTCAGAATTCTATTGTAGTATATTGTATATAAAGTGGATTTCTATAAAAGTAATGCATTGTAGGACAAAAGTAGCCTATAAGGTGCGCAATATAAGCGGCCACACATCCCTGAAAGTGGAACCAGCAGAGAGTTGTCACCACTATGAGCTTTAATACTAAGGGGAAGGCCACAAGGGATGTCTATGCCGGAGATTTTAACCAATTTACAAAAAAATCTGCAACGGAAATTGGCCTATAAATATTGAATTGTAAAATTTTGCAACCGTTTTATCTGGATATGGCATTGCACAGCTACTTATTGTATTGTATATTAGTATAGTGTGAGTTCAGTGTATGGCCAAAGTTATTTAAAGGGATTGTCTCGTGATTAAAAATGACATGTTCTGTTAGATCACTCAAACCATAAAGTTTTCTGCTAGACCTATTTATAAAAAATACTCTTATCATTATACTTTGGGGTCTGAAAAGACCCCAGTGGACAATAATTGTTCATGGGTGGTCCACAATGGCACAAAATGCTGTGTGCAGGGGCCACTATGGGATGTAATACTGTGTGCAGGGGCCACTATGGGACATAATACTGTGTACAGGAACCACTATGGGGCATAATACTATGTGCAGGGGCCACTATGGGGTGTAATAGTGTTTGCAGGGGCCACTATGGGGCATAATACTGTTTGCAGGGGCCACTCTGGGGCATAATACTGTGTGCAGGGGCCACTATGGGGGATAATACTGTGTGCAGCGGCCACTATGGGGCATAATACTGTGTGCAGGGCCACTATGGGGCATAATACTGTGTGCAGGGGCCACTATGGGGTGTAATAGTGTTTGCAGGGGCCACTATGGGGCATAATACTGTTTGCAGGGGCCACTCTGGGGCATAATACTGTGTGCAGGGGTCACTATGGGGGATAATACTGTGTGCAGGGGCCACTATGGGGCATAATACTGTGTGCAGGGGCCACTATGGGGCATAATACTGTGTGCAGGGGCCACTATGGGGGATAATACTGTGTGCAGGGGCCAGTATGGGGCATAATACTGTGTCCAGGGTCCACTATGGGGCATAATACTGTGTACAGGGGCCACTATGGGACATAATACTGTGTACTGGGGCCACTATGGGACATAATACTGTGTACTGGGGCCACTATGGGGCATAATACTGTGTGCAGGGGTCACTATGGGACATAATACTGTGTGCAGGGGCCACTATGGGGCATAATACTGTGTGCAGGGGCCACTATGGGGCATAATACTGTGTGCAGGGCCCACTATGGGGCATAATACTGTGTCCAGGGGCCACTATGGGGCATAATACTGTGTCCAGGGGCCACTATGGGACATAATACTGTGTGCAGGGGCCACTATGGGACATAATACTGTGTACTGGGGCCACTATGGGGCATAATACTGTGTGCAGGGGTCACTATGGGACATAATACTGTGTGCAGGGGCCACTATGGGGCATAATACTGTGTGCAGGGGCCACTATGGGGCATAATACTGTGTACAGGGGCCACTATGGGGCATAATACTGTGTCCAGGGGCCACTATGGGGAATAATAGTGTGAATAGTGGCCACTATGAGGCATAATAGTGAGAGCAGGAATGCGGTTTGTGTGCGCGCAGGGGGGTCTTGCTGGTTGGGGGGGGGAGAGGGTTGGATCGATCGGGAGGGGAGGTATGCATGTCAAATGTTCACCTTCTTAGTTAAGGCACTGCCTGTATAATAGGAAATCACCCATCTATCTTAGTACAAGCATATATGGGAAGTAGGGCAGAGCTACTGAGCATGTGTGACCACCAGCACTGGACTCATTAGGTGGACATTCTGAGAAGGAATCAAAATGACACCAGGGGGCATCACAAAAAGTAAAACTAATAGCAACACAGGGGTATTTTTCAAAAATATTTCAATTTTACCAAAATTTTCACATATTGCATGACAGTTAAGTAATATTTATTTGCATTACAACCCCTTAAAAGCCATTATCCTGGATTAGAAAACATGGCTGCTTTCCTTTAGAAACATCTCGGCTTCCTCTTCTTAGGCAGTGACATCACAACAAGCATGATGTCACTTCCTGAGACGAGGAAGTGGAGCTCTTTAATCCTGGTTATCCCTTTAAAGCATTGTATGGCATTGCTATTTGGGAACTGTGCATATTATATAGGCAGTAGAAGCCGATTCTGGACAGATATTTCCCCTAATATTCATATAGGCGATTAGAACACAAAATAAGGTCTGATTTAAAGGGGTTTTCTCGGATAAAAATATTGATGGATTTTCTTAAAGATGCCTCAATTGAAACAGATTGGTGAAGGTCCAACACCCGGAACCCTTATCTGTTCTCAGTAGCTGAATAGCAGAGAATGGAGCAGGAAGCGGACAGCGCTGTTCTCTGAGTAGTGGTCAGATCAGGGTATTGCAGATCAGTTCCTATTGGCTTTTGGGAATGAAGTGGCAGTGACTTAGTTCAGCCATCATACAGAGAACAGAGCTGTCTACTTCCTGCTGTGTCCCCTATGTATCAGGTGCCACGTGTCGGACTCCCACCAATCTAATATTGATGATCTATTCTTAGGATAAGTTGTCAATCATTTCTGCCCTTTAACTCATTTAAGATTACAATATATAGAATCATTTTTCCCATACATTTTGGATGCAAATCATAATAATTTTTGGCTTCTTTCCTGTTTAGTGGCAACTGACTCAAGAGAGTTTAATGTTGACCCTCCACAAGAAGGTCCAAATGGTGGAGACTGGGAGACTGAGCCAGATTCACCAGTCTATCTAACCACGGTGACTCCACTGTTACCTGCCGATCCTACATGTTCTTGTACATGGACAGAATGGATCAATGCTGACCGTCCAACAACAGATGCAAATGATGGAGACTGGGAGACACTTGGTAACATCAGAGCTCAAGGATTTCATGTGTGCCAAGACCCCGAAAACATTAACTGTCGCTCTGTCCGATTTCCGTATATACCCTTTGAGGATCTTAAATACAACGCCCAATGTGAGAAGAGCACAGGGCTGAACTGCCTCAACAAGGACAATGATGCACCATGTATAGACTTTGAGGTCCAATTCTTCTGTTGTTCCTGCGAGGAGGCGCCATACACAACCGTGCAGATACCAACAGGTAATGGGGGGTTGTTTATACCACTAAGTTACCCCTCCTCTTTTATTTCCAAATGCGTACACTTGTGCGGTACATTTCAGCAGTACATTAAGGGGTATTCCGGTTTCAATTAATAAGTCATTTTGTACAGAATGAACAGATACACAACTTTGTATTATAATTTCTTTAGCATTTCCTTAGGATTTTCAAGATCTCTGCTAGGTATCATTTAGTGGAAATATCCTTCGAGACATTGCTAAATCTTCATTAAAGGGGCTATCCACATTCTACTATCGGTGCCCTATCCAACGTGCCAGGATCAGCGCTGCTCACTCAACATACAAAGTGTAGTGGCCGGTTTGGGTATTGCAGCGTTTCTCCATAGACTTCAATGGGATGGTGCTGCAATACTTAAACCAGCTTCTACTCTAGCCGACATAGATTTCATAATGGGCACGTGGGACCTCCGAGAACAGGCAGGGCATTCTTAAAGGGGTTATATTATTAGAATCTCTTTTTTAATTAATACCACGTAGGAATAGCCTTAAGAAAGGCTATTCCTCACCACAGTTCATCCACTATGCTGTGTGTATATTCTCCAGCGCCGCCTCTTCTCTTCTACAGCCATGCGTCTCCACCGTGTCCTCTGCATTGTCTTCTTCCAGTGACAGCGCCACACTTCAAATGAGGCGAGATAAGGCGACGGCCTCAGGCGGCAATCCCACCCCAGCAGATAGCGGCCTATTTCCCAACCTCCCGCTTCTCCTTCTACTATAGACCGCGGAGAGCGACAGTGAGCAGGCCTGGGCCCAGGCCGCGATCCTACTACCTCTATTATTATACTCAGGGGTCTTTTCAGACCCCCGAGTATAATAATCGGAGCCCCAGGGGAGGTGAGAGAACATAATAAACAGTGTTACTCACCTCTTCAGGATCTGATGTTAATCCTAGCAGGCTTCGGGCCTGTATGATAATGTCCCAGATGTCATTTGGTCTGAGATATTACCATATAGGCCCAAAGTCTGTGCTAGTAGTAATAGCCTGTTACTGGTAGCACAGGCTTTGGGCCTGTACGGTAACAGGCTGTTACTGCTAGCACAGGATTTGGGCCTATATGGTAATATCCCAGACCACGTGACATCTGGGACATTATCATACAGGCCCGAAGCCTGCTAGGATTAACACCGGATCACTGAGATGTGAGTAACACTGTTTATTATGTTCCTTCACCTCCCCTGGGGCTCCGATTATTATACTCGGGGGTCTGAAAAGACCCTTGAGTATAATAATACGGTAGTTCATGGGTGTGCAACTGTGGGGCATAATATAGGCCTCAGGGGCCACTGTGGGAGATAGATAGATAGATAGATAGATAGATAGATAGATAGATAGATAGATAGATAGATAGGGTTTGAGTGCGTGGATAAGTAAGGAGTCAACGATGTCCGTGTTGCAAAATTTACAGAGTCAACTCACAGCTGGAAGAAGTGGTCATGGCGGTCCAAAGGGAAGAGACGGGAAGTGCGGGAAGACGTCTCCTGTGAGTATTACTGCACAAATATTACTGCATTGTCTTTATTGTAATGTTACTGCAAGCAACCCCGCTGCCTAAGGCGGACGATCAAAAGATGAACACCCCTTTCCCCCCGACTCAATACCCTAGGGGGGCGTCTTTTGATCGTCCGCCTCAGGCAGCAGAGAGGCTAGGTTCACCAATGTCCAGCGATACTGTCTTCGGGATCTAGCTCCTGCGCATGTGCAGTCGGCTCCACCATCGAGCTTTGTGTATGCAGCCACAAGAAAATGGCCGGGCAGTTGGCACTGCCCGAAGGCCGATGGCAGAGCCAACTGCGCATGTGCAGAATTTAGATCCTGAAGACATGATTTCCAGAAGAAGACAAACCAGAGGACGTGGTGGAGAGGCATGGCTGTAGAAGATGGAGGCGGCGCTGTAGAGTTTTCTACGTGGTATTGGTTAAAAAAGGGATTCTAATGATAGAATCCTTTTAATAATTTTGGCACATTTTACACCAGCGGAGATAGGAAACGCCAATACCTCAATACCAACCCCCCCCCCCCCCCCCCCCGCCATGGTTGAATAAAAAATTGCATGGAAGGATCCTTAAGTGTAACGTTCTGGATGATACTTTGTGCCAAGTATATGTTCATAAAATATATGTTTGTACCAGATAGGATTTTACTATTTTATCCCAATGTATTTTACTAAAAAAAAAATTTTTTTTTTTTTTTAGCAGGGATCACAGCTTCCTGCCCCAATGTCGATTGTACTTGGACAGAGTGGTTTAACATTCACCACCCCACTCCTGGTCCTCATGGTGGAGACTTTGAAAACGTCACCGAAATTACTAAATGGGGTTATTCCGTATGTACCGCTCCACAAGAAGTGGAGTGTCGCTTGGTTAGGTTCCCCTATGTACCACTAGATCATCTGTACTATATCCAGGAGTGCACTACATCCCATGGACTTGTGTGTCTCAACGAAAACCAAGAAAATGGTGAATGTCCGGATTATGAAGTCCGCTTCTCGTGCTGTAACTGTGATGCCAACGTCTCAGTGACTCCCAAGACGGAAACATTAGTGATGATGAATAACGCATTGGATGAAACAGAAGAAGGTTCTGGGATGATTCCTAACTAAACTGTCCATAGTCCAAAGGCAAATCCATATACACTGCCATGTTTTTACTTACTCTGATACCTTTGAGATCACCTCTACTCCAATATTTGCCATCATTTGGAAACTCGTCCACAACCATAATAAATTTACAGGAGTCTATCATTCCAAAAACACATTTCTAACTATGGCACATTGGAATAACCTTATCTACCTTGTTTCTGCAAAATTCTGTTTTTTCTGTTATCCAAATTAGGATTATGGAACACCCAGTGCTCCGAGCACCCCCGCGTCATAACTCTTCATCGCCCCGGAACACCTGCCTTTCACAGGCATCGGCCGCAGCACTGTATGCAGATCAAACCTCGCGCATGTGCAATTGTATTTGCCACTTTGGGTTCAGGCAGAGCCAACTGCGCATGTCTGGGCAACCATTTTCCAGTGATCCGCTACACAAGCGTATTGGTGCAGTTATACATTACCATTTGCCTCCAGCGGTCAACTCTGGTTGTCCATCTTGGGATCTGTTTACATGGCTGTTGCAGGGAGAAGTCCGTATACAGATGACCACCGTAGCCTACCAGAAGGCTCAGCAGTATACAGTATGATGATTGGCGGCAGTGGTGATAGGTGAATACGGAGACCGCCCTGAGCAGCCATATATACTAATCCTGGCCCAGTGAACCATAGCTCGTTGATGGATGGAGTGGGACGTATACTTTACTATTTTCAAGTTTTTTCTGTATAAAAGTTTTTATATTGAGGAAATCCCCTTTAACATTTACTGGTGAGATAATTCCATTTCTAGTTCATTGTTCCATCACGTAAAATATATCTGTTGTCTTAGAATAATTTAAAATAAATGCTTTGTGTACATGTCGCTGTCACTGTCATGTATTGGTATGGGGCCATCTAGTCTTCTCTTCATTCCCTCTCAGAACGTCCACCTACTGTGTCTGTTATTATGGTCACACATGCCCAGTAGCGCAGTCTCACTGCCAAGATGGTTTTGTACAGGGGACAGTCATTCCTGCGATAGTGAAACAATCCTTCTTTCTACACTATTATCCAGGAATTCTCATATTTAGGCAGGGATGTAACTACCGTGGTAGCAGGGCCTCAGACATTAGGGGGCCTGGCGACAGCCACTACCGCTGCAGGTTTTTCTGTAAATAAACCTTTACCTGCTGGAGTAACTCCAGTAGGTAAAGGGCCCTATCTACTTACTGACCATGGCTCCTGATCACGGCTGCCGGCACTTCTCCTTCTACGAAGGCCTCTGTGATCAGGAGCCAGGATTGGTAAGTGAAGCCACAGGCCCCACAAAGAATATTATTATACTTAGGTTTTTTTTCAGACCCCTGAGTATAATGATCAAAGGCCCAGGGGAGGTGAGGGAACATAAAAAACACTGTTACTTACCTCTCCTGGCCTATTTGTGTGACGTCCCTGACGTCACATGACCGGGGCTTGCATCCTTATGCGTTGCAAGCCCCTACTCACTTGATGGGGTGTCATACCGTGTGCAGGGGCCACTATGGGGTATCATACCGTGTGCAGGGGCCACTATGGGGTATCATACCGTGTGCAGGGGCCACTATGGGGCATCATACTGAGTGCATGGAACACTATGGGGCATTATACTGAGTGCAGGCGACACTATGGGGCATCATACCGTGTGCAGGGGACAATATGGAGCATAATACCGTGTGCAGGGGCCACTATGGGGCATCATACTGAGTGCAGGGAACACTATGAGGCATCATACTGAGTGAAGGGGACACTATGGGGCATAATACCATGTGCAGTGGCTACTATGGGGCATAATACTGTGTGCAGGAATGCGGGGGAAGTTCTTCGGTCAGGATCTTCGGCGGAGTCGGTCGGGGGGAAGGCATGTCATAAGTTCGTCATGGGGTCCCACCATTCCATTCCTAGTAGCTTGACGTAGCTTGTGTTGAAGTGGTAATCACATTGTTTATATCCTATTCCCAATATAACACAACCACTACTCCCATCCTCTGGTTCCTTTGATTGGGTTTGGCATGTCCCCCACCACCAGTCACACCCACATTCAGAGGGGGAAATGACCTCCCGTTTTTGCGTAAAGGGGTAAAGCCCATAAATGAATGGAAAGGACGGCCATGCTCTTGATAATATAATGTATAGTATAATCAGCCATTTATTACCTTGGACAGCTAATGGAAATGACAGACAGACATTAACAGCACAATGGGACTCCACTGACAACTGGAAAAGTAAATGCAAAAAGGTCAAAATTAGGTTTTACATCATTATATATGTTACATATATATATATATATATATATAGGCACCACAAAACACCTCAAAGTACACAATGGACTGCAGGCAGCATTATATATAACAGAGCAGAGGCCATGATAGAGTATACAATGGATGAACACGAGAGCCCTGCAGATTACCGATCAGTCCTGTATCCATTGAACCACTGGCAGCCATGACAGTTCATTATTGCACAGAAAGTAAAAAGTATAGGACGACGATGACTCTTTGCGGCTCTCGCCAACTAGATGAACTGTGAACGGAACGATTTGCATAAGTTGACACTATTCCTATACAGAGTAATAAGGCATAAACAGGAAAAAGTACGCACCCGCATAGGGAAGAGTCTATCCGTCCTCCCCATTCCCCTACTATGGTAATCTGTAATGGTAAACCAGAAGCCAATGCTGGCTCCACAACTGCGGCGTAAAAACCGTCCAAAATCACAGCCGAAAAAACACTGCATACAGAATCTTTCATTCGGCAAAATGACCGAAAATATGGCGGATATCCGACAGACCCCGTTACAATCAGATTTTCTATTTTCAGTACAGTAAAGCTGATGTGAATTTACCTATGATGAAGGTAATGTTACCGATGGCTGTGAGTTATCTTTGTTCCGGTCCTGAGCTGTGTCACATGACCATGAGTAACAGTCTCCAACTGACAATTCTAAAGACTCAAAGGCTGCTGGTCATGTGACATTGCTGAGGACCGGAACAAAGATAACTCAAACAGCCACCTTTATCTTAGGTAACTTACAATTACAGTCACTGGTCAGACAATTACCTTCACTACAGCTACACCATAAGCCTTTCTACCATGCCAAAGAATACAAATTTTTGTGGGCGTGCCACTTTAAGCTCAATTTTAGGCCTGTAATATTTTAATGGGTTAGCCAGGATAAGTAAAAGAAGATCTCCTTTCTTCCTTCCACAGACAGCGCTACTTCTGACTACAGGCTGTGTCCGGTATTACACTCCACACCATTGAAGTGAGCTGCCAAAATCAATATATCCAATGGAGAATCGGAGCTTGGGGTCCCTATATAGCAATATTGGATTTTTTATTTTTTTTTTGGTCCCCATGCTCGGCCAATAACATAACACTCTACATAGTACATACTCCTTAGATTTCCAGCATGAAGTATCTCTTTCTACAGAAGATGTGGCAGAGCATGAAGAATCTTTTGTTTTTGATGCAATAGATCTAAGAATTTTGGGGCCATAGTTTATTGAGATTATAGGGAGGGTGACAGGAGAAAGAGTGTCCCATTCAATTGAATGGGACTGAGCTGCTGTAATAAGGCACAGCCATAACAAATGCTACAGAACTGTGCTTGCTCATCGAACGCCACGGCCCCTTCAATCATCTGATCAGTGAGGGTGCCAGGAGTCGAACCCTCTCCAATCTGATATCAATGACGTATTATAAAGATAGGTAATCAATATTAAAATCCCTTTAATATCAAGGTTAGGTTGCATGTGCATTCTGGATCACACTACAATACGGGACCATATAGTGAGCCTTATGGTTTCATAATGCGTTTCGTGTTTGTGCCGACATTTAACAGTGATACTGGAGGAAGACCTGATCTGATCCTGACACATAAACATAAAACATTGGTATACTGCCATCTTGTTACAGGATAGCATGCACGGCCCCATTAAAGTGCATTACTACTGTATTCAGGATTAGTCTCTTTACGACCCCAGTCATGTGCGTGAGGTCTAAGATGAACCTTTAGACGGGTCTCCTTAAAGCAATGGCTTTGTCGCTACTCACTATTCTACACCGTCCTCAAAGCTCCATGGTCCTCCGAGCAAACAGTGTGGTGGTACGTCAAATAGCGTCACAATCAAAACCGTAAAGAACGTCTTTATGGAAATAAGATCCATGCTCATCATCATTATCATTAGTCCAGAAGACCTCCTTAATCCTGATGAAGATAGACTTGACTTCCATCAACTTGTACATTAAAATGACATCATGCACAAGTCAGAGGCCGGTATTAGAAGATGGGTGTAGCCCTCCACCCCCGCCGATCTAGTAACTGACTTATTATAGCACTTATAATAACTAATACTGTCCTAATGCTTATTAAGATTGATAGATATTACTCACATTATAATATATTCAGCATTCCCGTATCCCCTATTTTAAAGCAATCGATGTGCATCCCAATATACAAACCTTAAAGGGGAACTCTTTATATACACATTTCCTGGACAAAACCATTTCTGCAATGATGCAATGGCAAAAGAGCTAAACTACCATTATATATCCCCTGCCAGGAACCAGCAAAACTGTAATAAAGTGAGAAAAAGCGGAAAAAAATAAAATAAATATGCAAATATATATATATATATATTGATAAATACAACTAACTAGCAGTGTTCACTGAACAAAGGAGTAGGGTCAGGCTTTGAAAAAAACCACGTTCTATTAAGATAATAGGAAAAAAATATTTTAAAAAATATATATATATTCCCTTTATGGGATATGGAAGGAGTACATCATTATCACTTCTGGGATAAAGCAGGTGAATTGTATAAGGCAGTCTTCAATAGCCATAATATGTCTGTATTAAAGGGATTCTACCTAACACGTAGGAATAGCCTTAAGAAAGTCTATTCGTCTCCTACCTTTAGATATCTTCTCCACGCCGCTGTTCCGTAGAAATTTCAGTTTTTGCCGGTATGCAAATGAGTTATATCGCAGCACTGGGGGCAGGCCTCAGCGCTCAAACAGCACTGGGGGCGTCCCCAATGCTGCGAGAGAACTCTCCAGCGACGCCTCCATCTTATTCAGGAACAGGGTCTTCACGCATCTTCTTCCGACACTGGGGATCAAACTTCTAGGCCTCGTGCAGACCCAACTGCGCATTACTGCCAGCCACAAGAAAATGGCCACTTACAATACTGTGTAAGCAGCCATTTTCTTTTGGCTGGCGATCATGCTCAGTTTGATCCCCAGCGCTGGAAGAAGACGCATGAAGACTCTGTTCCTGAAGAAGATGGAGGCGACGCTGGTGAATTCTCTCGCAGCATTGGGGACGCCCCCAGTGCTGCGATAGAATTCATTTGCATACCAGCAAAAGCTGAGATTTCTGCGTAACGGCAGCGCGGAGAAGACATCTAAAGGTAGGAGACGAATAGACTTTCTTAAGGCTATTCCTACGTGTTAGGGAGAAAAAAAAATAAGATTTTAATGGTAGAATCCCTTTAAGGTCACAAATCCTAATTTACAAAGTTAGGGATATACAATGCTGTAAATTTGTGTCGGCCTGTTGGGACAGGATTAGCAGCTATAATATGGATCTATATAATACAGATATATTATTGCCATGTGAATCTGAGTGTATGTTACGGCTTCCATGGATGATCCCGTGGGTCTGCCAGATCTGTGAAACGACAGAGTCTAATGGCGGCCATAGAAGTTCAATCACAGCGTTAGTCATTTTGATGGGAAGAAGAGCCGATGACGACTGATGGCGAGATCAGTGAACTATTCGGGTTTTGAATCATACGGTCACGACAGTCTGGACCACAAAATATAGAACAGGTTCTATTTTGCGGCCTTGCTTCCCTGGCTCCTATTCCATTAATGAAAGGGGCAGCGGAAGCAAAGCCAGTGCACGCGTGACCTTAGCGTGTTCCCCGTGCCTTTAATTCATGGCTGTCAGGAAGCACACTGGCAACCGGCCTAAGGCTGGATTCACATCAGCCTTGACGACAAGGCACGCACCTCTCCAAAAACATGGCGTCTCCTCTACTGGGTCATGGACTAGTCCCAGCATTCACGCCAGCTTGCACCAGTAAACTAGTGCAAGTGATATTAAAGGAGTCATCCAGTTACTAAGATTGATGGTTTAGTCTCAGGATAGGCCATCACTATGGGCTCGAGAGCTGGGACCCTGCAGGTCACCGGCAGCAGGACCGGCATGATGTTCACATACTGTACAAGATGAAGGTACTGCAGCGAAGCCCCATAGACTTCAATGAGAATAAGCCATCAGTCTTTCACCTGCAAAACCCCTTTAAATGTAGCTCAACTCCTACACTTTTGCTTTCATGACATGGGAGGCCCAAAAATCCAATTTTTACAACAGACTCGTAAGGGAAATTGGCCCGATGTGTTAGTACAATGGCCATGAAGGTGCAATGTAACATAGGCCTAATGACCCGGGACCTTGCACAAGGCCTAGTAGTGACTGGGCACAGGCTGGTGCTGGGTGGTAGTGGAGTTTCTGCTATCTAGCGAACCCCATGCCCACTTTGCAGTAAAAACCACCATGCCGCAATTTCTAAAACCGGTCCATTTTGGAAATCACAGCATGTGAATTATACCTACGGAAACGCCGGTGGTTTCCCCCATAGGTATAATTGTAACAAAGTCTGCGAAAGAAAATGGTTTCTGTTTAAAGCGCTGCGGGAAGAACCGCATTGCCGCCACAGTTTTTCCTGCAACGGGACGTTTACTACTGTGGGACGTTCCATGGGGCCTCAGCCTTAAGTGGATTTAAGTTCCCTACACACAATGTAGAGAAGTTGTTCTATGACTAATATCCTCATAACCAATAGGTCAGCGAATAAAGGTGGTCATACTTACAAACGGGCAGCTAGTGGGGTCTGCTGACACCCATACACACTAGATTGTCAGCAGACTGCCCCACCCTGTACATATAATTTCGGTTCCAGGAGCTGAACAAATGTGTTGGTGCCCATTGGCAGAGCCTGTCTCAGGTCAAATACAGGAACGAATTTTGGACCTGTACTGAACATCGCCCAGTGGGAAGATGGACAACAATCAGCCAAACGAATGAAGACCAACAATGATATTAGCAATCGTTCTTCCCACTATAGCATGACAACTAGTGAATGTAAGCATAGCTTCAATTATGAGGAAAGTTTTCATAAAAGAATAGTACGGGTGAATATAAGAACAGCGGCGTTTACGAGCGCTCCCATTGAAGTGAATGGGAAGTGTTCGGCAGTCTGCCGTAACGCCGGCGTGTACGGCTGTGCTACACGCTCGGCGTTAATCCGTGTAAATGCCCCCTAAGGGTAAGTTCACACGGCCGTATCCACCTCTAAATCCTGACCAAAAAGATGGCTCCTATTGAAATCAATGGGAGCTGCTCAGTTCTTTTTTTCCGAGAGCTGTTTGTTCCGGCTCCTTGCGACATCTGCCTGAAGACACTCCCTCCCGATTAGGCCCATTCATTTGGGCCTAATCCGGAGCGGAGTGTGCGACTGGATACCGCTGCACTGCACCTCCGCCTCAGGTTCCGGTCCAAAAAAAAAAACCCCGAGTGAACTTACCCTACTCTACAAGTGAGGGAACCCTTCTGACACTGTTGTAGCTCTACCACTACACAAAATGAGGCAATAAATCAGCCTCCTTCTCCCCCTTCTCCTCTCCATACACTTCTGTGTGTGTTGTATAACAACTGAATGTAAACAAATAGACTAAGTGAAGATAAAAGGAGAGCAGCTAAACAAGAGGAGACGCAAACAGATTTCCTTAATGAGACATATTACAAACTTTCCTATATTCACATGTACTATTCATTTATGAAAAGTTTTAACAAGTCTCGACCAACTTACGACAGACAGGAAATCGGCTCAAATAGAAGGGTAGTGAGGCCGCCATTAACCTGGGGATTTTAGTTACTGAAGGAGTTTAAAAGCTGCCTGGGGACCACCCTAAACACAGTCTGGGGACCACCCTAAACTTTAGATTGTCAATCAGAATCTAATATAAGACTCTGCTATTCGGATTATATTTCGGATTTGCATAGTGGTACGCTTACACTGTTGCATATACAGCATATTCTCTTGCTCAAAAAAAAAAAAAAAGCGATTGTGTGGCAGTTCTCGACCCCTTTCCAAATATTTGCACGGATATCAAACTAAAATAAAGACTCTTCACATTATATACTTTACTTTTGGTTTCCTATTCTTGTCAACACATAAAACAGACGAGCCACTCTGTAGCCCACGGGTGATGGGACCACATAAGGTCTTCTGGCGGACTTCAGCCATATTATATACAGATCCCGTTCCATCAATCTTCCGATACACTCTACCATTCATTCCCATCTTAAATAGATAGCTGTACAATAAGCTCAGGCGCTAACTGACGTACAACATATTCCCATGAATGAGAGGATTGTAGGGTCAATGATAATGTAAGGGAATCCACACATCCCCAAGTGGTGGAGAAGATTGAGAAGATTGACAGAGCTCACAATAAAAAGCAAAAAAACATAACAATTCATGAGTTGAGGAAAAAAAAAAGATCAAAGGAGATTCCATCTTGGCAAGTCAAAAAGGACACTGGCAGGGAAACGGCACGGCGAGATTGTCACTAAGAGTCTTCCACCATCTGGAGTAGGGAGTTGACCGCAGCTTCTCTGTTGCCTCGATGTTCCTCCAGGACAGATCTAATGACTTCTTGGTCTATATCTGGAAACATATCTTTGAGGGCTTTTAGGTCTTCTTCTCGTGTTTGGTGCTGAGGGTTGACGGCAGGCTGTGGTAAAGTCATTGGCATTCCCGGGTTGTAAACAGGTTGCATACCTAGAGGGGGAACAAAGACGTCTGGGTTATTACGGCTCATGATGGATTCTCTTTAAAGATACTGTTTTAATGATTTATCAAGAGATTAAACTTTTGTTTGATTCGGATCTGTCAAAAAGGAGAACAAAACAGCAACTTTTATTCCGTAGAAGTTTCTGGCGCAACAAGAACGGTACACAAAAATAAGGGTTGTTATTAGCCGTCACCGGCCTCAAAGGAAAAAAGAACAAAGCGCCGTCTTCAAACGGGTCACTCCTGGAGAAGGCTTTGTACAGGGCTCTGACAATGCAGAGACATTAGAGTTCACAGGCTCGAGGGGGAGGGGGGGATGCAACCAAAAATGTGAATGCAAAGGGACCAATATGGAAAGACTCCTTAGTTACAATATAACAGGTCTTTCAACTCAATAGGCTGTCGAGAGTGCAGCAACAGGTCACTACAGCGCCTGGCCTGGCCCTAGGAGGGGAGGAACATCTCACAAAGTTCATGAGACCAGTGAATTCACGAGGAGGGTGCTCCCACCACCCATTAGGATAGCAACCACCATGTTTACAGATACACAGAGAAGGGTAGGCATGGGAGAACTCTACTCGTGAATACACTGGACTCAAACTGTGTGACCAGCTTAGACCCAGTCCACATCTGCGTTCGGGTTTCCACTTGGGGACCTCCCGAATGGAAACCTATACACATAGGAAAACCGCAGACCCCATAGACTATAATGGAAACACGAAACATGCAGAGAAAAAAGTGCTGCTTGCAGGACTTGTGTGTGGAAACCACGTGGACCCCATTATAGTCTATGGCAGGGGTAGGGAATGTACGGCTCTCCAGCTGTTGCAAAACTACAACTCCCAGCATGCATACTGGCTTTGCTGTTCTGGGAACTCCCATGGAAGTGAATGGAGCATGCTGGGAGTTGTAGTTTCACAGCAGCTGGAGAGCCGAAGGTTCCCTACCCCTGGTCTATGGGGTCTTTCCTTTCCTTAGATAACAGCTTTATGTGTATAGTTTTCGTTCGAGAAGGGGGGGTCCCCAAGTGGAAACCTAAATGCAGATGTGAACTGGTCCTTAGGGGCGGCATTCACACTACCATTGTGAGTATTCATCAGAAAGTGTTAACAATGGAAAAATGTGTCAAAGATCAACTACAATGGTCACAGTTCCTTTATTTTGGCGCAGATAAGACAGGAATTATTTCTCCGCATTTTTCGGGCAGAAATACGTCGGACCCCACTATAGTCTATGTGGTCTGATGGTTTCCACAGGTAACCACTTTTTAAGCAGATTAGATTTCCGTTCGTGGGGTCTGCTTAGGGACCCCACATACGGAAACCCGAACGCATGTGTGAACCTAGCGAAAAGCACAACACTTAGTGTCAGCCATGCTCCACTAAAAATTAACACAATTTACCAGTTATCTATCTATGTATTCTACTATGTAATTGTGTTTCCACGGTTACAGACTACAAACATATCTGAAGTAGTCATGCTCCATTTCCCGAGTACTTAAAGGGATCCTATCACTCAGACATGATTTTTTTTCTAAGTACCATATCGGAAGAGCCTTAAGAAAAGCTATTCGTCTCCTACCTTTCGTTGTCTTCTCCACGCCGCCGTTCGCCTACAATCCTAGTTCTTGTCGGTATGCTAATGAGCTCTTTCGCAGCACTGGGGGGCGGGCCCCAGCGCTCAGACAGCACTGTGACCGTCCCCAATGCTGCCAGAGAACTCTCTCCAGCGCCGCCTCCATCTTCTTCAGCAGCGTCATCTTTAGCCTCTTCTTCCAGCGGTGGCTTGTAACTTCTAAGGCCTCGGGCAGAGCAGACTGCGCATGCCCACAGGCCACGAGAAAATGGCCGCTTCCACAGTATTGGAAGCAGCCATTTTCTCATGGCCTGTGGGCATGCGCAGTCTGCTCTGCCCAAGGCCCGAGACCTTAGAAGTTACAAGCCACTGCTGGAAGAAGAGGCTAAAGATGACGCTGCTGAAGAAGAGGAGGCGGCTCTGGAGAGAGTTCTCTCGCAGCACTGGGGACGCCCCCAGTGCTGTCTGAGCGCAGGGGCCCACCCCCAGTGCTGCGAGATAGCTCATTAGCATACCGACAAGAACCGGGATTGTAGGTGAACAGCGGTGCGGAGAAAACAACGAAAGGTAGGAGAAGAACAGCGTTTCTTAGGGCTATTCCGACATGGTACTTAGAAAAAATCATGTCTGAGTGATAGGATCCCTTTAACATACGGGTAAATATCAATTGCTTATTATGGCTTATTTATTTGCAGAAATTAAACGGATTCCAGAAAATCCTATCACAACCCCTCACCCTCTTTGTCCGTATAGATTTGCACATTTCGCTATGTAACCCTTTATCCCAAGTTATAACTGTGTATTGGGAAAGTTATTACAATGTTTAGCAGAGTTGACTTTTCACTGTTTTTGTAGGTTCTTTTTTTATACTAGAGGTTTGTTACCATTTTTTGTAGCCCTTTCATTTTTCACAAAAAAAAGCAAAGCGAGGAGTGCTGCCTATAAGCCTTGTTTTTGGCGCAAACAGAAGATAAATCTGGTCGTTAGTTGGGAACAGTTCAAAGAAGGTGCAGTAGGGAGGAGGTACGGCTGCAGATCAGACTACGCAGGGTGTCAACAGTAGTCTGTAATCATGGAGACACATAGGCAGAATTTTTTTTTTTTTTTTTTTTATACTACTACTGCTGATCTATTGGTTAGTTAATATGGTTTAGATGCTCCAAAGCAATAGAAGATATAGTACAGGGGGTTATGCCCTCAAAGATCAGCAACTCTCCTTCTACTTCTCCCACTGCTCTGTCCATAACAGGGGGGAAGGGGGACAAAGAAAGAAATCTCCCATCTTGAAGGCATATTGCTTGGATATTTCATGATTTTACAATAGCCTGGGTTTCAACAACTTCTAGAATAAATGCGCGCCTTCACGGTCTTAACCTGCACCTTTGGCCACTGCACCTGCCCCCAATCCCCTTCAGATTGGGCATCCTTCCGTCCTCTGTGCATGGAAAGTCTGTATAGAGGAAAATCCTACATACTGAGGGGATACACAGGTTTCTCGTTTTCATTGATCCTTCATTTCTAGATTAAGACCCCGACCCCCACGTAGCAGGGTGTATATATATATATATATATATATATATATATATATATATATATATATATATGTATATATATATATATATCTGTATATGTGTGTGTATTAAATACCCTCAATACCCCAAAATGACAACATGAACCTAAGAGATCTGTGTCAGTACTACGGTGAAGCACCTTTCGCAGCAATTGTCGCCTCCAGTCATCTTGGGTATGATGCCACAAAGTTTTCACACTTGGATTTGGGGATTTTCTGCCATTATTCTCTGCAGAGCCTCTCAAGCTTTGCCAAGTTGGACGAGGACTGTCGGATAGTTTTCAGGTTCAATTGGGCCTTGGCCACTCAAGAACATTCAGAGTTGTCCCTAATTCATTCCGGTGTGGCCTTGGTTGTATGCCTAGGGTCATTGTCTTGTTTGTAGATAAACCTTCTGTCCAGTATAAGTTCAGAGCACTCTGGATAAGAATTTCAATAAGAGTAACTCTGTACTTTGTTCTAGTCAGCTTTCCCTCAACCCTGAACAGTCACCATGCCCCAGTGGTTGATTAAGCAGCCTCACTCCAAGGTGCCACCACCATGCTTCACTATAGAGATGGCACTAGACAAGTTTCTTCCAGACATGGCTCTTATAATTGAGGCCAAAAAGTTCAGTCTTGGCTCCATCAGACCATGGAATCTGGTTTCTCACAGTCAGAGTCCTTTGGGCACTTTTTTTCCGTAAGCTTTTTCATATGCCATTTACTAAAGGAGAAGCTTCTTTTTGGCCACTCTGCTATAAAGCCCAGATTGGTGGCGTGCTGCAGTGATGGTGGACCTTCTGGAAGTTTCTCCCATCTGCACACAGGATATTGGGAGCTCAACCACAATGGTCATTGGTCACCTCTCTGACCAAGGTCCTTCTCATCGATTACTTAGTTGGGTGGAGTGGCCAGCTCTATTTCACTTAAGAATTATGGAGGCCACGGTCTTCTTTCTTGTACCATTCTCAAGATCTATTCTCCACGCAGTCCGGTCTTAGAACAAAAACCAAGTTGAGAGGAGACAAGAACTGCTTATAGAGCCTGAAACGCCTTGAGCTGCCCTTGGGTTTCCATTCGGGGAGTCGGCTTGGGGACCCCCTGAACGAAAACCTATTCACATTAAAAAGCAGTTACCTGGGAAACCCACAGATCCTATAGACTATAATACGGACCGTGTGGTTTCAGCACGAAACATGTGGAGTGAAAAGTCCTGTAAGCTGCACCTTTCTCTCCGCATGTTTCGAGTGGAAACCACACGAACCCCATTATAATCTATGGGGTCCATGGTTTTCCTGAAAGTAATGCATATAGGTTTCCGTTTAGGGGGTCCCCAAGCTGACTCCCCGAATGGAATCCCAGATGTGAACTGGGCCTAAGAGCTTAGACAGGGATGAGTCTTTCCAAACCAGGCCTAGTCATATGAACCTACCACTAGTAGACTCCAAGGTGTAGAAACATCTCAAAGAAGATCAAGAGGTCCCAGAGCTAAAATTTAAAGTGTCATAGCAAAGGGTCTAAATACTTATGTCCGTACAAACCTTTAGAAATTTTTACAAATGTGTTAAAAAGGAAAAACTAATTATGGATTATTCAGTACAGAATGATGGTGGGGGGGGAGCATGAAGAATGCAGGTTAGATTTTATGTATGTACACGTGGAGAGACATGATATTCAATAGGAAACCAGACATAAGACACGCTCTTGTAGGTCATGAGGACAGAAAGTTAGATTGGTCTGGTCGCCTGCTTATCACACTACACAGATGCCCGGAGCCAAAAAGAACATTTTGCCAATAGGGATGGCGGCATACTGGCAGCGCTCACGCAGATTAACTACAACTAGGACAAATGCCGCTTTGAAGTTGGATATAATATCTATGCAGTATATAATGCAACGGGGTTTTCAGCAATTTTCACTAAATGAAAAATGATCAATGGCCACGGTCATCGCGGCATCAATATTCAGTGTGATATAAGCAAACCCCATTGTTTTATGGAGAGCGAGAAGGGATCATGCAGGGAGCGATACAGACTTACCCAGAGACAAGTAATCTAGTCCTGGGTGGGTGTGTATGCAATAGAGATAGAAATGAGCGGAGACAACGTTATTGTACCACATACAATACAAGCTAAACATACACTTACATAGGCAGAGATAAGAAAGAAGAATAAGGAGGGCAGCGACAACCAGAAAGACCGGTATGGCGGATGATAATCCCTTGGTAACATGGGCATGTACCAGCAGATTATGGGCTTTGTCTATCCCAACTCCCTATCACTAACATTGTGTGACTTCAGGATAGTGAGCCAACAAAAGCATGCATACGGCCAAACGGTTCTGAAGAGCAGATTTCTCAGGAGAAGTATATAAAGATAGCTGTATACTATGGCCAAAAAGTGCAAGTAGAAGTTTCCTGTAGGGTTAAATCTTAAAGTGTGCCTCCAATCCTAAAACATTTTTCATACAGGCGAATATAAGAAACTTTGTAAGATATCCGTCTCCTTCTCCACCTATTAGGCTGTTTGTTTACATAGAGTCTGTATCCAACTCATCCATAGAACTCTATGGAGAGTGGAGGGGGAGGCTGTTGATTGATTTATTGCCTTATTTTGTGCATTATTAAGCAACATAGAAGTGTTAAAAGAGCTACCTGATGTGGAGAATAACAGAGTGCAGCTGCTAAACTTATTTATATGTTGTTTTTTCCCCCAGCAGCCTCCTCCCTCCTCCCCTCTCTATAGACTAATATGTTAAAAGTAGCTCAGCTTGATAAATAAGAGTACGAAACATATGCCTAAAGGAATATTGCGAGGTTTCTTATATTCACCAGTACTATTTATATACAACTAGAGGTATGCTTTAAAGAGATCCTCTCCTGTCCTCAGGCACATGCGGTTTTATATATATCGCTAGAAAGCCAACAGTGCGCTGAATTCAGCGCACTGTCGGCTTTCCCGTTCTGTGCCCCCGGGCTGGAGATATCGGTGACGTTAGTTTTGGCACCAATCTCTCCCCACTGTCAGAAGAGCGTTCGAGGCGGTCTAGGTGTGCTGTGAGGAAGGCCCCTCCTGACCCTACTTGCCCATAGTCCTGTACGGACAGAGGTGGTGTTCCTTACCGCCCAGGAATGATGCTGAGCTGTGAGGAACACTCCCAGTACAAGTCTATGGACACAGTAAGTCAGGAATGAGCTACTGACGGTGGGCAGAGATCGGTGACGTAATACCAATACAGATATCTCCAGCCAGGGGGCATATAACAGGGAAACCGGCGCACTGAATTTGGCTTCGGCTTGCTAGCGGTATGTAAAACCGCATGTGCAGGAGGACAAGAAAGGTCCTTTTTAAGCAATATGCTAAAAAGGTTGTACTTCAAAACAAGACGTATCCTCTATCCAAAGAATGGACCCAACTGGGTTGGCCAAGCTCATGCTCACAATGGGGGATGGGATTGGCTTGTGTGTTCTGATTTTCAATGGACTGAAAAACTGAGCTCTGCACCTGTCATCAGTGACCTCCCCCCGAAAAAAACCACAGAGTCAATGATGACTGACGGAAGGTAGTCAGTCTCCAGCTGTCATTTTATCAATTTTCAGTCCATTGTTCTTGTACTATCAAAGTAACTGAAAGACAATGACAGTGTGAACATAGCCTAAGGCTGCTCTTATGCCATACTGGGGTATATAACACATAGTGTGTAGTCAAGAGATACAGGGAGAACATTATATACAATGAGAGCTAGATATAGGGAGAGAAAATCATACCAGAGTACTGGATTCAGTGAACACAACCATGTACTATAAAGACCACAGTAAAGATTAGGAAAGTATTTTGGACCCCAGTGAATGAAGTCGGGCTTCACGTCAACCGCTCTTATATTTTTTTGTATACAGAGCAAATGACTACCAATGTAACCTCTCTTAGATCCACCTCAGCCCCATTCTATGGAATCATTGCTTATGGGCTATCTTGGATGAGATGTTGTGACCGTGTGACACGCTGCGGCCTCTGTGCATTACCACATCCTGACCAAATATGTACCATTGTGAAGTTTGGTACCCCCCCAGTGATATCATAGGGGCGGTCGCAGAGGTCACAGCCACAGCAGTAAATATATATATATATATATATATATATATATATATATATATAGCAATGGGTGGAAAATGGGAAAGCCGCCAACTGGGACACATCAGTCATTTCACTATGTAATCTTATTTGCCTTTAGGTTCGGGTTGTTCCCTCTTTACAGATTGTTCAGAATCTAGGTAGTGAATCCAGGACCATAGCATGATTTTACTACAAGGAGACTACAAATGAAACAGAACTGACACATAAGAACCGCAAGTTGTGCAAATTAGAATAGGTGGGAGCCAGTTATTAGCTGGAGGGATGGGATGGTAGACCGCCCCCCTGAGGAAGTCTCTGGGTAATCGGTGATCCTGTATTGTGAACAAACAATCCGTCCCTATCCGCAGGGAGCCAGGAGCCAAGTCCTCACTATCTAATCAGTTGGGGGTCTGAATGCTGGAACCCCCAGAAACAGGGAGTCTATCAATCAGATGCCTTATCTGTCAATCAGGTGATCCTTCTATAGCTCAGTCTCATTCAGGTGAATAGGACTGAGTTACAATATGAGGCACAGCTGCAAAGCTATGTATGGCACTGTGTCCAGTATATAGAGGAGAGGTCCCGGCAGTCACTTGAGTGATGTGGCTCTTTTGATAAGCTGTGCAACCCCCAATGATCTGATGTTGTTGGCCTATTCTAAACGCAGATCATCAATATAAAAATGCAGGGATATCCCTTAAACTATATATATACATACACTATAGGCAGCACTTGGCGTCCATACCTACAACGCTCTGTAGAATACATATCACTACATTATCCACTCATGTTACTAATACTCACCTGCTATAGGTACATAGCCAACACCTTGCTGGAAGACTGTAGGCATTAACACCACAGGCTGAGGCTGCATCATCATTGTCGCAGGCAGAGACTAAAAGAGAAGGCAATGTACACAGAAGTCAGTTTTTGAAGCGGCCATGACAGAACCCATGACTTTCAATGCAACGGGTCTATTCAGATGCCCCTACTCATGTTCATTTTCAAGGACAAAGATTGCACGTCATTTATTTTGATGCCATGTGAATATACGCATTGAATTCTATATGTTGTCTGCTTTTTGGGGGCATGTGAATAAGCCCTACTTCTGTTCATGACCAGCAGCACATACAAGAATCTACACATTATATAACTTCGCATTAGTCAATCCCGAGTAAGATATTTCATAATAGGATGACACTTCATAGAATGATCCTTTTTCCTCCGCTAGGGTTACAAGTCACTATTATTACACGTATACCTACTGCATTGTGTTATTCATAGATCTGGAAGGATTTCTATGCAAGGAAGTGAAAAGGAAGATTCTGATAGAAAGTCCTTGACGGAGTCTTCGCTTTTCACACAGCCCACGATATACAGATTTATATAGCACAGACAATGCTCGCTGTATAGCGGTCGTACCATTCAGCTGCACCGTGTCCCTGCGTCACTACACAATTAATATTATTTATATAGTACTTATGACTTGTTAGGCTTTGTATTGAATAAGATCTGCTCTTACAGTGTACGACATCACCAAGTTTATCATGCCTTCCTTGTCATCGCCTTGTCTTCCACTCAGACTGAACCATTCGTCCACCACCTTGCCCTCCTTCAGCGTGTCTGGTATAGTAATGTGTGTCCACGCTATGCGGTCATCCATGGAAAAGGCTCTCTGTGAAGAGGTAAGGACAAGTGTCAGACGTAAGAGTTATTTAACAGGTAAGCCCTGCCATTGAGCGGCAAGCACACGGACCCCATTATAGTCTATGGGGTCCATGGGCTTTGACAGCACAGCGCTTGCAATTGTATTCTGTCCGGGGGGGGGGTCCGTGCAAACTCTCCCCAGATGGAGTACATATGCTAGTGTGAACCAACCCTGACATATAGAAGAGCATAATACAGGTGGAAATTGTGAGCCCAGACCACATCACGTTAGGTAGTACATCCACTGTATACATCTGATGGACGGCTCTGATATATACTTTAGACCAGGGGTCAGCAACCTTCAGCACTCCAGTTGTTGAGAAACTACAACTCCCAGCATGCCTCACTCATTCCTACAGTGTGCAAGCGGAGGGGCTTAGTTGCACAAAGGTTGCTGAGCCCTGACGTAGATGGACATATGCTTCGGTATACGCATACAGTGGAATAAGTCACCAACGGCAAAGCTTATAAAGGTCAAAATATTCTCTTGGTCCATTCTCCATCTTGTGGACATATTATATAGAAAAAAATTATTAATAATTAAAATTATATAAAATTTATTTATAGAGGACTTAAAGGGATACTATCAAAAAACACTATTGTATTTTTTCTGCCTACCACGTCAGAATAGTCTTAAAGGGGTTGTCCCATCACAAGGATCCTATCTACACTGCATGTTAATGTGAATGTAAGCGGCGGAGGCGGGGGCGGAGGAGCGAAATAGCAGCATCGCTTCTGCCGCTGCTGGCTTCATGCAGGGCAGGAGCATAGCGATGTTGCAGGCACCTGTGCCAGCGTCTAACACTCCCCGGCATCCGCCTCTCTATTACAGCGGATGCCGGGTCTGTATTCACATTGTGAAGGCTAGACTGGTCTCACTATCTATGAGCGTGAACGCAGGGCCAGCGGCATCTCGCCGCTGGCTTTGCAAATGTAACCCCGCCCACCAATGACGCAACAAAGCCGGAAGACAGAACATTTTACAGCAACGAAGACTGATGAGTATGCGACATGGGAATACCCCTTTAAGAAAGGCCATTCTTCTCCTACCTTTAGATGTCTTCTCCGCGCCGCCGTTCGGTATATAATCTGTCTTTCTTCTGTATGCAAATGAGTTATCCCGCAGCACTGGGGGCGTCCCCAATGCTGTGAGAGAAATCTTTGTCTGGAACGGCCTCTCTTCACGTCTTCTTACGGAGCTGGGTTCAAATTTGTAAGCCTCGGGCCTAGGACAAAACAGACTGCGCATGCCCGCCGGCCAGAAGAAAATGGCTGCTTACACACTAAGGGAGCGTTCACACTACCGTCGGTGTCCGACATGTAGTGTCCGCTCCTAGTGTCCGCTCAAAATCTGTCACGGACACTAGGAGCGGACACTAGATGTGTCCGTGACACCTGTCATTCACTTGAATGGGCATCGGGTGCGTTCTTTTGCACTCCGTGCCCATCCTTCCCTGTCCGCAAGAGAAGATGTCCGACTTCTCAAGCGGACAGAGGAACCCTGCATGCAGGGTTTTTCTGTCCGCTTGAGAAGTCGGACATCTTCTCTTGCGGACAGGGAAGGACGGGCACGGAGTGCAAAAGAACGCACCCGATGCCCATTCAAGTGAATGACAGGTGTCACGGACACATCTAGTGTCCGCTCCTAGTGTCTGTGACAGATTTTGAGCGGACACTAGGAGCGGACACTACATGTCGGACACCGACGGTAGTGTGAACGCCCCCTAAGTGGTCGGCGGGCATGCGCAGTTTGAACCCAGCGCCAGAAGAAGACACAAAGCGAGGTTGTTCCAGACAAAGACAGAGGTGTTGCTGGAGACTTCTCTCGCTGCATTGGGGACGCCCCCAGTGCTGTGAGAGAACTCATTTGCATACCGATGAAAACGGGATTTCCACCGAACGGCGGTGCGTAGAAGACATCTAAAGGAAGGAGAAGAATAGCCTTTCTTAAGGCTATTCCGACGTGATAGGCATAAAAATAATACTATTTTAAATGATAGAATCCCTTTAAGAAGTGGTTCTTCCTTTTTCCATATAGTGCCGGACATCCTTTACCCAATTGCATGGCCCATAAGGGGGAAGCACATTATGAATGTAGAAACTCCCATCAGCTCCTCTCCATTCAGAGGTCTTTTAGTTGGGATGGATCTTTGCCAATGCCATCATGTAACCTAATGGTGCAGCTTCTGCTTACAAACCTCATCAAAAATTTCCAGGTAAAAAGAATCCACTCCCGGTGGGATGGTGCACTGGATCACTTTGTTCCATCGAGGATTTTTGGCTCCATTATGTGCAGTGGGTGTCTCATACACGGCATATCCCAGACGTATTCTGCAGTAAGGATCCATTCGGGTCATACCATAATTCTTTGCTAGCTTGGCCTGGAAAGAAAGTGTGAACAAATAAAGTAGATGTAAAATATTAGTATAGATCAGAACCAAGCAAGTATAGTCAAGGAACCGGCGCTCTCATCCGAGGAGCTTTGTAGCCACCAGGCACAGCGCCACACACTGTATAGTGGCTGAACCTGGTACTACACATGAATCAGTCCCGAACAGGAAAGAGATGCAGTTCTAGGTACCAAGTGGAGGGCGCTGTTCCTGGTAAATGAAACCATCAGGTTTGTGACGGGGTGCTGGGAGTCAGACCCTCACCATCTGATGTCAATCAAATGTAAAGTCCCGGACAACCTCTAAGATGCCGGGTGTTGTGGAACAGGACTTACCTGCACTACTGTGATGCTAAGTCTGCCCATGGTGCCCATTGTTCCAGTGTACTGGAGCTGTTGTGCCGCCTGGGCATCTAACTGGATCTGCTGTTGTTGCTGGGTGGGCGTGATACGCAGGAAGTCTTGGGGTAGATCACCAATGAATACCTGCACAGACAAAGACAAACCGTTTACAAGCTGGACAAGATCAAGAAAGTTAAAGGGGCTTTACCGTAGGATCAAACATGCCGTGTAAGGGGCACGACTACTTTCTGGCAGCTAGGAGGCAAATCCAATGGCTAGCGAGTATCATGTACAATGTCGGTACATGTCCGGTCCCCTGGACAAGCCACTTCCTTCTGCAGAACGGTTGTAGTTTGAGGATGTGACTGAGTAATATCTGGATCCTCTTCTGTTTTACACAAGTTTGTAAAAACCATTTAGACTTCCAGACTAATGTGTAGTTAGAGGTAAGTGACAGCAGGTGTCAGTCTAAACCTGCCCTTCATCTATAGTGTCAGATATTGCTTCAGGCCATGTGGTGTGAACCCTGCAGTAGACTATCAGGGGTAGAGCGAGATGGCAGAACGAGATGGCAGCATTTCTGAGTGATACTACATGGCAGCATCCCTGTGTGATACTATATGGCAGCATACCTGAGTGATACTATATGGCAGCATCCCTGAGTGATACTGTATGGCAGCATCCCTGAGTGATACTATATGGCAGTATTCCTGAGTGATACTACATGGCAGCATACCTGAGTGATACTACATGGCAGCATTCCTGACTGATACGACACTCAGCATATAGTCAACGCAGGCAAGGGAGTGCTCACAAGTCTGTACAAGACGACCAGCGGCAACACCCAAAATGTTCACCGGGACTGACCGCTTCCACCCACAGACGGCTGCAATATCAATACAAATCTCTAGATCCTCTGCTCTATAATAGGGGACTGGTTTAATAAACGCCAAGATTCTGGCGGTTACAGATTACTACGCATTCTGTGATCTCAGACCCCACTGAGCTGACATTCTACGCATGGTCACTGGTGGATAGTCCCTGATTTCTATATACATGTGAGAATACAACTAAATGACCTATACCCAAACCTACCACCAGGTGTCACTCTCCCTCTGCAAAACCAGACCTGATATCAGTAATAGAGATCCAATAAGGAATATGGAATCCTAACCAGATACAAAAACTGGACGACAAAAAATATGGAGTGGGCTCAAAATGCCCGGAGTAGCCTGGCCCTACCCAAAATGTAAAGACGAAGGTGTGCCAACTGTGCCCATACCTCTCAAGTGAGAACGATCGCTGATTCACTTCTCTGTGACATCAGTTTTTAGTTAGTCATCATCCATCGCATGACTGGAGAAGGTGTGAACACAGCCTAACAGCAAGATCCCGTTATCATTGGGACTCAATGGACCCCACTGATGCAAATGTGAACACAGCCTTACTCTGCATTGTGCTGTACCTCTGTTATTCCTCCAGTAACTTATGTTACCACTTGGGGTTGTGTCTATGTTTAGTCTCTCACTATGTGATCAGTGCGAATAACATCCAACTGTATAGAGATGGTAACACCGAGGAGGAACAACAGAAAGCAGATACATCAGGAGGGGCGAGGGGTTCACTTTCAGCAACAGGTATCATAGGAGCCGTAGTATAATAAGTGCAGCCGCCATGACACAGTAGACTGTAGAGATAGCATCTGCTGGACACACAATTGTGATAGAATCAGCAATAAAACTGCGGCTTCAGCAACATCAATGTAATTGCAGCTAATGAAATGGGAAGCAGTAACTGCAATCATTGATAAAAGGGTCATATATCAAAAATGAGAACCTCGGGGCGCTTCATACCAGACGTCCCCTGCTGTATCACTGGCTCTGGAGATTAGGAGTCATCTGCCTACACTTTCGGCACATGGCTGGTAAGGAGAACCTACAGCGCTGGCATTGCTGAGGACAAGAAAGGGATTTAAAGGGATCTATCAGAAAAGGGATAAGGATACTACTAGTACTAATACTAGTGTGAACAGGATGTTATAGACACATGCTGCAATTCAGGCACCACTATAAACCAGTCATGATGGCTGCCATCTTGGTTTCTGCTTAAAGGGAACCTATCATTGGATACCCTTTTTTTCCAACTAACACACAGGAATAGCCTTAAGAAAGGCTATTCTTCTCCTACCTTTAGATGTCTTCTCCGCGCTGCCGTTCGGTAGAAATCCAGGTTTTCTTCAGTATGCAAATGAGTTCTCTCGCAGCACTGGGAGCGTCCCCAATGCTACGAAAGAAATCTCCATATTCTTCTGGAACGCTCTCTTTGTGTCTTCCTCTGTCCCGGGTTTCAATCTACTAGGCCTCAGGCAGAGCTGACTGCGCATGCTCAGGCCACAAGAAAATGGCCGCTTACACCGGCTTACTGTGTAAGCGGCCACGTACAGTCGGCCCTGCCCCAGGCCTAGTAGATTGAAACCCAGGACGGAAGAAGACACGGGGAGACCCCATTCCAGAAGAAGATGGAGGCGTCGCTGGAGAGTTCTCTCGCAGCATTGGGGACACCCCCACTGCTGTTTGAGCGCTGGGGACCGCCCCCAGTGCTGCAAGAGAACTCATCTGCATACCGACGAAAACCAGGATTTTTACCGAACAGCGGCGTGGAGAAGACATCTAAAGGTAGAAGAATAGCCTTTCTTAAGGCTATTCCTACGTGATAGGCAAAAAAAAAAGGGTACCCAATGATAGGATCCCTTTAAAAGTCAAGACAAGTCATTTACAGTTATGCCACGCCCCCAGGTGAAGTCTGGAGCGTGCTCAGTGCTGCTCAGAGAGGGCTGGCCAGTGATAGGATTATCTAATACAGCTAAAGCAGAACATTTTCCATATTATCTATTGCTCAATGACCTAGTACAAAGGTCTTCACTTTCGCTTGTATTGTTCCGGCAGCGAGCGCGTTTATCTCGTCTCATTCACTGGTTATTACCTTTAGTCTTCCATTACAAGGCTGCCCTATGATGCAGATAACCATCACCTGCGCTGTACACTACAAGAAACCTCATACAACTGACAACCCAATGGATTATAGGCAGAGCGGTGAAGTCGGGAGCCCAACACCAACTCCGACTCCTTCACAAATGGCTTATAGCGCTGAAAACAGGATCACATGGCAAGCTGTCCACCAATCAAGGGATAGAAGAGGATACAAGGTCTTAACATATGTGAGGGGTAAAGGGTCAGGCTGCTGCAAGAGGGGTACAAGCGTAAGGGTGGTCTTACTTGTCTGATACTTGCCAAAAATAAGGCAGAACATCAAAAGTTGAAGATTCACCATTTTCTATTTGGTAATATACAGTGAATGTCAGGCTGGAGATCCATACATGGGTCTGGTCATATCTATACATGTACGAACTGTATATAAGGTTCTTCCACCAGTAATGGTACCTTGGTGGGAAAGTCCACAGGACCATGACGTACAGAGGAAGCTTTGGGCTGGCCGTACCCATAAGACAGCTATACATACACAAGCCTGTATACCTTCTCAATAGATCTCTAATGGATTTCAACACGCTGACACTACTCTCTCCATTTCTGCCATTGGGGGGAAAGTCACAAGGCCCCATACACATTAAATGGTCGGTGAATACCGCGGGAATTTGCTAATAGGGTCAACGCATATCTAATATTTATGGCCACTCACAAGCAGAGATTTGTTAGAAGAGTCAACCAATTTGTGGCCAAACCAATGAAGCAATGCAGAGATAATCATCTTTTTATGGATATATAAGACATTCTGTAAGTGCACTGGGGGCGGACCCGTTTTGTCTGAAGTGCCTACAGACTGCCCTGATGGAGGCAGAGGCTGGAAATGTCATTCACGGCTACAGAGGTGACGATTCCAGTGCAGAGGGGGAGCACTTGGTCTGTCGGCCAATCTGGTAAATCAGGCCCCGCCCTCGATGCACTTGCAGGCATAAAATCTCTGCAATGCTTCATTGGTTTGGGGCCACAGAGGTACACATTGGACCCTATATGGCAATTATTGATTTGGGAGGCATTTTGACCCTTAGACATGAGATTAACACATCCTAAGCGGTCGACTCCAGAAGACAACCCCTGTCCATATGTCCTAATAAAGTATATGGACATTTACAGAGGGGCTGCTCAGCTTAGGACCCCACGAAGACCAATAACAGAGCTGCTCAAGTTCTGGCAGGATCAAGACCTCTTTGTAGAACATGGATGGCCATTTATCATCGGACGGTCCTGCCTCTGGCCTTTACCCAGCAAAATCCACCATTTGTTGGGTGCGGCAGAAATAGGTCCAGATAACCATCAAAAACCTAATTTTGCAAGGTGCCGTCTCTGAGACAACCCCTTTAAACGTCACTGAGAGGTTTTCAGCGTAAGACTCTATAAACATTGGAAACCCTGTACAAACAGTGACTATCCCTCGGGGTAGAAAGCAGGATAGTCACAGCACACGCTAGAACACCAACACCTCCCCCCCCCCCCCGAAAACAACACCATAAGAAATCATTTCTTCATATAAAACCAAAGTGTACAGGCACAAGGAGGTGGTCTATCCCAAACCCACTCCAAAAGAGCAGCCAATGTTCCCAATCCTCTGAGGTACAGAAATTGGCAAGGGTGGAGGATCAGTGGTGCGCCAACATGGGGCTTAAGTGAAT
Organism: Leptodactylus fuscus; assembly: GCF_031893055.1. Classification (NCBI taxonomy): domain Eukaryota; kingdom Metazoa; phylum Chordata; class Amphibia; order Anura; family Leptodactylidae; genus Leptodactylus; species Leptodactylus fuscus. The sequence goes on along the minus strand of NC_134271.1, from coordinate 23,698,181 downwards.
ATTATTTAATGGGGTTGTCCCATCAGAGGACCACTTTCAGAATGTGTCCCCCCCCCTCCAAGACTATCAGGTCTTGGCACGCTGGTAAAACGTAGACATTGCCAAGGGTAGTCAGTCAGCAACGAATAATATAAGCTGCTGCAGTCTGCCAGAAGGGAAGGTAGACCCTATAGGTTCTGCTTAGAGCGACTCCATCAACATCCATAGAGGCTGATGCAAAATATGTCCAGCATAAGGTGATCCAATATGTACCCCAATAAACCTCTGCTAATAGTCTTACCCTCCACAGATTTCGCTAGTCCTCCACGATAAGCAGAGTCTTGTATCGGCCACTAAGAGAAGCGACTGCTCACGCTCACGTCCTCACTACAACATGTTGACTTCCGTATGTAAAATCTCAGCAGCCTTGCGGTCACAACACAGAGGGAGGAATGCGGTGCTGCGGTATGTAAGGTGTGGACGACGGCCTCAAACCCACCCAGGCAATGGTTAATGAGGAAACTATGCCGACAAGTGGTTTTTCAAGTATACAAAAGACATAAAAGTAATGTGAGTAACGCACTTAGTATCAGGGTTACACAATTGGGTGACAAGATAGAGATAAAGGATTTTTTTATTATATTTTTTTTTTTTTTTGGGGGGGGGGGGTGTATCAAACAGAATAATATGAAGTCTCATGAAGTAGATAACAGCAGTGTTCACCCTCCATGGTTATGACTGGGGTTAACCTCCAATTTGGGCTGGCTCACGTGACCAGAACCAGCACCCCAGTGGCTCCCCCTTCCCTCCACTTTAGAGGATAAGACGTCTAACGGTAATTTCCTGAAAAATAATAAAATAAGCAGGACTTATGTAGCCGATCCCCTGAAGTTTCTGGCGAGGCTGCGGAGGCCAGTGATATGTCTACAACCTAACACCAGTCCTATAGCGCAATAAACAAACACTGGTGCGGAGCTGCAGCGGCGCTGAAAAGAAGGGAGATATAGAAAAGTACTGCTTTATTTTTTATTTTTTTTTTTATAGTTTTATACAATTTTGCAACACTTACTGATTTACTTCCTTGATCCTGGACAACCCCTTTGTAGAAATGTAAGACTATAGGTTTACTCTTTATTTACCTATTACAGAGGACAGACAGATAGAGAGATAGATAGATAGACAGATAGACAGACAGACAGACAGACAGACAGACAGATAGATAGATAGATACTATATTCACATGTGGGAGCGAAATCCAATTAATCAGATCAATACTAGGGTACGCGATGACAGTCACCCCAAAATAGACAGACCAGGTAATGTTTATGGCCAGATAACTTTGCATATGTGGCAAAGCAGCATAAGAGGATATAGCCAAATGATCCGTAAAAGAAACCAATATCTATCTATGATGGCCCCTCTGTCCTGACAAACCAGTCTGCCCAGTCTCCATAGAACAATCTAGACCGAAAATTTAGCAGATGCCATACCTCCCAATCGTCCCGATTTCCGCGGGACATTCACGATTCTGGTGACATGTCCCGCGGTCCCGGTTGGAGGGAGGTATGTCCCGATTTCAACTCAGATCTGCGTCCAGAGGACGCAGATCTGAGTTGAACACATACGCGGCTGAAGCAAGGAGCTAACACAGGTCAGGTCCTTGCTTCGCCGCTGAACGCCGCCTACTGGCCTGTAGACGAGATGTGATGACGTCACATCGCGTCTACAACTGTGCGCCAGTGAGAAAGAGAACGGAGTGCAGAGTGCAGCGGGGGAACGAGGAGAAGTGTAATGTGGAGGTGGAACGTGAAACTGGGGACAGATGGAGGAGAGGACGACATGACACCGGAGGCAGAGATGGAGGGGACATGAATCTGGGGGCAGAGATGTGGGGACATATAATTTAAGGGTGACTGTAGGAGGATTATACTGTGTGCGGGCACATGAAAAATTAATGAGAATGGGCGGAGTCAACACAAAAGTAGGTGGGGCTAAATTTACGTGCGCCGCACATTTTGTCCCTCTTTCGGTTCTTCAAAAGTTGGGAGGTATGCAGATGCCCTAATCCAAAGGTGCATTTCCAAATTGCACAAGGCTCATGCATTATGTACAATGTATTATTATAATGAGCAAGTCACTGACTAATCCATTGGGGTATGGACATTTTTTGATAAGAATAGTAGTGCCCTCCCCTGCTATTAAAGATGTCTAAGCTACTATAAAAGCTTATCAGATTTCATTAGGCAAGCGTACAGAGGCCTGCGGGCCACAAGCGCACAGACAATAACTTTTACTTGGTTTACTTTAGTCTGTCCCTTTAACTTGCCCTTGCCCTGTGTATCTAACAAACAGCTCTGATAAGAGGCGGCCAGCGATAATACTTATACATACAGTCCATGAGAACAAGGAAATGGTTTACAATAACAAGTGGCCCAGGAGTGCTACAAGTGCTTAAAGGGATTGTCCAGAGAAATTCAATGACCCACTTGTATACCAGGTCATGTGATCCAGAAACGTTAAACTTCCATTCTGGTTCTGATACTGGGTCATTGATATTGTGGATGGTGTGAAGAATGATAGATGGCAGTCAGAGGAGTCGGAGTTGGTGGTTTGGCCTACGGCTCCACATTCCTGTTAGACGTGTTACTCATGGCTGATAGATAAAAACCACAACCACTTCTTTAGTGTCTATAAGCAAGTGTCACTTTCATCCATTGTACCCAACGTTGTCACCTTCGAGGTCTCAGACACATCGCGTTCCTCTTCCTCCGTCTTGCCCTCTGTTGTGCGGTGAGATAGTCATTTTTTTGCCGCAGGAAATATAAATAGGTTTTGGGCCCAATTTGACACAATCATTGTACGGCCGCGCAGCTACGACATTGCCAGCTCTTTTAGGACTAGTTATAGGCTAAACGCTGTGTGACGTCTTTACAAAGGACTGAGCTCTACCTGCTGGGAGAAAACGACTTACGGGCTCGTGCGCCTTTGTTCTGTGCTGACTCGCGACTGCAGCTCTGTAGGGTAATAAATACACTTGACAGGAAGGTCATTGAAAGGGCCATTTCCCTTTTTTTCTCCAGATTATTTGCCCGCTCTGTGCCAAGGGACAAAAAACATCAAATCACTGCTTAGGATGCAGCTCTGTGTCATCTACAGGATGTTGAAGGGGTTGCCGGAGTGCAAAAAGGCTAAAAAAGGGTCACCAATCTCCTGCCGATCCGGTGCTGCCATTTTCTAGGTTACCTACTAGTTCCTTCTCCACACACAGGAAGTGACGGCCAGGCGATCACTGATCGCACCGGTGACCCACCTCAACTCGTGGGAACCACTTCCTGTGTGACAGAGACCAGCAGGGAACCTGGAAAGCAGTGGAACGGAGCGTAAGGGAATGAGTGAGGCGAGTATTGCTTTCTTTAATTTACTTTTTTAACCCAATCTGTGACCTACTAAAGACTCAAGATGAGTGGAGAATATGGAGAAACTACTTCACTATCCAACATCATGGTAGACATCAAATGAACAAAAGTAGCACCTACTTTACAAGGGGGAATTGCTATATATATATATATATATATATATATATATATATATATATATATATATGCAATAGCCTAATATATTACACGGCCTAAAGAGGAAGCTTCATGTGTTGTAAGATAAGGCCCTCCATCTAAGACAACGCTTCCCTTCAAAGTACAATACTACAAAAGGATACTGGCATGGAAGAAGGTGGGGATAGAGGGGTGTTAGAGCAATCCTCGGCACCCTTTAAAGATGCGGAGCTGTGATGTCGACCCCTATGTCAGTGCAGGGATATCAGTAGCCAAAACTATGGGTAGTATCATACCTACTAGCATACCATCCTGCCTGGTAAATCTGGCCAACGCAAGGACCTGAAATCTCTATGATGGCCCTCTCCCTACTGTAAACACATGCATGCTTGGCTATACCAAGTATGGTTGGCTGGGGGGGGGGGGGGGAGTCATAAAGGACAAATATTAGGTCAGTCACGGAGTGTATGAAGTCTTCAATGAATAGGTTCCCTCTAAGGCCGGGTTCACACAGGGATTTTTTTATTTTTACGCTGAAGCCGCCTTAGAATCCGGTCTGAAAAAAAAATGCCTCCCATTGACTTCAATGGAAGCTGGTCACTTCTTTTTTCCGTGAACGGTTTTGTGCCGGTTGCGGAAAAAAAGAAGCAACCTGCCCTCTCTTGCCGCAGATTCCGCGGTGGACACCTCCTTCCTGACTAGGCCCATTCAACCCGAAGGGGAATGATGCGACTGGATGCCGTTCCAGTCTTTTGACCAGATTCTGAGGCGGCCTCCGCGTCAAAATCCAGTCCAAAAATCCCTATATGAACTCACCCTTCAGGTATGTTCACACGGAGTGGAGTGGATTTTGACACAGAATCCGCCTCCCATTGACTTCAATGGGAGACGCTCGCTTCTTTTTTCCGCTAGCTAGTAGCAGAGACAAGAAGCGAGTTGCCCTATCTTGCCACGGATTTCGTCCACGCACGATGTCCATTGCCGCGACTGGATACACTGCACCGGCATCCCGTCGCGGCTAGCCGCACAGAAACGTTCATATGCGGAATGCAAATTCCACCGTGTGAACATACCCTTTGACTTCTACCTGCTGCTCAATCCTATGAAAAGCAAAAAAAAACACAAAACAACAAACAAACAAAAAAAAGCTGCGGTTGAACTTCCTATATATTTCCAATTCCCTTTGGACGGTAGCCATTTTTCGCTTTACCTCAAACAACTGCAACAAAACCAAGCTGCATTTCCATAATAAGATAAGATAATTCTTTAATAGTCCCACATTGGGGAAATTTCAGATGTGGGGTCTTAGCCTAATACACATTGCTTTACCCTACAAAATGGCCGCTCGTACTTGTGAGGAGGTGTCGGGATCAGCCACATTGAGCTCGCTCATCCTTCCACTCCGTGCAGCCGATTAATAGGGTCTGGTCCCAGGCTCTCGGATTTTATTATCGTACGTGCCTTCAGGCGCAGTGTATGCTTCGGTGTGACGTATAAATGGCACGTCGCTGCAAATTGTGCATTTTACAGTCTGCTAAATTAGATAATTTCCCCTGAATCGGTGGGTGACAAACACCGTAATTATGACACAATCCGCTTGAATTGGTAAATGTAACAGGGAAGCCGTACAGTGATCATTACTGCAGGAGCGGAAATTTTTTTTCTTTCCCAATTTATCTTTTCAGAGTAGAAAAGAAATGATCAGTTTACACCAAATCGCTAATTTGGGCAGTAACGATATTTAAATTAACCGTGCGCGTGCCAATCCCATGGCAGTGACGAGGCCTTCTTAAAGAGGATCTGTCACCGCTCCCGACACGTCTTTTCTTAGAATTCTTCGTTCCTCTGTTAAGGGTAAGTTCATACGGGTTTTTTTGGTCCGGAGGCTGCCTCAGGTTCCGGACCAAAAGCTGGGTAACCTCAACTGAAAGCCAATGCACTGCACCGGCATCCAGTCGCGCACTCCGCTCTGGATTAGCCCCAATGAATGGGCCTAGTCAGGAGGAGGGAGAGTCTTCAGGCCGAATCGTGAGGCGACTCGGACTGAAGAATGAACATCTCGCTTCTTTTTTTCTGGGAGCCGGAACAAATGGCTCCTGGAAAAAAGACCTGAGCAGCTCCCATTGATTACAATGGGAGCCGTCTTTTTGGTCAGGATTTTGAGGCGGATATGAACTTACCCTTATTCCTCCTGGAATATATGAATATAATAACAGCTGGGCGTACCTGTTGGGTGTGAACCTGCACACACTGACACTGTCCTATCTTAGGCTAAGGGCTAGTTCACCGCCTGGCTTATTTTGGTCCTGAAAAAAAAACGCTTCCTAATTAGAAAGCTGTTTTTTGACCTCGAGGCGTTTTTAGGAGCATTTTCTGGAGCAGTTTTTGGTAAAAACTGCCTCAGAAAACGCCAGGCAGTGTTCCCCTTCCGTAAAGTGAATGGACTGTAAAAAAAACCGCTAAGGGCTCATTCGCACGGGGGTCCCACGGGAGGCAGTGGGGCAGGTTTTGACCATATTTTGACTCGGGGAGCCAAGTCACAATATGGTCAAAACCCGCCTGCCACGATGTTGCGGTCGCGGCTTCCCCCACTCCGGAGTCGGCTCAAATGAATGGACCGACGCTGGAGGTTGCGGAATCCACCTGAAGAAAGGGCAGCTCGCTTCTTTTTTTCCCCGTTATCGGCAGTTGCCAATAGCAGGAAAAAGAACGCTAGTTGTCTCCATAGACCACCATTGTAAAGGGGCGGATTATGACATGGATTCCGCTGTCAAAATCCGCCCCTTTGGCCTCGTCTGAACTAGCCCTAAGCGTTTTCAGTCGCGTTTTTTTGCAAAAAACAAAACACTAGGAGTTTTTCGCCTCCCATTCACTTCTATTGCTTTCCTCAGGCAGAATCTGCCTGAAGAAAGGTCATGCTGCTTCTTTTTTCTACTAGCAGAAAAAAACTGCTAGCAGAAGAAAAAAAAAAAGCTAGCAGTCTACATAGACCACCGTTGTATGGAGGCAGATTTTGAGGCGAAATCTGCTGTCAAAATATGCCTCATATGAAGTTCACACGGAGATTTTTGGTCCGGAACCTGAGACGGCCTCCACCTCAGGTTCCGGACCAAGAGCTGGGTAGCTGCGACTGAAAACTGGTGCACGGCATCCAGCCTCACTCTCTGGATTAGGCCCAATGAAAGGGCCTAGACAGGAGGAGGGAGTGTCTTCAGGTTGAATCGCGAGGCGACTCCGCCTGAAGAATGAACACCTCGCTTCGGCTCCCGGAAAAAACTCCTGAGCGGCTCCCATTGATTTCAATGGGAGCTGTCTTTTTGGGCAGGATTTTGAGGTGGATGCGGCCTCAAAATCCTGACCAAAATACCCTGTATGAACTCAGCCTTACTGTGTAGGGACACAAACCCCTAATTGACATTTTATTTATACATATTCCAGGCTGAATAACAGAATGCAGATTTATGAGAAGAGATGCTTGTTATTTAGTAGACGGCAGGAGGGGTGACAGGTCCTCTTTAATATTCTTCTCAAAGTGACACTCGCAAAGCTCTCCTTGTTTGTTAAACATAATTAACTTTCAGGATGAAAATCCCTTAATCCTTGAGTATATTACAGTCCAAGGAGCCGATGACGCCTCTGTCAAGGATACACACTAAATGTTTTATTTCGGAGGCGCGGCGTTTCTCACATCGGACATAGACACTATTAAGAAGCAGCATTTCAATATCCATCACAAGTTTACGGATAGAAGTAAACCCTATACAAGAAAAAAAAAATACGACCCACCTTATTAAGGTCCTTCTGCTCCAGTCCGGCCAAAAGCGATGACATCATAGTCATCATTCACAAGCCCAATCAGCCAATCACTAGCCTCAACTATTATGTCTGAACGACCGACTGGTAAGCGGCAACATGAGCTGTGAATGTGACGCCATCACTTCTGGTCCGACTTCTATCAGCATATGGACAGTGATATGCTTAGAGACCTAAGAGTGAGTTCACACAGTGTAATTTTAGTGTAAAAAATTTTTTTTTAAAAACTCCAAATTCCGGCCAGAGGCGAAGGCCCAACATGGCTGCCGGAAAAAACGTGACGTCAACGCATTGCGGTTCTTCCTGCAGCGCTTTAGACAGAGTTTGCCGAGGTTTCCTCTGAGGACTTTCTGTTTCAATTATACCTATAGGGAAACCGCCAGTATTTCCGTAGGTATAATTGACATGCAGTGATTCCCTAGAACACGGCGGGTTTGGAAATCGCAGTGTAGTTTTTACCGTAAAGTAGGCATGGGATTTGCAAAAAAAAAATAAAACCATACAACATATACTAGAGTCACACTGCTGTCAGCCTACCCACTGACCAATAAGCCATATAGGCAGACCACTACAACAACGGTCACATACGGAGATCTCACTAACCATACATTTTTGGTTTCGGCCATTTTGGTGATTTTTAAAGGTCACCCTAGACACTGCTAAAATAACAAAGGAAATTACACAGCCACCACTGCCAAATAGCTGCAGTGGTCACCTTTGTGGTGTCACATGTCATCACTAGATCAAGAAGTGGAGTCCAGCATTGTAAACATCTACATACAATTTAACACAACCTGCCGCCATTTTGCAAGATATTTTCGGTCGCACAACATGCCGAGAGCATCCCAAGAAGAACACAGCTCGTATCAGTCACCATTCGATGCAACATTTACGCCATAATTTTTACTTTCTATAATGGTGTGTATACATAGTATTGTCGGGTAATGTAAGATAATGCGCTGTATACTGGATAGGATAAGTAAAGTTCGTTCCATCCAATCACTGCAATCCGTATCCCTCATATAGTATTTTAGGGGGTAAAAATAGAATTCACTTTGACTTCTGGAAACAACATTGAAGGTATCATCATGTACTAAGAATATAAAATGCAATTTACATAATAACCTGTTCTGGCGGCCAAGACACAGACACTGCCATCCCAAACCTTATCTGACCTATTTGGCAAGCCCATGCAAAATGCTGACACGGTGCAGGCAGTAGGTTTGGCTACATTGTTAATGAAGGAGGATTTGGGAACGTAGGAACGCCTAGAAGTAATGATATACAGTACTATATACTGAAGGGGCCTCCCCATCTCAGAATGTATAGCGTATCTATAGGATATGCCATAGGTCCTGATAGATTTGGGTTCCACCTCAATAATAGAGGACCGCCAACCCTCACCCTGCAACTACTGTCAATGGAGAGGGACCAGAGTGGAGTACAGAACTCCTATAGAGAGCCATGTGTGCGCCCATCTCTCCAAATACAGTGACCAAAGCAAGGGGATCCCTGACCCAGTCTCCTAGGAGGTGCCAATCCCAAAGGTTACTGTCATAACAATAAGTCTCTCTAGCCCGGAAAGACTTGTATCCGAAAAACAGGGCGCGTTTAAAGAGATATTATTAGGACAACCTATTCTTAGGTTTAAGGATTTCTATTTATGGGTTTATAGCATTTGGCGTTTCTTAATCACACACTACACTGGACACAGCCATTACTCTTCTGCTTTGGCATCATCCCCTGTACAGCTGATCGGTGCAGGATCCGGGTATTGAACGCCCACTGATGATCTATCCATGTTCTCAGTATTGGAAGACTGCATTGTTTTTATATGTAGTATGCTGCACACGCTCAGATTATAGGAGGTTTTTGCTTTATGCGCATATATATATATATATATATATATATATATATATATATATATATATATCTCGACAAATATTACATGGCCTCTATTTCAGCATCTTAGATAGCACAAGATCTTGTAGACCCTATACGTAGACACTTGGGGAATATATGGGCTTTCTCCTCCACCTATTATTTTTAAAGTGTGCTTTGTGTACAAGCCCCTGCAGTGAAGAGGTAAATGGGTAGCGCTCAGTATATGATCATAGCCCTGGGTTCGAATCCTGCCAAGGACATCTGCAAGGAGTTTGTATGTTCTCCCCATGTTTGCGTGGGTTTCCCCCCCACACGCCATAGACATACTGATAGGGAATGTAGATGGTGAGCCCTGTATGGGACAGTGATGGTCATGGCTGTAAAGTGCTGCGGAATATGATGGCGCGATACAAGTAATCATACTAATCATAGCCTTGGAACCATTTGAGTAGAGGGTACTTGGTTTATGAATTATTATTTTTTTTTTCCTATCAGTACGTCTTTGTAGAATGAGAGGAAATCCACGCAAACATGGGGAGAACATACAAACTCCTTGCAAATGTTGTTCCTGGCGGGATCGGAACCCAGGACTCCGGCGATGCAAGGCTGCAGTGCTAATCACTGAGCCCCCTAGTTTATGAATTATGAGAATTCCTGCCCTAAGGGAAGCCAGTGTATTATACAGTAAGTGACTGTACTGAGTAGATCGAGCCCTTTCATCGAGGAAGGAGGAAGTACAGGTCACGTGCGGGTTCTTAGACAATCATTAGAGATCATGTGGCTGGACTTTCTTCACTCGGGGGCTCTCACATGGCTGCTTAGTGTTCGGTCATAGCTTTGTGGGCGCTGTGATGTCATTTATATCAGTAGGGCAAGAAATCCAACTCTCCGCTATCTACTCCCTTTCTGGGGAACATCTCAGGTCGACATCTAATGGGGGATCCCTGAACAGGTTACTCAATTGAGAAGCACCGCCCTAGGGTGCACTTGGCTTAGGGCTCCTGGACACCCACTACAGACATTAGTTTGATGTGCATTTTGTGTCGGTCTTGCATTGGTAATAATATACAATCACAGAACACAAAGACTTGCCCTGAGAAGTCACTGCAAACATGGATCTTCAAATGTGTCCTCTATACAGACCATGGTGGTCGCAACGTACCCTAAACCCTGTGGGATAAGCACAGATTTCCATGCCAGAGTGTCCATTAAAGGGGGTGTCCATATATATTTTATTTAATTGATGACTTATCCTAATGATCAGCTAATGTTTGAAGGAATCTCAGCACTTGCCCATACCCGGTGACCTCCTCATGGTGAGCGTCAGGTGATTCATAGTGACTGTGTCATGTCGTACAGGAATGAATGGATGAGTGGTCGCACATGCTCAGTAGCGCTGCACTCACATAGGAGATGGATGAGGTCCCCAGTAGTCAGACCCCCAGTGATCAGTCATCCTATCTAGTGGGTCAGCTGTCATTATGGAAACCCCCTTTAATAGAAGGGTGCAGGGTCCCAGATTACATTGGGACACAGCTGTGTCCTGTCATTACTATACAATCACTGCACCATATTGTAGATGACATGACAGGCACTGTGGAACTACAAATCCCAGCACAGCCACCACACGATGTAATGAGCAGCATGCTGGGACTTGTAGTTCCCCAGCAGTCCCCCCACCCCCCGGCTCTCACCGGTCCCCGATGCGTGCTGACACTGGTCGCCATGGTTTTCGGGCGGCTCCTGTCTCCACTCTGCTCTCCTCTCCTCTCTCGGACACTTCCTGTTATGCCTGCTCCGTCTGACATATGGTCACATGATCCGGATTGGTGCGCAGGCGTAGAACTGCAGCGGAGGGGGTCAACAATAACTTTATGTGCACGGACAGTGGCGCCGCTGTGGACAGCAGGAGTGTGACTAGGTAGTAGTCGTGGTCAATGTCGTGATAAGCAGGTGTATATCGGTGACATGTAGTGTTGTGATGATGGAGGGTTACTTATGGCAAAGTTTCCCTGGTACTCTGCATGCCATGGCCGCTTGTGGTGTAATATGGTGTATTCTGGCACCTGAGGCGTTGTTCACAGGGTCTTCCCGCCATATTAACAGGGACCAGAGTTATTTGGAGGAGTTTACTATCATCATGAGGGGAATACAATGAAGCGATATGAGCCAATGGGGTTAGTCATGTGACGGCTCCTGCAAAAAGCCAAAACTTCAAATTAATCTCAAAATGCAAATGTGAACAGAGTCTTACCGAGTCAGCCTTGTGCGGCATCAAAAGAAACCTGTCCGTCACATATTACACGTAAATATATGTACATATGCTAAATATATGGGGCGCCTGTGCTGTGAAGTGGGGGGCACTGACCTCAGACTCACATATGCCAGAATACCTCAGTGGACCCCCGGGCTTTTTCAGTCTAAGGCCCGGTTGGGTTTCCGTTAGGGGAGTCCGCTTGGGAACCCCCAGAATGGAAACCTATATGCATTATAAAGCGGTTACCTAAAGGAAACCTGCGGACCCCATAGAAGGGGTCCGTATGGTTTCCGCACCAAACTTTTCTCTCCATATGTTTTGAGCGGAAACCACACGGACCCCTTTATATTCTATTCCTTTACATAACCGCTTTTTAAGCTGTATAGGTTTCAATTCGGTGGTGGGGGGGGGGGTCCTGAACGGAAACCCAAACGCAGATGTGAACCGGGCCTAACATCAATTATTTTGCATCCTGTCTTACATTTCCATCCTCCTAAAGGATATGTTACGAGTAGAGATGAGCGAGTACTGTTCGGATCAGCCGATCCGAACAGCACGCTCCATAGAAATGAATGGAAGCACCTGGTACTTCCGCTTTGACGGCGGCCGGCCGCTTAACCCCCCGCGTGCCGGCTACGTCCATTCATTTCTATGCGAGCGTGCTGTTCGGATCGGCTGATCCGAACAGTACTCGCTCATCTCTAGTTACGAGCTGTACGCTATCCAATGAGGATTGCTCATTATGGAATTACAAAAAAATAATTCTGTGGTCAGCCGTGGCACCTAAATAGGAGTTGTAGTGTATAAAAGGGCAGTGTCCTAAAATAATCCTTCATTATTCATAATTGAAGTAAAATGTTCAGTTAATTGTGATTTTCATTCAGGTCATAATCTCCCCATCCCTAACCAGTGGAAGTTTTCACAGGGATGGGATCCTAAACCCCAATGCTCAGTGGCATACTGGGTCCTAAACCAACTGACTGGTTCCCTTTAGAGGAGTTGTTCCATGAAGACCCTCTCCATTCCCATATTCCCTGTATGTCGGACGCCAGGTCTTACATTTACTGCCAAGAAGGGGAAATGTCTGTTTGGCTGTGCATTACAGGGGATGTCGGAAGTCAGTGGTTAAGTAACGCTTTAATAAAGATGGTAGCAGTCCATCTGTGAAAGTGGAAGCAGGAGTGTGGCTATAGGTGGTATGGGGGTAGCAGTCCCTACCAGGCCCTGGAACCTGAGGGGTCTCAAAGGTCCCTCTGCCACATAAAGACACCGCTATTCTAAATGGCACATGGTACGTAGAAACCGCATTATAGAATTTGGATTGGGGTCCATGGGCTTAAAGTTACACTTCTGAGTAGAAACCAAAGTACCCCCTTCATAATGCCAATCACAGTTCACTCTTAATAGTGACAGCCAAGGTGCACACTAAAAGGGGTTGTCGGTCTAGTAAAAAAAAAAAAAAAAGTCAGTGTGGCTTAAAAAATAAAAGTAGTACCTGACCAATCCCCTGCTGCTCCCATTCTTACAGGTGCCTGACCCCCACGAGTTTCTATTTTCTGGTCCTCCTCCACACAGTTGATGTGATCAGTCAATGACCGGCCTCAGCCATTGATAGACGCAACAATTGGTGCAGGATGAGATGTAAGATCTGGAGGGGGACCCTGGAAATGTGTAGTGGGACCTGCAAAGGATTGGTCAGCCTTACTTTATAGATATTTATTATATGCTTTCAGTTAATGGTTAATGTTATAAAGTGACGCCTGACTCCTAGGATATGTCTTCACTTTAGAATTGGTGGAGGGCACCCAACAGTGATGAGAATGGAGGGACTTCGGCACTGGTCAGGGGGACCTCAAGGGGTGCAGGGTGCTAAATCAGTGCTGCATTCCCTTAATTTTCTAGAGATTGGACCCCCCCACACACACACACACACACACACACACACTCAAAATGTCATGGAATATCCTAGTGACATGTTAACACTTGCTCCTAAGTGGCAGCCACAGTAAAACATCTTCGTGTTCCCTTACATCTGTCATTCATAACATTGAGAATCACAGAACTCCCTCAATGCCAGTAGTCTTCCCATTTACCAAAGTCTAAGGCTGAGTTCACACGGGTTGTTTTGGTCAGGATTTTGAGGCATAATCCTCAAAAATGCAGCGTTTTATAGTCCCTGAAAAGTTAAAAGCATCCTAGCAAATCCTAGACACAGATTGAGGAAAAATATGTGATGTGGAACCGTTGCGGTTGTCGGTCATACCTATGGATACGCCTGCGGTTTCCCTATAGTTGTAATGGAAGCAGAAAGTTTGCCGAGGAAACTTCTGCAGGCTTTCTGTGAAAAGTGCTGCCGGAAAAAAACACATTCCTACCATGGTTTGTGCCACAGTCCTTTTTTATGCTGTGGTGCTGTATGTGGGGCCTTAGGGTCAAATTTATCCTTTTTCTTTGTCCAATAAAGAGGCACTATCCACTTATACTCAAGAGAACTTACAGGGGTCCTTCATTTCTAAGTCTACATTACCAGCCAGAACTGCTCTTAATTTTTGAAAAAGGAAGATGACATTTTTAGATTCCTTATAAACAATGGAGGACTAAATAACATTCAGTTAAAGATTATTATCCCATGTTATCTCTTTGTAAAGTTTACAACCTGGTCTTTCTCAAGCTGGAAGATGGTCCTCAACTCTATTATAAACACCTAGACATTCCTCAAGGTGGGAGATGATCCTCAACTCTATTGTAAATACTAGACATCCCTCAAGGTGGAAGATGGTCCTCAACTCTATTGCAAACACCTAGACATCCCTCAAGGTGGAAGATGATCCTCAACTCCACCCTGAAAGTGGAAGATGATCATCAACTCTATTGCAAACACCTAGACATCCCTCAAGGTGGGAGATGATCCTCAACTCTATTGTAAACACCTAGACATCCCTCAACGTGGGAGATGATCCTCAACTTTATTGTAAACACCTAGACATCCCTCAAGTTGGAAGATGATCCTCAAATTTATTGTAAACACCTAGACATCCCTCAAGGTGGGAGATGATCCTCAACTCCACCCTGAAAGTGGAAGATGATCATCAACTCTATTGCAAGCACCTAGACATCCCTCAAGGTGGGAGATGATCCTCAACTCTATTGTAAACACCTAGACATCCCTCAACGTGGGAGATGATTCTCAACTCTATTGCAAACACCTAGACATCCCTCAACGTGGAAGATGATCCTCAACTCTATTGCAAACACCTAGACATCCCTCAAGGTGGGAGATGATCCTCAACTCTATTGTAAACACCTAGACATCCCTCAACGTGGGAGATGATTCTCAACTCTATTGCAAACACCTAGACATCCCTCAACGTGGAAGATGATCCTCAACTCTATTGCAAACACCTAGACATCCCTCAAGGTGGGAGATGATCCTCAACTCTATTGTAAACACCTAGACATCCCTCAAGGTGGGAGATGATTCTCAACTTTATTCCAAAAACCTAGACATCCCTCAAGGTGGGAGATGATCACCCAACTTTATTGTAAACACCTAGACATCCCTCAAGGTGGGAGATGATCACCCAACTCTATTGCAACACCTAGACATCTCTCAAGATGGAAGATGGTCCTCAACTCCATTATAAACACCTAGACATCCCTCAAGGTGGAAGATGGTCCTCAACTCTATTGCAACACCTAGACATCCTTCAAGGTGATAGATGATCCTCAACTCTACTATAAACACTTAGACATCGCTTCAGTCTTTGTAAAGCTTTGACTATCTTCTAACATTTTGTGAATGAGGTGTTCCGTTCTCTATCACAGTATCATAGTGTACCTATCAGTATCTACAGTGTGTCATCTCCAGAAGTACAGTGTTACAAAGCCTCAGTGAAAATAGGCTTAATAGACCTTCTCATGTGATCATATTTTGAAGATGATCCAGACAAGGTTTCTGCCTTCCTTTAATGGTCTTGCGCTGTGGTTCTAAAAGAGATGCAACACTTTCTAAGATTCTCTAACTGCTAAAGGTCACTTCTTCCTTAATCCTTCTCAGCTTGTTTCCCCATTATTGGTCTTACATGTAAAATGGCCAATTGTCATTCTTTACCAAAAGTTACAGTTTTTGCCTGTGAACAAGTCAAAGGATTCTTCGTTCTTTGGTCCTTTCTCACCCAGATGTTCTCAGGCCTTTCTTTGTCAAAGTGAATGGCTTTTCCCTTCACGTTTCAGAAATTGGCCAACAATGAGCTCTACCCTTGTGCTTTCTTCTCTAAATAATTCTCTCCCGCAGAACATAATTATTCCATTGACAGCGAAGTCTCTTGGAGGGGTGTAAACGTTTCGTCGTGATATATACAGAATTGAAGATCTTGGAATGCCTTTAGGCAACCAGAGACTAGACCTTTTACAAGCTTTCTGGTCTCTCTTCTTGATAAGTTTTGATTTCCAATGCACGTATAGGTCAGCTTATTGCCAGAAGATGCTGTGCATATTATACACAGTCCAGTGACATTAATGTGACCTCCTGTCCAAGTCCAGAATAACCACCTTTGGCAGAGCGGATGGCTGCGAGACGTGCAGGAAGAGAGGGGATGTTGTGATGATGGTCACTGGGATGTTGAGCCATGCTGACTCCAGTGCCGTGTCCAGCTGCGCTAGGTTACCTTGTTGAGCATCCATGGCGCGAACAACCCGATCGAGGAGGTCCCACAGATTCTTAATTGGGTTCAAGTCCGGGGAATTTGCTGGCAAGGAAGTACAGTAAACTCATCCTGCTGCTCATCGAACCACGCATGTACACTGCGAGCTTTATGACACTTCGCGTTGTCCTGCTGGTAGATGCCATCATCCTGAGGAAAAGCAATTCGCATGTAGGAGTGAACATGGTCCGCAAGGATAGATGCATACTTGTGTTGATCCATCGTGCCTTCCACAATGATGAGTGCGCCCAGATGGCTGATGACACGTGCCTTCTGCGATTGGTTATTTAACGTTGACATCAAAAGTAGGCGCTGGTCACATTAATATGACTGGACCGTGTAGATCCCCAATTTACTTTAGCTCATATGGGAGTTTTTTCTTGACTTTCTCCTAACAGTCTCACATTTGTAGCAACATCTTGGCAATTCCAGGAAGTAGATGTATTACTCTATGTTGTCTGGTCACTAGCAGATTATGCACTAAGAATCCGCTCCAATCATGTGCCATGGGAAGAATCTGCTCATAGTAACCATGTCTCTGGCATTCTGCTTCCCTTGTCTTGTCCGTATGGAATACCCATAGTCAATGTCGTCTGTAATAGAAGGGTACAACAGGCCACAATTTAAACTAGAATTAAATCCTCAGACCGGTTTTGTCTGCGCGGCCCTGCCATATTTCACCGAGTTTGGTTATCATTAAAGAATATCAGATTACGGGTTCCCTTCTTCCAGTTGCCAGTATGCTTGACTGGCCACTTCAAGGTCTTTAGATTTATCGACCCAGTGACCTACAATCTTTCGCTTCCTCCCGGTCTCCACATTCCAAGTACTTTCTGTATCTGTATCATTTGGCTTTGAACAGATTTCTAGACCACTGAACATTTTCTCATCTTCCAAATTTATTCGGGAGAATCTCGTCTACTTAATCTCAAAGGATTCTGTTGTAAGGAGAGATGATGGTTACTCCCCAGAGGTGAGTAAAATCTCGGAAAGATGGATTACTGTGGAGATAGGGTTTTCGGACTTGAGTAAAATAAGGTATAAGGTTTAGAAACTAAAGTTTGCACTTGGATTGACAACTGGCTGCATGATCATTCCCAGCGAGTGTTGGTCAATGACTGTTCTTAGGTTGGGCAACACGGTGGCTCAGTGGTTAGCACTGTAGCCTTGCAGTGCTGAAGTCCTGGGTTTGAATCCTGCCAAGGGCAACATCTGCATGGAGTTTGTATGTTCTCTCCGTGTTTGCGTGGGTTTCCTCCCTCACTCCAACGACATACTGATAGGGAATGTAGATTGTGAGCCCTATATGGGACAGTGACCGACAATGTCTGTAAAGTGCTGCGGAATATGATGGCGCTATACAAGTAAGCGTAATAAATAAATAATAACATATAGGTTGTAAGTAGTGTTACCCTAAATGGTGTCTGCTATTATTCAGCTTATTTATTGCTGTGATACCTAATGTTAATTTATGGAAATCCTTTTCATAAGGGTGACTTTTCCCTGAGCCAGGGCTGTGGAGTCAGAGTAAAGACCAAAGTTTTTTTTTATATTCTGATGGCCTATCCATAGGGATTCCATTCACAATCCACAGCGATCCAGCTGCATCTGGGGTGTCTAAGTTACCGCACACAACGTGGCTGAAAGCAGCTTCGCTCCTATTATTAGGTGCAGAGCTTCAGCCCTGTCCACTGTATAGTTGTAGCACCGAGTACTGCAGCTCTGAGCCTGTTACCTTCTGTGGATTGGTCAGAATAAAGTCTGGTTCACATTTGCACTGTAATCTGTTCGAGGGAGATGGCATGGGGTACCCCCCTGAACAGACTGCAAGCAATGTACAGTGAAAGCACAAGGACCCCATAGACTATAATGGGGTTCGTATGCTTTCTGCACAGAACATGCAGACAGAAAAGTACTTCACGATCTACTTTCCTGTCCGCATGACTTGTGCGGACACCACACGAACCCCATTATAGTCTATGGGGTCTGTGTGCTTTCACTGCACACCGCTTCTCAATGCATTATGCAGTGAAGTCTCCATGCGGACTCCCCGCGGATTACTGATGCAGATGTGAACAAGGCCTAACAAACCACCTGGGGGCCATAAACTCCCTTTGGAAACATTTCTTCTTTCTATCATTTCAAGCTCTTCTGTGAACCTGTTCAAGGTTTGCTCACCTAAGGCGAGGTTCACATCTGAATCAGAGTCCACGAAAAAAAAAGTCCTGTTTTGAAACAGTGGATACCTGGCGGTTCCCATTATAGTCAATGAGGTCTTCCGGTCTCCTTGTCTAACCACTATTTTAGTGGCCCTGACAGACCCGAACGACGAGAGCTCGGCACTAGTGTGAACCACATTGCAAACTCTTCAGTCTTTTAGGTTAAGTTCACACTGAGTTTTTTGGTCAGGATTTTGAGTCCGTATCCGCCTCAAAATCCTCACCGAATTTATTTTTCCAGGAGCCGGTTCCTGGAAAAAAGAACCGACATGCTCGCTCTTCAGGCCGATTCGCCTCACAAGACACTCCCTCCTCTGGACTAGGCTCATTCATTGGGCCTAATCCAGAGCGGAGAGCGCGGCTGGATGCCAGTGCAGTGCACCGGCTTTCAGTCGCAGCTACCCGTTTTTTGATCCAGAACCGGAGGCGTCCTCCGCCTCAGCTTCCGGACCAAAAAACTCTGTCTGAACTTAGCCTTATAGTCAATGAGGTCTTCCGGTCTCCTTGCCTGGCACTCTTCAGTCTTACACTGGCTCCTCACTGCATGGCTGTTCCCTGGACTCTTTGACCTGACTCAAAACTACTGTCCAACACTCACAGGTGAGGGCTATACGGTATATCTGTAGCGTAACACATTTATCTCCTCGGCTGCAGACATGCGTGCTTACGTTATCAGTTATCCAGCTTAAGCCTTGGAATTAACGGTTATGCCTATTCTGTCCATGTAAGTCTGATATTGTTCCCAGACAGAAGAAATCACACGTAACACGGTCCCCATGTGCATTTGCGTCACAGTGTGAGATCTTATACAATCCCTTCATGCTCATGCATATTTTACAAATTCCTGATGCAATCCCTTCACGATCATGCGGTTTTTATTACGTTTGTTAAATCGAAAATTTAATTTTCTCGTTTTTATAGATCGCCCAGATTTCTTTTTAAATGAAATTTGGCATTTTTTTGTTACAAGTGCATTCTAAACAGAAAACGGGCAAAATACAGTCTCCATATTTCCTAGTTTTGTCCCAACTACATTGTGTGTGAATGGGCATTCTGCCTGCTGACATTCTCACTTGATCTGCAATCTGTTCAGCTGTTGCTGTGCTGAATAAAACGCTGTAACAGGAGGCCCTTGGTCTCTATAGGGTGTGATCTAACGTTGCCACAGTCGCATACGGATGAAATCCCGCTGACTGCGGTGGCCAATGAACTTATTACTATGCAGGTAAACAGAATTATGATCATTGGCCACTGCTGTGGGTAGGGGTTCGACCACACGTGACTATGGCGATGTCAGAACGCACCCTCTAGAGCAGGGGTCCTCAGACTTTTTAAACAGTGGGCCGGAGGCAGAGCAGGTCGCACAGACATCGGGAGCGGTGCCCTCCAATAGGTAAAGTGAAGTGCGCTCCATGGCCTGGCCCGAGCTCCCCAGGAGCTTCATTATAAATGCACGCCTGCCGGCGTTGTCGGCGGGGCCAGACAGAAGTGTTTGGCGGGCCGCATGTGGCCCTCGGGCCGCAGTTTGAGGACCCCTGCTCTAGAGGATCACAAGGGGCCTTGTGTATGTCCAAAGTACAGGGGCTGCTTTTTTTTTTTTCCCCTCTTTTTACCATATCAAATATTATGGCCGTGTAAAATTCTCTGCAATCCTTTTCATTGGGTTGTATAGTAATAAATTGACTTAAAGGGGATTTTCAAGACTTGAAGACCTATCTCTCGCACATGCATAGCCGCAGCCAATTCGCAGTGTTCATGTAATGGGGCCACCGATCCCTGTTGTCAAGGCAGGACTCACATCTATACCACATTCTGAGATAATAAAACCCCTTTAAGACCTCAGGTCTTTTTTCAGGGAGCCATTTCTTCCAGCTCCTGGAAAAAAGAAGCGATGTGCTCAATCTTCAGGCTGAGTCGCCTCAAGATTTGGCCTGAAGACACTCCCTCCTCCGGACTAGACCCATTCATTGGGCCTAATCCGGAGCAGAGTGCGTGGCTGGATGCCAGTGCAGTGCACCGGCTTTCAGTCGCGGCTACCCGGTTTTTGGATCGGAACCTAAGGCGGCCTCCACCTCAGGTTCCGATCCAAAAAAACCCGTGTGAACTTACCCTAAGGGTCCATTCACACTGGGTCTTTAGGCGAGGATTTTGGCACTGAATCCGTGTTAGAATCCACATGGAAAAAATGCCTCCCCATAGAACTCTATGGGTTCTGCTAGCGGAAAAAAAGCTTCCTTCAGGCTGATTCCACCTGCAAAAACCAATTCAGTCAATAGGAGGTGGAAAAGCCATGTGGAATTGGCAAAATCCGCTAGCGGTTTTTTCAAGGTCCATACACTGTGCTGGAGGAAAAAAAAAACATTTCCTAATTCCTGAAGCTGATTTAATCCTCGCCAAAAAACTCCATGTAAATGGTCCCTGAGGGTCCATTCATACAGAAGAAAATGGTGAGGAATTTGGTGTGGAATTTCAGTGCTGAAAAAAAGCCTTTGAAGTCAATGGGAGGCTTTTTT
Source organism: Leptodactylus fuscus (assembly GCF_031893055.1). Classification (NCBI taxonomy): domain Eukaryota; kingdom Metazoa; phylum Chordata; class Amphibia; order Anura; family Leptodactylidae; genus Leptodactylus; species Leptodactylus fuscus. Next base: position 23,677,262 of record NC_134271.1, on the reverse strand, counting down.
TTCAGCGCCATTTTCCTCCATTAAATTGTGAATGCACCCTAAGGCCCCATGTAGCAGAAGGCAGCTAAAAACACTTGAGTTTTTGCTGTGTTATATCTTCCCCGTTAAATAAATAGGGAAACCACTTGCAGGGTTTTCCCAGTCCCAAATGGACCCCACACAGATCAGCTTTTCTGGCAGCCTCCATGTAATAGGAGCTACAGATCTCTAGAACCACCACAATGCATTGAGGCATAACTTGATGTTCCTGGTTCCCAATGCAGACTCTATAAGGGGGTTCCTACCTACTTTTGCCATTTAGAATTGTGATATATTTTATTTGGCCAAGGGAACTTTGAGTCTGGGGCCCGGTAGCACCTTGTTACTCTCCATCCTCTATATCTACGTCGATGGAGGACAAGGTTATAGTGACGCTCCTATTACACTACAAGAGTTTTCAGCGCCTGGAAACTGTTGGAACAACTGGTCTGTGAAGGGTCCAGATATCAGCCCCCCACACACTTCTGTGGATTGGTCATCAGTATGAAAAGTCCATTTGGGACAGATCCATTTAAGTTACAGATGCACAACGCTTTCGAGAGGTTTTATGTTGAAGTGTATTGGAGGTTAAAGTGTCGATTGCTTTTGTTAGATGTGTTTGCCCCATTACGGAGCGATACGTGTTAGAATTCTGTATATCTCCGTTCTAGTGTTGGGACCAATTTCTATCTGCAGTGAACGACAATAGTTGTTATTGTACACCAAGAATGAACGGGTTAAGAGAAATAGACAATCAGAGGAGGTTTTCATTAATATACATGCTGGCGGCATGCGGAGCTGAATTCTGCCCACTTTGAAGGAGTTCATCACAGCAGCAGGCAGTCCGCACAAGCTGAGACCGTACGGCTGATTGGAAGTTACTACAAAACACCAATTTGCAGCTTTTATACCTTTAGAAAGATATACATCCCACGCATAGATAGACAGTGAATATATATAATCAGATGTTCCAGTTATTACAGTGGACAGTAAAGTAGAAAGAGCAGGATCAGATCTCATTCTCTAGCTTATTGGACAGCTTTGCTGTGTAGGCTGAGACAGGGTTAGCAGAGGACGGGTGTTTTAAGGTTGTTCACGTTGGAAGGGTCCAAAGTAGCATAATATGCGTTGCAGAAGCTAAAAATCCATGGAGAAAGCCTACAGCATAAATCGACTTGCACGTTTTTTTCTACAAGTTTTGTAAAATTTCAGCAACTTTATTATTATTTATTTAGGGCGGAGATACAGTACTAGTAGTGAGCGGGATAGCTTAGCTAGGGAGGGGGACTGTAATAGAGTGAGAGAGTTGGGGGGGCTGAGTGAGAGGGAACTAGTGTAGAAGCTACACGGGAAGCTGCACAGCAGGAAGCTAACACCATGTAAACAAAGGCAGTAGATGCAGCAGCTGCCAGAGACAGCCAGAAATCACTCCAAACACTGCTTAAGGTATATGGGTGTACTTATTAACCCATTACTAGCACTAACAGACCTTTCTAAAAATAAATATTTTCTGCCCAGAAAACTCCTTTAAGACCGGCATACAACACACCAGTCTTTATACATTTGCACCCCTGTCTCTTTTAGTGCATTTTGAAGATGTTTAGAAACATAACAGAATGGAAAGAAGGATCTGCTTTTCCCAGAAACAGCGCCACTTTTCACCATGGACTTAGTCTGGAACTGCAGCTCCGAACAACTCACTTGACTGAGAACAAGCCAAAATACCAGGTATAACCCACGGACAAGATTTATGCTATTTTTTTTTTTTGAGAAAAAAAATCGCAGGCCCTTGCGTGCTCGATTCTGTTGAAAAGAATTCATTCTGTGAAATATGTATAAAATAATTTCAGGTTTGTCACTAATTTATGTGGCATTAATATCCTGGCGTTCGCTTTGTTTAGTGACTAGCCTGTGCATAACAGATGGCGCACAAATTAAAAATAGATAAAATGGAAGAATCTCTGATTTAATTCTTTCTTTATATGGCAAATCGCTTCCCAGGATCACGTTCAGCGATGTTAGTCTTAGTACAGCCTGCACAAGGTCTGTCGGATCATATCTGTCACTTTTCTATTTCGGCGATATTGTTAGTTATAAATTACACGAAGACGGCGTTGTTTGCATAGCTTTTTGCGCTCGGTCTCTTTTACGGTCTCCTCTTCCTTTACCCCCAAACGTTTTATACTCCGGGTTCACCTGCAGCAACAATAGCGTCGGATTGGTCTTCATCTTAAAATATGTGTCTTTATTGGTATTTCAGAAGGTTGAATTGACATCCAGAAGGTTTTGCTGCCTCATAAATTCTGGCGCGCGACATTAGACTGTAGCTGGACCCAGGCCATGAATATATATTGCATGTATTGCTCATGAACAACTTGACAACCGTGTTTTACGTGTCAAAAAATCTAATAAGGCGCCCCAGATAAAGGTTATAGTGGCCGAAAATAGTAAAAATGGGAATAGGAGGTATCAAAATATACAGTGGTGCTTGTGGTATAAAATATAGCAAAATGGATCCTATAAATGTGTGTATAGAGGGGGAGAGAGTGCGCGAAATGGCATCAGATGGAACACAATAACCTGCGTCTATGGCACTGTAAAGCAAACCATATATCAGTATAGTAAGTATGAGTGTAAAATGGGGACGATCTCTTCTTGGTTAGAAAGAAAAAATATAAAGGAAGATGAAAAAAAAAAAAAGCAGTTAAAGGACTAAAACAGTAAGGCTTTGTTCACACAGTGCTTTTGAAGTTAATGGGATCCAATCATTGGAATCCCATTTTTTCTCCCTAACACGTAGGAATAGCCTTAAGAAAGGCTATTCTTCTCCTAGCTTTAGATGTCTTCTCCGTGCCACTGTTCCGTAGAAATCCCGTTTTTCATCGGTATACATATGAGTTTTTTTGCAGCACTGGGGGCGGGCCCTAGCGCTCAAACAGCACTGGAGTTGTCCGCAATACTGCGAGACAACTCTCCAGCGACGCCTCTATCTTCGTCTGGAATGCCTCTCTATGCATCTTCTTCCAACCTGGGTTTCAAATTCTAGGCTTGCGCAGTCAGCTCTTCTATCAGGCCTCGGGCAGAGCCAACTGCTAGGGTTGAGCGGAAAGATCGGATTCCGATCCCGATCTTTTCCCGCGGGATTGAGGTCGGAGGTTATTTCCCACAATGCTTGGCTACTGGCCAATCATTGTTAGCTTTTTCCCACAATGATTGGCCAGTAGCCAAGTATTGTAGGAAATAACCTTCAACCTCGATCCCGCAGGAAAAGATCGGGATCGGAATCCGATCTTTCCGCTCAACCCTACCAACTGTACATGCAGTAACACACAGTAATCCGGTGTAAGCGGCCACAAGAAAATGGCCGCGGGCATGCGCAGTCGGCTCTGCCCGAGGCCCAATGCAGAGCCGACTGTGCATGCATAGATATTTGACCCCAGCGCCGGAAGAAGACACAGGGAGAGGCCATTCCAGAAGAAGATAGAGGCGTCGCTGGAGAGTTCTCTCGCAGCATTTTGGACGCCCCCAGTGCTGTTTGAGTGCTGTGGCCCGCCCCCAGTGCTGTGAGAGAACTCATTTGCAAACAGACGAAAACCGGGATTTCTACTGAACGGCAGCGCGGAGACGACATCTAAAGGCAGGAGAAGAATAGCCTTTCTTAAGGCTATTCCTATGTGTTAGGGACACAAAATGGGATTCCAATGATTGGATCCCTTTAAGAACTGCATGTTTTTGTTTTGTTTTTTTAAAATTGCGGTAATGAATAGCACATGTCATGTTAGGTTTTCACTAGAGATGGAGAGCCGGACCGCAAAAACAATGCTTATACACAGACACTGACGGACCCCATTGACTATAATAGGGTTCATCGTTATCAAACTGACAACAGTGCTCCATGTAGGACTTTTATCTTCACCGATTTTGAGCGGATTCTGCAACAGACTAAGTAAAGGAATCGGGACGGCACTCGCAACATCACCTGTGGCGTCCTGTGTCCTTTCCTTAGGCCCTGACTAGCCTCAATGGTCACGTGCAGCAGGGACTTCCACCAAAACAAGAAACCAGAGCAGCAGGACACCGGTGGGAATCACCAGGGCAGGTGAGTATGGGTTGTTTTTTGGTTTATTTTTTCACCTTACTCGGCCTCATATCAAAAAATGGGTTCTCTTGAACAACAATAATAATAGTAAATGTATAACACTATATCAGGATGGATGCACAAGGGATTGGTCTGGGTATGTCCCATAATAAGTAATGACCAAAGTCGTGGTCAGTTTACTTTATGTTTCCCTGTATTTGTTCCTTTTTTAGTATTTAGGAAACTTTAATTTTGTACCAAGTTATATCCAATATGAAGTATATGCAGAAAGATCTTTACCGTGTCTTCGCCTCTTTGTAGGTGCCGTGAGGGTTCGGTCTTATTAATCTAAAGTGATCATCTTCTACGAGGAGGTAAGTTCTAGACTGGACGGAGGTGAGTGTTGGATGTCAGCCATCTTGAGCTTTTGACACTTCATAGTACTAAAGGTTGATATATAGAATGAGAATATTTGGACTGGGGGGAAATGTGGGCAAGGGGGTAAGTAGCTGATGCAGGGATAGGAAATACACGGTTGTTGGATCACCATTACTGGGGGGGGGGTACAAAAGGGGGCAATATTGACCTTCTATTGTCTTTCATTTGCAAAGAAAACTATGGGGCAGAATTATAATGGAGTCTTTGCCAGATTTGTAGAGGTGGTGACAGCGAAAGTCCTACATGGAGCACTGTTGTCAGTTCACATCATTTAATATCATTTATGCTAGTCTAGTCTAACTTCATGCAGAAATCAGTTTAGGTATAAAAATGGCGGACCCCGTTATAGTCTATGGGGTCTGCCGGTGTCTGTTAGCAGTCCAGGTCTCCGTCATTAGGTCCCCCTGGCGAACCTGAGCAATGGAAAGCCTTATTGGTCCAAATGATCACTGAAATCACGGTGGCATGGACTTTAGCACGGGCACATGGGATATGATGGACTGGTTTGGAATGGGCCAATCTTTACAAATATCAACCTAACTGTGTGTAGTGACCAAGATAAAAGAGGACAGTATACTATAGCAGCCAGTGCCAGGTAGCTGCTGCTAAAGCAAGCGAGATCATAGAGTGCATGAAAAGAAAGCTAGATGCAACTGATAAGAAAGTAGCTCTGCCGGTTTACAATAGCAGACGTGGACACCAAAGGGACATCCTCTACATCCAAAGGATTGAAGGTCTTTCATCAACATTGAAGAGATATTCAACCATTCAGTCAACAACTATTCCTTCCGATTGTACATTAGACATGAACACCCATCTCAACAAAGCGCCCCCTGGTGTCAACTTAATGCCTTCCAGTGCTTGCCCCAGTAGGGCAGATTTATCATTTGCCTACACCAGTATTCCTGCTTAAAAACAAAATCTGTCCTAAAGGATAGGTCATTGACATCTGGCACCCCCATAGATCAGCTGTCTTTAGCAGCTGATACACAGAGAATAGAGCAGGAAGCAGACGGCAACGTTCTCTGTGTAGTGGCCAGAACTGGTACTGCAAATCAGCTGTGGTAGTAAAATAACCATGCAGGTCTCTAGGCCATGTCAGTAAGAAACACTCTTTCGCTGACACGGGGGATGCAGTGCCCCACCGGAGGACCCATACCCTGACTTAATGACCACAGATTAGATGCGCATTGGATCCAGCTGAATTCTTGGCTGTGTCCCTCCTACAAGCTGTCGACTCCTCTAGATGTTTCCTTCACCAGTCTTGCTTCTCCTGCAGACTGTCTCCCCAACCCGACTCCCTCTACCAAAGTGTGGAAACAGGTCCTTAAATACCGATCCTTGGATAACCAGATGCTAGTAAGTCTCACTATGGCAGAGTAACAACCATTCTCCCTCGGTGCAATTCATGGGCACAACATAAGATGCAGTCTTCAGATACCTCCAGTACAGTTGACCGCACGATGACCTGCACCTCTTAAAGCCACATCACACTTGCAGATGCCAAGTATACCAAATACAATGCATAATGCACAGGCCGTTACAACGGATACACAGTGCACAATAGAAAAGTGCAAGACGTGACTATAATGCACCGACTCACAACCCCAAACTCTCTTAGTCCTGCGCCTCACCTTTAACTATTCATGCAGCAGTCCTATGCAAACCACTGACTCTTGCAGGCGAAATAGCAAAGTGTACAAGGTTATGTTCACACCACTTTACACCAGCAAGTATGTCTGTGTATACAAGACGCAGTGGAATAACAGGTGAAGTTATGTTCTGTGATGTTATTTCTAGAACACTTCATGATCGACTATATGACTATAGTGCGGGCAGCGTTCAAGATCTGCCAAGCATACAGAAGAATACTCCGGATTATTGCTGGTCTGTTTCTCGTAGGATTCATTGAACCCTATACTTGGATGTGGTTCAGTGGTGTTCACTCTGCAGTAGATGCGGCTGATGTGGATGATGACACGGGTGGATGAGCAGTACTCTAATGGCATCAGTGGAAGCACCTTCAATAATCCATCATGGATTTTTTAAAAAAACTATATTTATGGTATTTTTTTATTTTTAAGCCCACTCAAAATCCAGTGACCGTGGTATGCCAGTGCCCCAATGCCCTCTCGGGTAATAAGATCTAGGGTAAGAAAGTCATCAGCGACCACTACATCTCTAGGTAAAGTACCAGCCATGCAACCCTCATGTACTGTCTGTTCCTCACTGCATGGGATATCTTATAAAGGGGTCTTCTGAGAGTTAAAGGGGTTGTCCAGGAAATACAGGTTTTTTTCCTGGAGGTGGGGGAATGTGAAAAAATAAACAAACAAAAAAAAGACATATTCCCCTGTTCCTGATGCTCCAGTGTCCCAGGCGGTCCAGGGATTGTTCAGATGGAAGTCCAAGCCGCACGTGACCACTGAGCCCCATCAGTGGCCTAAAGAAAGGAATCGGGACCTCACAAGTGTCCTGAGGTCAGACTTCTGCTGCAACACTCCTTGGGACTCCACTGGACTGGACAGCAGTCTGTGACACCAGAGCAATGGGGACAGATGAGTATGTTTTGGGTTTTTTTTTGTTTCTTTAAGCCTTTTCCAATCTTCAGGTTGTTTCTTGGACAACCCCTTTAAGTATTGATGACTTGTCCTTACGATAAGTCATCAATATCTATCCAGTGTGGATCTGACCCCCAGGACCCACTCCGATCACCTGTTTGAAGAGACCATAAGGTTCAGGTAAGTGGTGCAGCCTCTTCACTGAGTACCTAGGACAGGTCCATACTGTGTTTGGTTTTGCGGCCCCTTCCCATTCACTTGGGGAGCTGTTGTACTACCCTCTGCCCCCTATCCTTAAACGCTTAGCATATGTGCCCAGTTTTAATGCACATGTGATTACAGACTGTACCAAAGACCACAGGGCAGGGTTTATTGAGGCGAGTATGAGCACTTGCCGGGTTTCAGGATACCCAAAACCTAGAACCTGCACAGATCGTCTATTGTATCAGTCTCGGGGTGCTGAAAGCTGCTAGTGGACGAGCAGCGCCCCTATACAAGTAATAGGAACGGCACAACTCCCCTGTTGGTTAAGAGGAACTCCTATTACTTGTATGGGAGCAGCATGGCGCACTAGTAGTCTCTGACTCTCGGAGGCTGCTGGGACAGATGATCTGTGCGGATTTCGGGTGTCAGATCACATTCTATTGATCTATCCTGTATTAAATTTTAGTTTTGGGCCAGACAACCCTTTTAAATAAAGTGGGCAACCCCTTTAAGAGTACATTTCGGTACATCTGTTTTGTAGATCTGTATAACGGATGCAAAAAAAACAGATGCTAGCAGATGGCGGTTTGCTTGCATAGAGTCATTGGGGGCCATTTATCAAGACTGGCATTTAGTACTGGCGTAGAATAACAATATATGTGCCCCAATGTTGAACAAACGGATTTATTTCTGTCTTTTTTATGTCGGATACAAAACCTAGGAGACCTTATCTTTGTGTCCGTACGCAAAAAATGACAGTAACGGATCTTGCATTCTTCTACAGAAGTTTAAGAAATGAAAGCAGAGCTCTGATTGGCTATTATGGAGAATAAGGACAGTCGTAGGGTATGTTCACACAGGGGAATTTGGAGCTGATTTTGAGGCGAGGAGCTTTGTAAATTCCACCACAGATTACGCAACAGATTTGATGTGGCAGAGTGGAAAAAATCTGCTTCTGAATTCCTGAAGCAGAATTTTTCAGGTTTTAGAATGGTGCGAACATACCCTTCAGTGGATACACAATGGACAGGAAGAATCAAGAGGAAGCAGACAGCGCTGTTCAATGTGTAGTGGCCAAACCAAGTAACTGCAGCTTAGGGGGCGTTCACACTACCGTCTGTGTCCGACAGGTAGTGTCCGCTTCTAGTGTGGGTTTTTCTGTCCGCTTGAAAAGTCGGACATCTTTACTTGCGGACAGTGAAGGAAGGGCACGGAGTGCAAAAGAACGCACCCAATGCCCATTTAAATAAATGACATAAATGACAGGTGTCACGGACACAGCTAGTGTCCGCTCCTAATGTCCGTGCCAGATTTTGAGCGGACACTACCTGTCGGACACAGACGGTAGTGTGAACGCTCCCATAGTAAATGGGAGCTAATCTGCAGTAACCTGGTTTGGCCACTACACAGAGAACAGCGCTGTCTGCTTTCTCTCCATTCTTTGAGCTTCAGCTGCGGAGAACAGCCAATTATTGGGTGTCCCTGGTATCCGGATCTCCCCAGTCTAATATGGAGGACCTATTCTTAGGACAGGCCATCTTTGTTTTTAACCTTGAAAACCCCCTTTAGGCCAAGGCCCCACGTTGAGGAAAGGCAGCAGAGAAAAACACTGCGTTTTACAGTACCTGCAAAGTGAATGAGATTCAGGCTCATCCAATCCACACATTGCTGAAAAAAGCAACATGTCAGTTTTACCTGCGGAACACATATTTCCTGTAGATTTAGCAGGGAAAGAAAGACGGCAGAGAAAAACATAATAAAAAAAGTATTGGAAAAACGTGATGCATTCCGCCACATAGGACCTTAGCCTTAGGCTAAGGCCCCATAGGATGATCCACAGCCCTAAAGCGCCACGGGAAAACCGTGGCGGTAACACATCGCGGCTCTTCCCACAGCGCTTTGAACAGAAAGTTCATGGAGTTTTTCTCCACAGACTTTCTGTTACCATTATATCTATGGGAAAGCTGCCGCCATTTCCATAGATATAATTAACATAACCGCGCCGGTTTTGGAAATTGAAGTGTGTCCACGCTGCAGTTTGAAAAGCAAAGCGGGCATGGGATTTGCATGAATTCTGTAAAACACCTCGATTTTCCCCCCGTGTTTCCGCCATGGGCAAATCACGGCGTTTCCGGCCTGTGGGGCCCCGGTTTTAAAGAGGATCTTTCATGTCCTCAGGCACATGCAGTTTTATATACCGCTAGACTAGATTGAGTGTACTGTCAGCTTTCCTATTATGTGCCCCAGGGCTGGAAATATCAGTGGCGGCATCGATCTCTGCCCACTGTCAGAAGGGCATTCTTGACTGGACTTTGAGGAATGCCCCTCCTGACAGTATTCGTCCATAGCCTTGTACTGTCAGAGGGGGCGTTCCTTACTGCCCTGTGTTGACACTAAACTGTGAAGAACGCCCCCCAGTACTAGTCTATGGACGTGTACAGTCATGGAGGACATTCTTCTCAGCCCAACTAGACTGTCAGGAACGCCCTTCTGACAGAGGGTAGACATCGGTGTTGTTATAATGGTCACCAATATCTCCAACCCAGGGGCACATATCGGGAAAGCCAACAGTGCGTTGAATTGAGCACACTGTTGGCTTTCTAGCGGTATATAAAACCGCATGAGCCTGAGGATGTGAAAGGTCTTCTTTAAATGGTTTGGATGAAGTATAGCTTCCTACACCAAAGACTTCAGTAAGTCTGAGACAGATTGGTCGCCATGAATTTCTTGTCTGACAACCTTATCTATGGGTATGGCTAGCAACCAGTCTGAAAGGACTCATCTGTTCAGCAGAAAGCTGGATTACGCCGCCAGCAGAGAAGAGGGAAAGCAGTTTGGCAGTAGTCAAGCCCGTCCATGGCGAGGTTAGCGATACGGAATATTAAATTGACTGGCAGCGCCGCACGAGCTCCACTTGTGCCTCGCTTTATGTCAGATACTGTAGATGGCAGGTGATCAGAAGTCTCATACAAGCGAGTAAGTATATAAAGGACGCAGCGGCGGTGGAGAAAAACCACAGATCTGCTCCTCGAATAACTACAGCAGATCAATGCGGAAGAACCGATAATAATGAAAATGTCTAATTCCGATGTCCCCGTTCTAGCCGCGCTGCCAGATGAGCATTACTAGGCCTCATTCATCCTAGAAAGCAAGGAATTCGGAGGAAGAATAGGTCAGATGTATCCAGAGAGCTAATATCGTGGGGAAATCAGGGGGTGGAATTTCATATAAGGCTCGGCAACGTGTAGTCAGACTGGATGAATAGTGAGCTTGTATCAATACCGCTTATGACGTCCCCGAAGAAACATGCCGGGAATCAGAATATATTATGATATTTACTGACCAAGGAGATAGTAGGACATAGATATAGACATGAAATGACAAGAATATACCTAAGACGTTATAACGTGAACAAACAAGTTCTAATAGGTGAATATACTGTCCTAGGGTTCATTATGGATGGGTGACTTTGCAGTGTAAGGTCAATTAAAGGGGTATCCCATGTAGAAGACGTATCCCTTTTTACAGGATGGGATTAAGGTATTTGATCACGAGAGGTGATGCTCATGACTACCGCTCCAGTCATTTCTATGGGACTGACAAGCCAAGTACAGCGCCTTGTTGGTTCCATAGAAGTGAATGAAGTTGCACTACTCCATTTTGATAGGGGACCCCTGTTCTCATGATTCCTGGGGGTCTCAGTAGTCAGAACCCAGTGATCACACTCTTATCCAATATTTTGCTGTGTGTACAGTTGAATACAGTTTTTTGTTCCCCATTACCCTCCAGTTTAGGCTCAATGTAGTGACTGTGATGGTTGTAGTCCTGAACGTCTTTGGTCCACGATCACAGTTCTATCTGTTTTGTACTGTAGGTGTGTAATAACCATGTCAGCGCAATACCACTGGTCAGGCCGTACACAGAGCTGGCATGTAGTTATGTCAGAAAGGAAAACCACCAGACATTGATTTACAGGAACCAAAACTTTACTGGACTTGATAGTAGAGATACAAAATAAGGTAACGCTTACAACACTTTCTATAAACGACTTCAGTCATCTGGAGTTTCCACGAGGTGGCGGGCTTCCCTCTTTTGTACACATAGGCCGCAATGGCGAACCTGTGGTATGGGTGCCAGAGGTGGAATTCAGAGCCCTCTCTGTGGGCACCCATCTGTGGAACAGATTATACTGTGTGGGGGCCACTGTGGAGCTGATTGTACTGTGTGGGGGCCACTGTGGAGCAGATTATACTGTGTGGGGGCCACTGTGGAGCAGATTATACTGTGTGGGGGCCACTGTGGAGCAGATTATACTGTGTGGGGGCCACTGTGGAGCAAATTGTACTGTGTGGGGGCCACTGTACAGCAGATTGTACTGTGTGGGGGCCACTGTAGAGCAGATTATACTGTGTGGGGGCCACTGTGGAGCAGATTATACTGTGTGGGGGCCACTGTGGAGCAAATTGTACTGTGTGGGGGCCACTGTGGAGCAGATTGTACTGTGTGGGGGCCACTGTGGAGCAGATTATACTGTGTGGGGGCCACTGTGGAGCAAATTGTACTGTGTGGGGGCCACTGTGGAGCAAATTGTGCTGTGTGGGGGCCACTGTGGAGCAGATTATACTGTGTGGGGGCCCTTCACTATTTATATCACACAGTATCTGTTTTATAGCAGACATGTGATATTATTACAGGTCATAATAACATTGCACGGTCACTACAAAACAGATCTGTGAGATGTAAATAGTGAACAGTAATTGTTCAAAATTCTACCAAAGTTGTTTGTATCACTGAAAGGTCTGTAGAGCCCCATTCACATGACTGTATTTGGCGGGTCCGTAATTGTCCATATTTGTGGATCCGCACAGTATTAAGGTTAAATTGTTGTGTTGGCACTTTGTTGCAGTTTGGGCACTCGGTCTCTAACAGGTTCATCATCACTGTCATAGGCAATACTTCCTTCTGTTTGCCCAGACTAGACCTCCCTTCTTGGAACGGTGCGGTCAAACAATCAGACTCCTCGCACACTCCAGCCTTATGTCCGTCTACTCTTCAACTTCAGGGAAGATGCGACGGTTGCACTTATATAATGTGCGGTCTTTCTATAGGACCCACCTAAACAACTCCTGCAGTGGTGCAACAACTGGACAGTAAACGTTCTTATATACTTTTATATAGTGGCTGCTGTCCTGTCCGGGGTAGGGACACAGTATATAGCTATCTACTGTCACCCACAAAAGGTCGCCAAGCTAAAAGTTTAACCTTCACCTCCCTACATGTGTACATTGTCCAAATCTGTTTATTCTTGCTTTGCAGATGCGGTATCCTATTGATGGATTAGCCAGAGGAAATAGATATTTCCATCAGTGCCCTGCAGGATATTTACCTGTGGCCAAAGAGAGTATATCCAAGATGGAGCTGCAATGTGAAAGAGTAAGGTGAGTGCAATATTGGGAGCCGCTTTTAAAGGCAACCTGTATACTTTCCTGACATGGGGTTGTCTTCTGCTGGTACCAGTATTGTTTCAGAATCTGGAACCATCAGAGAATCTTCTAGTACATTATTGGGCCAGGGCTACCTGCTTGGACACAGAGCCAGTCAGTTAGTAAACAAAGGGAAATAATAATTCTGAAGCATTTTTGGTAGAACTCTGCATTGTGCTGTCCCTCTGTCATTCCTCCTGGAAATTTTCAATAAATTAATAGTTGGGTATTAACTTTTCCCTTTTCAGTAAGCTGTGTCCTGACACTGTCTGATGTTCAAGAACACTCCCTATTGACAAAAGGAAATGGTAATACTCTTTTGTAAATATATTCCAAAATACTCTATATATTCCTGGCAAATATGTGGTTTGCCATAAATTGCCATACAGCGAAGCCACATACAGATAACACGTTACCTGTACTTGCCTGAAACCTGTGCACGGTTCTTGGCCATGGCCATTACTTACATGTGCCTAAGGCCCGGTTCACATCTGCGTTCGGGTCATTCCTTTCTCCTCTCCGAATGAAAAATGCAGAGATAAAAGTCCGTATTTTTGTGTGGAAACCACACGGACCCCATTATAGTCTATAGGGTCTGCGGGTTTCCTAGGGTAACCGCTTTTTTTATGCGGATAGGTTTCAGTTTGGGGGGGAACAGAAACCCATGCACAGATGTAAACCAGGCCTTATAGTAAATGACATCACTCACGTTATTACAAGTATTTGCTTAGATTATGAGCGGCACGGTTACTTTGACAATGAAACGGTAGCAGCCGGTTGTGGTGATTGTACCCTGGGTGCAAAGAGACCACCAACAAGTCACTCGGCCTTGTCCCGAGTATATAGATAGGGCAGCAAACTAAATCACTGCTTCAGGTAAAATGATCATACACCGGTCTAAACAATTTCAGTTTATTACCATTTCTGTGAAAAATCCCTTCACATCGGCACATGGGTTTCTGTTTGGGGAGTCCGCTTGGGGACCCCACGAACGGAAACCTAATCTGCATAAAAAAGCGGTTACCTAAGGAAATCCGCAGACTCCATAGACCAGTGATGGCGAACCTTTTAGAGACCGAGTGCCCAAACTGCAACCCAAAACCCACTAAATTATCACAAAGTGCCAACACGGCAATTTAACGTTAATAATGTGCGGATCCACAAGTGCAGACAATTACAGACCTGCAAAATATGGTCATACGAATGGGGCTTTATAGAGCTTTCTGCTCCACAGTGACCCCCACACAGTACAATCAGCTTCACAGTGACCCCCATACAGTACAATCAGCTCCACAGTGGCCCCCAAACAGTACAATCTGCTCCGCAGTGGTCCCCACACAGTACAATCTGCTCCACAGTGGCCCCCACACAGTACAATCTGCTCCACAGTGGCCCCCACACAGTACAATCTGCTCCACTGTGGCCCCCACACAGTATAATCTGCTCCACTGTGGCCCCCACACAGTACAATCTGCTCCACTGTGGCCCCCACACAGTACAATCTGCTCCACAGTGGTCCCCACACAGTATAATCTGCTGCACAGTGGTTCCCACACAGTACAATCTGCTCCACTGTGGCCCCCACACAGTATAATCTGCTCCACTGTGGCCCCCACACAGTATAATCTGCTCCACTGTGGCCCCCACACAGTACAATCTGCTCCACAGTGGTCCCCACACAGTATAATCTGCTCCACAGTGGTCCCCACACAGTACAATCTGCTGCACAGTGGTCCCCACACAGTATAATCTGTTCCACGGAAGGGTGCCCAAAGAGAGGCCTCTGAGTGCCACCTCTGGCACCCATGCCACAGGCTCACCATCACAACCATAGACTGTAATGGGGTCCGTGTGGTTTCTGCATGAAAAATGCGGAGAAAAAAGTGCTGCTTGTAGGATGTTTCTCTCCGTATTTTTCATGCGGACTGAGGAACAGATTGGCCCGAACTAGGTCTTATAGGAGTGAGGTGAGATATGCAGCACAGAGGAAAACAGCAGCACAGAGCATCTGTAGCACATCCTTGAGGGAGGTGCAAGGAACATTAGTATCAAGGGCAGTGATATGGAAGTAATATGTGTGTGCATGGCTCCGTCTCAACTGGAAAATCAATATATGCCGCTTATAAGTGTAGGACATACAAATGAAGTCCATATATTATGGCCTCAGCGTGTATATATATGTATATATGTGTAATATTTGGGGTGGGGTTGTCTCCATCTATGATATTAGTCTTTCTGTAGATGTGTAATTGTCTCGTGTGTGGAATGAACATTATCCATCATTACCCTACATGCCCCCACTCCACACAATGAGCGGCATTCATTATCCGTACAAGTCTCCCGTTCTGGGTGATTCAGTTTCTTTCTTTTCTTTTCTTTTTTTTTTGCACAAATTTAATTGCACAGATTTTGCACACAAAACACATTAAGATCCAACGTTGCAATCACAGTCACACATCCCTACACACAAGGTAACCCCCCTCCTCAGTCCAATTAAAATGCATCCTTCTGCCACCAACCAGAAAACAGCTTTGCATCCGCCAATGGTTGTCTGGATAACATCCCGGCTCCATAGGGCTGCAGGCCCCCCCCTTCACTCCCCACCTCTAAGCAGCGAGCGTGAGGATTGATCAGCAGGTCCCTGCTGAGCTGCTTGTATGTAACACGGCAGCATCCACACCATGCTCCCTGCACCTTAGCACTGTCCTCCCTTCCCCCAACCTACCTTCATCATTACCGCATTATATATTTTCCTTTCATAAAAAGGGGAGTGTGCACTGGGGGTTTTTTTTTTTGTTTTTTTTTTACCCCCACAGGGGTGTGTTTTTTTTTTTTTTTTTTTTTTTTATTTCTTTTTGTTTCATTCATTACATCCAGTCCTACCGGAGCTCTGCGTCGAGACAAGACCTAGGACAAGAATCCGGCAGACGGAGAGAAAAGCAAGTCTTTATTGATGGTGAGGACCAAAAGGATCTCAATTGGGCGTCACAAGAACGGACAGGTTTATCCAGCAAGAGAGGGGGGGGAGAAGAAGCAAAGACAGCCATCCCCCCCTCCCTCTCCATCCCCAGCCCTCCTCCCCCCTTTTCTCTTGAGGATTTTCCTTGCATCTGGATCCCAGTGGAAAGAGAGGAGAGAAGATGACCACGGTTGGGAAAGATGGTGGTGGAACACCGCACATGCAGTATGTTGGGCCGTACCGGCTTGAGAAGACACTGGGAAAGGGGCAGACAGGTGAGTGCTGCCGGAAACAAAGATGTAGGAGGGAGGACTGGGTGGGAGCGATCCATGATTCCCTGGGAGGACCTGTGATCAAAAATGCTCTTCACGGTGCTGGAAAATGCCCTTTTACATAAGCCAATAAAATCCTGCAGGCTGGCTTCCCTAGACAGCTAGTGGAGGCTTATGGGCCTGGAGTGGGGTGGAGACAACCATTATTTAATCCAAAGATATGTAGAAACTTCCAAGATGTCCTAGTTCAAGGGACAGTAGTAACGTCTTGGGTGTCACGAGAGGACAGAGCTAGACAAGCCGCCGGGGCAGCGACACTTCAGAAACTGATCTGTCATGTAGACACCGGGATGCGTCCACTCTTCGCAGAAGTCACGAAATACATCTCTAGAAGTGCACTGTCATTGCACCTTCGCTGCTTTAGAAACGCACTTAGGGCTGTAAACTTTGTCATACGTGAATATCGCGCCACGGCCCCTACGACAGATGACTTATTACATGGGTTGTAGTTCGCCGGACCTTTATGACCATTATAATATTCGGTGCGCTTACTCCCGTTTGTACACTGTGATTGAGAAACGTTGCGTTATATTTTGTGTAGGGCTAGTTCTCAGGACGGGATAGACCTGGGAGAGAGCTGACAATTGCCTTTGTTTGCTTGCAGGGTATTTTGTAGTGAGTAGTGACAGTACACAGTGACCGAGGAACCTCCATCCGTACCCGTCCTATAGGCTTTACTAACCTCGTAGTAATGATATATTTACCATGCCGACCCTCCGGGCCAACTTTCTGTAAGCGACCCATCTGCATTGCAGAACTACAACTCCCAGCATTTTGGTGGACGACACCGGATCCATCCTAAACTTGCTTAGAGAAACCATTCCTAAAATATGTCCCGTCCGTATCTGCTTTGCTTACTAGGCATACTATTTTCCCTGACAGTAGAGTTTGTCTATGGGATGGGGTGACTGATTAATGTGCGTTCCCATTATCGTGACTATGTCTGTCGTGTGTCGATTTTCCGTATATAGGGTTGAATGGCGCCTGTTGTTCTCTGTTATCAGCCATGTAGGATTGACTGACGAGAAGTTCAGTATAAATGTTTGCCCCTTGATCGTATCTTTAGATCTTATCTTATGTCCGTGTGTAGGAACCGCTAGCGACATTGGATATTGGGCGGCCTATTTATATACCAAACTTTTCTAAAGTGCTGACAGACCGTCAGGTAGGCGGCTGTTGTACAGTATACGGCTTTTCTCGTAGTAGGGGCATTTAGACTGTACGGTATTATAAGGGCAGATGTGCATGGCCGTGTGTAGACCGCTCTCATTGACATGCACTGGTGACGACGACATCAAACATAGACCGGCTTCCCTTCTGCTATGGTTGGCCCGGTCATATAGGTGAATCTGAGCGATCTCGTGATTTCACATTAGAGGCTGGCGCTGCTCTACACACTGGCAGTGCAAGGGTAAATTCTCATTTTGACAGCGATGGTAGCATGCCTGCTTGCGTCTTGCCATCCGTCATACAGGGGAACAATAGCCACAGCTCAGATCCTCAAGGGCTTGGTGAAGGGGGGATGTGTCGTGTCCAAGGAGGACTAGGGGATAGCAGGGTACAGCCATTTATTTGTCTTTTTTTCTGTAGAAGGAGAAGCAGGTGTTGCGACTGACCGGTGTGTAATTAGCCCGGGGCAATTATTCAGCTGAGACTCGCAGGCAACGTGAAAATGATCCATATGCCCCCCTTCTGTCAGTTCACACACAAAGGCAGATGACCCGCTCCCCCCTTCACAAAGACACACACACAATATGTCAGGACATATCGCCTCAGAGATACACCTCTCACCTCTGCCGAATATATAGACACCAAATACACACACATCTAATTGTCTTCTAACAAACAAAGGCCTGGATGGCACCTCCGACCTGCTATACCGTACTACTGTGCTCAGATAGTGCTGCTATATAGACGGAAGAGATAGATATTAAAGAACATAGCTGAATAGATAGATAGATAGATAGATAGATAGATAGATAGGAGATAGATAGATGATAGATAGATAGATAGATAGATAGATAGATAGATATAGATAGATAGATAGATAGATAGATAGATAGATAGATAGATACAGTAGATATGATATAGATAGATAGATAGATAAATAGATATTAGAGATAGATAGATAGATAGATAGATACAGTAGATATGATATAGATAGATAGATAGATAGATAGATAGATAGATATGTGATAGAAAGATTTGTAGATATAATCTTAGACACATAAGTATAAGAGAGATATGGAATGAATAGATAATAGAATGATAGATAGATAGATAGATAGATAGATAGATAGATAGATAGATAGATGATAGATAGATAGATAGATAGATAGATAGATGATAGATAGATAGATGATAGATAGATAGATAGATAGATAGATAGATAGATAGATAGATAGATAGATAGATGATAGATAGATAGGTGTAACCATACATACAAGGATATAAGAGAGATGCTCAATGAATGAATGACAAAAAAAAATCTCCCGGGGCTTATTCGTGTCAAGTCTTCCAATTTTACAAGCGCCATGACGGATCCATTGTGATCCATTGTGTTGTGGATCCTGCCGACGCTATTGGTTCGGTAGAATATTGTAGCAGTATGTAGTATGAGAGAAGAACTAATGGACGTGTGAGCATAGCCTTAGTGGAGTCTCCTACTAGCCTGGCTACTGAGTACAGGAAGTCTGAGGTATATAGTATACGGCTCCCTCCGCAATCACAAATTTCCCTCAGATATATGTCATTCTAATAAGCTGCTGAAATATTTAGGTAGGCCGTAAATGTGCAGATGTTTTACCATCACCAGCAGGAGATAAGACATCTGCCCATCTTATGGGTCCCTCTATGCCACAGTAGCGCTCGCCGGTTCCTTATACGATCTATACGTTGCTTATGTCAGGAGTGAAGGATGTTGGTAACTTAGAGAGTCTCCATCGGTCAGAAGTTTTTGTTATATAGTCCACGCTGGCTCCATAACTGAGAACTCTTTGACTAACCTGTCCAGTTCTTCCATAAACTTGCATGCTTGGATCGGTCTAAAGTGCGTGTTGTTTCAGTAGACTAGGGGGAAACATGGCTGCCAAACACCTCAGGCATTCTCTGAGGAACTGAAGATAGGGCAACGTGTCAAGTCCGTCATTGGGCAGGCGCCATAGATCCTCCTGCAATGTCTATAGCAGGGGAATTTATCTGGAACATTCTCCTTCTTTCCATTAGATTATTCTTTCTTCAATACAAGCCAACCATGCCGGATATCATGGACGTCGGTGATTTCCAAGCAATGGGATCAGTCAGCCATTATTCATGTCTATGGTTAAAGGGGTTTCCTTATCCATAATTCAAGGGTTATGGTATATGGCAGTCCCATAGAAGGAAAAGACGTGGCAGTCATGCATACTTGATAATCTTGGGTGTCCCATCAGGTGTCCCAGCGATCAGACCCTTATTCCCTATCCTGTGCTGTGAATAGGAAGAACCTTTTAAGTTAAAGTGGTGTCCTGACTATAAACATTAATGGCTTATACATAAGACATTACGTAAGTGTTTGATCATCGAGGGTCCAACCATTAGGACCCACGATCATGTCTAGAGTGAGGGTCACCATCCCCCAGCAGCCACATCCAAGCACTCCCATGGTACCACAGTTGGCTATAGACATTGGATCTGACCACCATAGACCTCATGGGTAAAAAAAGGATACCGTGCCGTCCATCATGTATCCTGATTTTTTGGGATCCTCTCACGGTGCAGGGTTGCGAAGTACATATTAGGAGTCCTATCTGCAAGAGCAGTGCTGTAGAGAGTTAAAGGCCCGCCCCCAGTGCACCCACTGCCTCATTTACATAACACACTGAAGTTGTTTTACTCCACATCTATAAACGTGACATACATTACATAGGTACAATGTTTATCACTGTAGTAGGCTGTGTATCATGGCGGAGGCAGCTGCGGGAGGTGTTAGACGCCCTGTTAGACACATTACGGTGCTATGTCTATGTTTACTAGTCTACGGCTTACATAGGAAAAAACGACCTTTAATATCCTAAAAAAATCCTTTCCTGGTGAGGGATCGCATACAGTGACATTCCTCCTCAGCAGGTGCAGCAGTCACTGCAGTTTAGACTTTTGTCCTTGGGTAATATTATTTTAAGAATGACCTCCTGGAAACATTCACACCTGTGCACATATCCATTACCTTCATATACCTTTGTGCATGTATTCTCTAAAGGCCTCCCGATAATATCCGACTGTTCTGCAGATGCTGATTCCCATTCTTTCAGGACAGGAACTGTTCGTAGGAATGAATGAATATAGAGTATTACACTGTATATATATATATATATATATATATATATATATATATATATATATATACTGTGTATATATATATATATATTTCAAGGAGATATTATAGAATGGCATGCAATGAAATTTATTACTGAGGTCATCCATATGAAGTCTAGTAGAGCAGATCATATCTAAAGTATAAATCTTATCTATATAGTTGTAAATTTTGAGTTAATGTTTAGGATTCTCATTTTTTAGCTGGGATGGAGATTACCGTACATACTTAAAGAGGACCTTTCACCACCTGGGGCACATGCGGTTTTATATACCGCTAGAATTCAGCGCACTGTCGGCTTTCCCTTTCTGTGCCCCCGGTGAAGAGCTATTGGTGCCGGTACCGTAGCTCTTCACTGTCAGAAGGGCGTTTCTGACAGTCAGCGTCTATAGCACTGTACTGTGAGAGGGGGCGTTGTTTACCGCACAGTGATGACGCCTAGTGGTAAGGAACGCCCCCAGTACTCGTCTATGGACAAGTACTATCAGGAGTGGAGAGAGGCGTTCCTCACCGCTCTCACAGTACAGCGTTATAGACGCTACTGTGAGGAATGGCGTTCTTGACTGACAGAAACACCCTTCTGACAGTGAAGAGCTACGGTACCGGCACCGATAGCTCCTCACTGGGGGCACAGAACGGCGGTGTATAAAACTGCACGTGCCCCAGGAGGTGAAGGGTCCTCTTTATGCTGAGTTCACATGGGGTTTTTTTGGACCGGATATTGATGTGGAATCCGCCTCAGAATCTGGCTCCAAAAAACGCATTCCATGGGAGCCATTCACTTATTTTTTCCACTAGTGGTTTTTAGCTGCTCGCGGAAACAATAAGTGAGTTGCCCTGTCTTGACACAGATTCTGTAGCTGAATCCGCCGTGGCGTCCGTGGTGCGAGACTCCTTCCCGACTAGGCCCATTCTTTTGGGCCTAATCCGGAGCGGAATGCCGCGACTGGATGCCGGTACACTGCATCGTCATCCAGTCGCGGCTAGCAGCAGGAGGCGTTTCTTGGACTGGATTCTGAGGCGGCTTCCCGCTTCAAAATCCGGTCCAAAAAACCCCCGTGTGAACCCGGCTTAAGTGTCTCATTCTCTCGAGATCCTATATGGTAGGTCTCAGGTAGGGGACACCTTTTTGTCAAGGAATCCTTTCAAAAGTATAAATCGTCCAAAACAGAGAACTCCTTTTAGGGTCCATTCAAACAGCGTAAAGTGGCACGATAGAATCAGCGCTGAAAAAAAGACTCCCATTGACTTCAATGGGTTCTGCACGGAAAACGGAACCCATTGAAGTCAACGGGAGTCTTTTTTTAGCGCTGATTCTGACGCGAGTTGTGAATATGTGCCGGGGCCCCACGTAGAAAATTCCATCCACACATTAAAGCAAAATACCCCCAGAGGAAATATTGAGGCACGTTTTTGGAATTCACAAGCATGTCAATCATGTATACCTACAGAAACGCTGGTAGTTTTCGTATTGGTACGAAGAGGAAACGCGGCAGACTTTCTTCGAAAAGCGGTGCCTTTTTCCCCCGCAGCGTTTTTGCGCTGTGAGACCTTAGTATAGCACAACTCGTGCTCTGTCTGGCAGACCTCATATTGCCATGTATTATATAGTCTTGAATTTGATGGGCATGTGTAAGGATTTATTCAGACTCTGTGGTTAAGTGCGGTTAAAACGACATCAGAACCCCACATGTGTTGTCAGATTTTTTTCTTATACAGTTGCCGTTTTTACAGGAAAAATAAATTTATCTAACTTTTTTTATCTGTCGAAAACAAAAAAGACACCAAAAACTGTGACAAACCCCCATTCTTTTCTTGCCCAATTTTTTTTTTACGGTTTTATCCACACCCAACTATACTGTCTATACTAGAGATGAGAAAGTAGTATTCGATAGAATATCTCGCTCCCATAGGAATGCGTGTAAGCGGCCGAACACCAAGGGGTTAAGCGCAGTGAATATTTGATGCACTTTACCCCTTGGTGTTCGGCCGCTTACACGCATTCCTATGGGAGCGAGGTATTCGATCGAATACTACTTGCTCATCTCTAGTCTATACTGTAATATTACTGACAGCGTATGACCATCTGGATATCACTAGCGGCTTCCTGAGCCCGGTTCATAGCCATTATTGGTGACTTCAGGGTTCATCCAAATGGGACTAGGACGCCATGATAGCCTGGTCTGCTTTTATCGATGGTCGCTTACAACAGTTTTTTTTCCATAATATAATAAGGAGGGTTTTAATAATGTGACAATTTTGAGGACTCTCATAGATGTCGCGTTAGGCCGAAGCCTAAAACTCTCATATATAATACACATTTCTGCAGCTTTTATCATTTGTGTTTCGTCGCTTAGCTAAGGAGCAGACATCCGCACCCGCTGTATGGGCGAGGCCTTATACAGATAATTATATATAAGAAGCCGTGTATCTCCTTATTAGGCCTGTTTGCTGATTCACTTGTACTATATTATTTGGGTAATTGAAGTCTCCGCCTGTCGTTGACGTCTGGTGGATCCCATAAGCCAAGCGCTTGTTCTGCATTTGGAAAATCACTACAATATACTAATCTATATTTTAGTGCCCTTTTCTTGTCCCGGTAGCCTTTACATTTTCTTCCTACAGTAAATCCTTATTTATCAGAATCAGGCGGCACCGAGAAATAAGCGCTGGCACCATCTCAAATGTCAAATTTCAACATGTTTGTTTCCATTCCCATATTAATACTGGTATACATTTCACCCAGATGAAGCAGAAGGAATTCTGTTGACATTCGTAGAAAAAGCTGATTACTTCCACCACGGTGGGGCTGTAAAAGCTCACATTTACATTTTTGCCCCCAAGCCACTCTTCCTTTTTTCTAGCCCATACCTCCATGGTGTTTGTAGCTCTCTGTGGTTCCAGACCCCTGCTGCACCCCATCTGCACTGAATCAATGCACTAAATTGGTTCAGCCTTTAGTAAGATGAAGGCTAATGCCGAAATAAGAAAGTATTGACACCTAAAAAGCTACCAAGCGAGCGAGGCGACATCTGTCGCAAGTTTACGTCTTCTTGGCAGTGGACAAAACCTGGCCAAGACGTGCTTGAGGCCGAGACTGCACATTATCAAAAAGCAGCTTTTTTTGTTATTCATTTTTCGTGTCCGTCTTGCACCCGAGGGACAATTATCTTCTCTGATCACAGATACGTTTCGGTGTATGGAGACATCCGTAAAAACGGCCAGAAATAGGGCAGTATTTATAGTCGTGTGAATGTAGCCTTAGACTAAAGCCCCACACGGCGTCAATGGCGAGGCAAAAACCTTGGCATTTTACAATCCCTGCAAAATGGATGGCGAATCTCATCCACACATTGAAAAAAAATAGCCAGAGCAGAAACGCTACGACTTCCAAAACTGTTGGAAATCGCAACATGTCAATTATATCTACGGAAATTCTGGCGGTTTCCCTATAGGTATAATGGAAGCAGAAAGTCTGCAGAGGAAAACTCGGTGGACTTTGTGTGATAAGTACACAATGCGTTTCCGTTGCAGGTTATCCCTCAGCACTTTTTGGGTGCGGTTTGCTACGTGAGGCCTCACCCTTGGTTCACATCTGCGTTTGGTAATCCGTTTGGGGAGTCCCTATGCAGACTCCTCCGAACAGATCACCAACGCAGATGTGAACAAGACCTTAGATTTATACTTCTCAAGGGTTGAGCCGATCTTGAGATTTCAGGATCGATTTTAAAATCTGATTTCCGGTCACTTTCCAGCCGATCCCAATTGTGAAATTTACTCGATCGACGATCGGGATCCGATCTTTCCCGATCGCTCAACCCTAATTGTATATTATATATACAGTGGGGTTGAGCCAATCTTGAGATTTCAAAATCCGATTTCCGATCATTTTCCATTTAATAGAACATAGAATTTCTGGGGCCATTTTCATTGATCCTTCAATAGACTCAAGTCTATGAGGCATCCTTGAAAACAGGTTACCCTCGAGTGTACAAAACTTAAGACGTTCATCTGAATACGCTCTTAGACTTCTCCTCTGGATCATAGAGAGTATCCCAAATGGGAGATTCCTCTCTGGATATCCACCAACCCTAACATGGCATTCATGACTCCATATTGATATATAAAACCGTACCTTACACTATTGATTTTCAATAGCTCCAAAGGCCAATATAGACTATTTTAGCTTATTATTGGTACCTTTTATGTGCCACTAAAGTGCATGACAAATGTCAACTTTATTATAGTCATTCCACCAGGGCACCACCAGGGCACCCAACTAGGCAAATACTGATGTATTCCGAAAGTAAAACCTCTTCGTACCAACCTCTTGTTAACAATGTCCTGCCTACACCGATATATATCATCCATAGTATATGGCACCTTAAGGATAGGTTTACCAAAAACATACACCCCTTTCTCACTTGCCCACACATAGCCATGAGAAGTGATATATATTGTTTCCCCCGATGGCAGCCGTTTGGGTCCAATCCTTTTGTTCTCGGGGAGATAAGAGGTGCGAGGCTACGGCCCCCTCCCCTCTCCCAATTCAGAACACTTGGAGCCTATGTATATGTGTATATAGGGGGGTCAGTAGAGATAGCTGTTGACTGACAGCTAATATATGCGCTCGGCCAGTCTTAGTCATCCGTCTATTCATCCTCTCCTACTTTAAATACAAATGTCTTACGATAACCGGCGCCGCCGCCTACCTCATCATATGTGAATAGGACGTGTGCACGAAAGGCGACATCCATGGGGCATGCTGTGTCGGGACTTTGCTTTCGGTGACATTGGGAGAATATCACAATGGGGAGAGGTCCCGCATTCACACACTTACTACGACGTAGATGGTTTCTCCTAGCAACTAAGGGGATGTCCTGCCGCTGTCACAGCTACAATAAGCAGATTTAGCAGCAAAGAATGAAAAGGACCATCTAAGGAAGGGCAGATACGTGCAGAAGGTCTCTTCTTTATCTTAAGAACAAACACCTTCAGATAGAGACAGCTGCTGACATGTTTTTCAGTTCAGATATTAAAGGGACACTCCACCCAAAACTAATATCTACTATGTGCTCTATTAGGATTAGGCACCACGTTGCAGATTTTGCTGCGATTTTTTGACGTGGATTGAGAAGAAGGGAGAACTCTAAAAACTTCCTATATATTTCCCATTCCTTGTGTTGCCACTCTTGACTTTGGCTCCAAAAAACACTAGGGAAAGTTGGGTCAGTTAATATTTGCAGGTCGGTGGGGGGGTGAGGCCTGGTTCATATTTTCGATCAGGGAGTCCACTTTGGGCCTCCTGAATGGAACCCTATACGCATAAAAAAGCAGTTACCTTAGGAAATCGGTGGACCCCATAGACTATAATGGAGTTCGTGAGGTTTCCGCTTTTCAATCTGATAGGGGAACGGAATGACCCGAATGCAGGTGTTAACCAGACCCGAGTGCTCAGGCTGTTTAGGAGATTTTGGTCCTCTGTTCTGAATGGGGAGGTAGTCAAGCCGTGGTTGGGCAACGTTCACTTTATTCATTTCAATGGAGGTACCAGATATTGTTGAGATCTCCAGCACTCCCAATGTAGTAAAGGGAGCCATGTGCGTGATACCCATCCAATGCTCCATTTCGAGAAACATAAATCACCCGATCGCCTGATCTGTGGGGACCTGAGCACCGATGTGCAAGTTCATAGGGGATAAATTGCCCAGATGAGAAAACCCCGTAATGGTTGGCATATGTATCTTCCTAACCCCCATACACATGCATCTGTACATGAAGAGAAGAATAACCGGGCACCTAAAATCCAACATGCCCGATTCCTGTTCCTAGTTACTGTGCCAATTCGGGACACCCCAGTACTCATTAGATGGTCACCCAATGCCGCAGAAATCTTCAAGTTCTCTTGACATTGATTTAATGTGTATGGTCAACCTTAGTCTTTGCTTACCAGGGAATGCAATGAGAAGGGGGAGTCTATAAAAAAAATCAAAATGTCCTATTCTAGTACAATCCACAGATCCCATAATAATGGGGGGGGGGGGGATAAAACCCTGAAGAGTCCTTCATTTGTTAAAGTGGAGGGGCTTGGGGATGTAATGGAGAGATAAAGGGCAACAACCTGACCCCGGGGCCGTTCTCTCTATGGCACGCACAGCGGCTGTCATTGATATTTTTTCCCCAGGCTCCGACGTGAATAAACTGTATATTTTTCCGCCTATTATAATCTGACAGGCACATGTCATAGAGGATCACTGTGCAGCCATCATCTATGGCCCTGACATGTGTTTCCCCTTTAAGGACCATAGGAAGTGACTGGAACATACATGAAATGTATTGAACGTGATCCATTTCCATTCATCCGTCTGGAGCGTTGCATGGGGTGGCCTCATTGTTTGACAGCACCGCTGGATCGGGTTTCCCATTAATGATGATGGTAACACAAACAGAGGGGACTTGCTGAAGCAGCATTAGGAAAGCCTTTGCCCGGTCTCATCATCTTTCACGCTCCCCCCTCCTATAATACTAAGGGTATAATACAGGCCAGCCACAACAGGATGTTACCAAATAACATAGTGCCCTTTCGGAACCCTGGCTGCCCTTTACGCCTCAAACCACTTAGCTATACATACTTGTCTGTGCCACTGGACGGTTTCCGGCTACAGCACAGACGCCTGGTTTTGTCGTTCGCTCCTATCACAATAGCTGCCATTGTTTATCTTTAAGGATCAGTATTCCTCACCCCCCCTCCTAGTCGTCCCGCGAAATTCACAGCCCCCTGAAATGACGCATTGCTTGTTTAGCTCAAAGACGATATAGAATGTAGGGAGTGTCAGTGTTTCCATTTGGATTTTCCTCGCAGATCACAATCCAAGCAGGAGTACACGACTGTAGAGTATACGACTGTAGCCTATGGCTAGAGTATACAACTGTAGTATATGGCTAGAGTATACGACTGTAGCCTATGGCTAGAGTATACGACTGTAGTATATGGCTAGAGTATACAACTGTAGTATATGGCTAGAGTATACGACTGTAGCCTATGGCTAGAGTATACGACTGTAGTATATGGCTAGAGTATACAACTGTAGTATATGGCTAGAGTATACGACCGTAGCATATGGCTAGAGTATACGACTGTAGTATATGGCTAGAGTATACAACTGTAGTATATGGCTAGAGTATACGACTGTAGTATATGGCTAGAGTATACAACTGTAGTATATGGCTAGAGTATATGACCGTAGCCTATGGCTAGAGTATACAACTGTAGCATATGACTAGAGTATACGACTGTAGCCTATGGCTAGAGTATACGACTGTAGTATATGGCTAGAGTATACGACTGTAGCCTATGGCTAGAGTATACGACTGTAGTATATGGCTAGAGTATACGACTGTAGCCTATGGCTAGAGTATACAACTGTAGTATATGGCTAGAGTATATGACCGTAGCCTATGGCTAGAGTATACAACTGTAGCATATGACTAGAGTATACGACTGTAGCATATGACTAGAGTATACGACCGTAGCCTATGGCTAGAGTATATGACTGTAGTATATGGCGTTTTTTTTTTTTCCCCTAATGTGACAATAGCAGGAACATCACGCCGGTTGTAGATTACTAGAAGTAAGAAATCCAGGGAACCTCTTGAGAGAAGATTAAGAGGACGGGCTCGGAAAGGCCTGGTTTTGGTGTAATTACTGCGTAATACCAAGGACAGGCGACTTCTGCAAGAGGTGACCTTCTGACTCCAGATTAGCAGATAATCTGGGGACACATTGCGCGTCTGCGTTGCTCACCGGGTCTTCTCTAGCCGAGACAGTGGGGGGATCTCTAACCCCGTACGTAAAGCGCAGGACATATATATATGTGACCAGAAACCTATAGAAGCAAATCTGCTTCTAAATCTCTCGCCCACTTATCTGCTTTTACAGCTTCGCTTTTACTGTAAGAGGCTCTATGATGTCATAGCAGCTGATCGCAGCCAATGAGATCTCTCCGTTACGCAGCTTTCCATCAAGTCCCCGAGCTGGCAGAAGAGAGGAGAGGGGAGAATTCACTATGGAGGCGTAAATCACTGTTCCAGGCCTCCCATTACAGACAGCAGCAGGATTTTTGTTTTTTACGCTTTTTTTTAATTTTATTTCCGTAATGATAGCGCATTAGTGTTATTGGCAGATTGGACTATTTGATACGTAGAGAAAAACTATGTTTTTTTAAGAACCGGATTCACCAGTTCACTATAACCAGTGGGCAACACTAAATATGTCAATTTTGTGATGGAGGGGTCCCCTTCTTTCGTATATTATATATGTAATGGCAGTGCCGCACGTAAAAAAGAGGGGACCTCATTGCAAAGGTCAAATTTGGACAATTATTGTGTATGTGTCTGGTATTTGTTTGCCCCTCGCCATTACCCTCAACCTAAAAGTAGCCCCGTATCTCTATAGTATATACGACCTTGCGGCCTGGAACTTTTCATGCTTTATTTCCTCCCATAACACGACGTCATGTATAGGATTATTGCAATGTGGAAAATCCGATTTTCTCTGCGTTGTATACGATGCCTCTGTAGTACGCAGACGGTGTGTGTCTATACCATGGTGCCTGCACGGGTCCTTGTCACTGCTCAGCACTGCAGAGTTATATATAGAGCCTGTATCTGCAGTCTCAGTGCTGCCTCCGTGCACTAGGATTACAGAGACCGATGGAGGTCAGGCTCATACAAAGCAGGATTAACTCCTTCCACAGCGGACAACTGCAGATTCTCCATTCATTTCACGACTTCTCTTTCTCACCCGTCCGCTCCGTCATTTTTTTCAATGTAATATATAGAGATTTGCTTAATATTCAGCAAACGGTGAGGAAAACTGAGGTCAGACTAGTCACTGTTAATGGATTAATTGTAATTAGCAATATTAACAACGAGTAGCGGCAGGGGTTAAGAGGTCATTACTATATCCTATATGGGGTCCACTTATTTGGGCTGTCTCCTTTACTTGTGAAGGTCTAGGGCACGTGTAGGGAACCTTCGGCTCTCCAGCTGCTGCGAAACTACAACTCCCAACATGCTCCATTCACTTCCATGGGAGTTCCAAGAACAGCAGAGCAAGTATGCATGCTGGGAGTTGTAGTTTTGCAACAGCTGGAGAGCCAAAGGTTACCGACCCCTGGTTAGGGGGTCACTGTTTCTCCTTGGTATGGGGGCACTCGTCCACATTACATCTGTTTCTCGTTGTTGAGATAAGAAGTCGTCCTAGGACTTCTGGACCCAATGCAATATCTGTAATGGGGCCCCCACTTCTTATTTGCTATTGGTAATACTGGTGTCTTATTACCTTTGGGCCCCTTCATCCTCCAGGGCCCAGTAGTGATGGCTCCCTCTCTCTAGCTACGCTTGACTCTCGTCCAGGGGGACAAACGTTTCCTCCTTAGCACCACCTTTAATAGCAAAGGTCCTGCGTTCAGGACCCTGGACAGCAATTGACATAGGTGTAGTCTGCTAGATAGAAAGTGAGACATGGACTCCGTAGGTTATGTAAGGAATATGCCATTACTAACCGATAAATATAAGGAGGAGATCCGAATCCAATATATTTTCCGATTTCTCATATCTGAAGCACTCGGCAGGTAGATAAGCGGTATGGCGAACCACTATGCCCATTATTGACCCTATAAGTAGTCCTTCGCCCACTTCTTTTTTTGGTGGGTCTTCCAGATTCTCCATGGAGTGTGTATGGCCCGATTTGGGCCATTCCATTCCCCTATCCACATGAAATATGCGGAGAGAAACATCCTGAAAGCAGTGCTTTTCTCTCCGCATTTTCGTGCGGAAACCACACGGACCCCATTATAGTCTATGGGGTCCGCCGGTTTCCATAAGGTAACCGCTTTTTTATATGGATAGGTTTCCATTCAAGGGGCTACCCAAGTGGGCTCCCAAACGCAGATGTGAAGCGGGCCTATGATATCTGCGATTCTCCCCATCCATGTTGTTGCTGGCTAGACTCAGCCATCCCATGATTATCATGGTGTTATGTAACTATTGCGCTGATCCCTGCACATCGTATAAGCGTCTTTGCGTCCATCATGACTTGCATCAGTCGCCAACCACAGTATCGTGACCTGATGTCCGTAGTGACTAGAGCTACAGAGCGGAGGACTAGGACAGGATTCATAAGGCATGGATCATAGGAAGCCGTCCTCTTGGATATGTGGCAGCATTTTCTAGCTTATTCAGATTTTTTTCTCCAAAAAACTTGAAGAAAAGATAAAGCTTCATCCGTATGTGCACCGTGCACACAGCTCTGTCTCGCATATACAATATGCTGTGAAAAGTTATGTTAAACATATCCATAGGGCTCTATAGACCCGAAGGTGACACAAAAAGTGTTCTCCTGGCCTCTGTTGGGCTGGTGTATGACAGTATACAGAGTATACAGATAACCACCATGCAGTATACTTCCTATTAAAGGGGTATCTTGTAGAGATGAGCGAGTACTGTTCAGATCAGCCGATCCGAACAGCACGCTCGCATAGAAATGAATGGACGTAGCCGGCACGCGGGGGGTTAAGCGGCCGGCCGCCGTCAAAGCGGAAGTACCAGGTGCATCCATTCATTTCTATGGAGCGTGCTGTTCGGATCGGCTGATCCGAACAGTACTCGCTCATCTCTAGTATCTTGGTAAAACCATCGACTGAACCATTGGGAGACCCACTGATCATGAAAAGGCAGAAGGGGGGAGTCCTCTCGAATGGAGCTTCGTTGTTCGCTTCTGCCCCATTAAGTTTTATGGGACTGGCAGAGCTGCACTCTTCTTCTATTCAGCAGACCCCGATGATTGGAGCGGCGGCCTACATGTCTGACTCAGGACCCAATTGATAGGGGATAACTTATTATTGCTGCAATAGGTTTGTACCACCATTGTGACCATGTGTAGCATACAATAGAGCGTCCCAAATGCAAAGCGTGCACAAAGCCTTAGTATTGAGGTACATTAAGCTCTAATCTATAGTATATACATGTATTACTAAATGATATAACGCCTACATTCACAATATGGCGTTGCAGGAGTTGCGTGTACTGTCTCTCTTTGATGTACGCACCTCTCACCGGCCTTCATTGCTATGCCACGGCTTCCACTGTCAGAAGATCCATACCACCTATCGATTGCATTGGGTTCTAAGGTAAATTATAAAGAGAAGGAGATTTGTAACTGCAAGGGATTTCTCCTCTTCCCGTAGCGTACGCGGCCGTAGCGTCCTTGTGTTATTATCGCCTCTTTTTTTAGACGTACCTCTCGTCGAAGCCCACATCGATTGAGGAGGAAGGATACCTGCGAAACATGGCGCTCGCACGTCACGGCGTCCCATGTTTCCCAGATCATTTACAATCCACAGAAATCACAAAGCAGATGGATACTGAGCAGATCAGGGCTAAGCTGTGCTGGGGAGATTACAGGGGGAGGTATTTGTATAGGACGGAGGGGTGGGCAGATGGTGCTCTATCAAACTTCATCTCTCTATCCCTTTCTCTCTTTCACTCCATCCTCTTTGTCTGGCTTCCTCTTTTATCTGCTGTAATTCACTTCTCTGAATATGGAGATAATTGAATGGGCGAAATGGAAATATTACATAGTCTACCCATAGAGGCGCGTAGCAGTGATGACATCGCTCCCTTTATGTATATTTTGGACTATTGTAATGTTATTTGTCCATTTTGTCTTCGTTTCTGAATAGTATCAAGGCAAAGGATTCCCCAAATGATTATCTTACATGAGCAAGTGGGTCACGTAGTTACGCCTGGGTACGTCTGGGCGCCTGGGTACGTCCAGTTTGCCAATCTCTTGTTCTGAGTTTACGTTCTTAACCTCTTCGTGTCCCCGTCGTCACAAGTTATGACTGTAATGGTGTTGTCCTCGATGAAGAAAAGTAATAAAGTAATGAAAATTTTTTTACGCAAACCTGTACTAGACATAAACTCATTTTGTATGGCCGCCAGGCGCTCACACAGTAATAGGTTCGCATCTTGCAGATTGTACGCTGCCATAAACATACAGTAATTACCCCGGCCACCAATTTTTGTCTGTCTCTCCTCGACCCTATCTGCTCTTGCACGTAGGCTAAAAAATAGCTCTGCCTGGATGATTATCATTCATGTGCAGACGCTTCTTGTAAAAGCTAAGGGAAGAAATACATTTAATGCCCAAATGGAGTCTGTTCTCTGTGCTAGAACGACGTCATATATTAGACTGGGTACATAGATTTGACTATATGACTATGCACAGGGGAGTGAGGCCGGGTTCACCGTCTGTTGTAGGACGTATTCTGCTGATCAGATGTATATCGCAATGGGTTCTGGTTTAACTAGGCAAATGGAGTCCAAAGGATTCATTTTTAGACCTCATTTGTTCAGTTTACTGTTTATTTCTGGCTGTTGTGCTGGACAGAATTGCATGAAGAAAGGAACGCGCCGCCAGAGTTTTCCAGCTCCACAGTGGATGATACAGGGAAACAAATTTTGATTGGACTACGTATTACATGGTAGGATTAAGGTTTTTTTTTTAGGGATAGGTCATCAAAGATCGGCAGGGGTCTGACACCCAGGCCCCCAGCTGATCAGCTGTTTGAAGAGTCACAGCACCGTACATTTGTGCAGCAGCCGTGGCTCATCCCACTCACATGGCCTGTGAAACAACCGCCAGTCCTGCCTCAATCATTAGGATAGGTCATCGATTAAAAAGTCCTGGAAAACCCCTTTGACCACTTCTTCAGGTCCCAGAATAACACGGTTACAGAATGCTGGACAGTATAGTGCAGAAAGTCCACAGTTTATACCTTTGAACTCCATTTACCTCATTAAAGTGAATGGATACGTCACAGAGTAAATTTCAATATCACTTTTGGGCATTCAAGTATATATCGCTGGCAGGAAGCCCATCAGACGACTAAACATGGTCTAAGTCTTAGAGGATTCATTTGAGGGAAAAGAACATTGTATCTTGGAACACAAGATGTAGGGATAAGATAAATGATAATTGTCTTGGTTTTGGCCATTTTGGTAAGTAGAAAACCTTAGGAGTACCACAAAAATAAAGAAATGTCATATATTAGCGGTCTACTAAATGTATTATAGCCATCCTTAAAATGGAACACATCGAATATTTGTATGGCATCAAGGATATAAAAGGTTTATAGAGGTTTTTTAGATTCACAATATATTTGATAGACTATATCAGAAAGTTGGGGGTTCGATTTTCAGCACCTTGTCGATCAGCTATTGGAAGCGGCCATGTTGCTCAGGTGACCGATTCAGTTTGATTGGGTCTTTCTACTTGGACACCATTGATAGCATCTAGAGTTGAGCGAGTACTGTTCGGATCAGCCGATCCGAACAGCACGCTCGCATAGAAATGAATGGATGTAGCCAGCACGCAGGGGGTTTACGCGTCCGGCCGGCGTCAAAGCGGAAGTACCAGGTGCATGCATTCATTTCTATGGTGTGTGCTGTTCGGATCGGCTGATCCGAACAGTACTCGCTCATCTATAATAGCATCCAATGTGTCCCATTCGCTTAATACCCTTGCTACTAAGTTGGTGGTGAGCAGGTAGACGGACTGATCCACAATGGTGGACATTTGATCGGTAAGGGTTCGTTCACACGGGGTAAGATGGGGCAGATTTTGATGCAGAATCCACCTCAAAATCCGCCCCCTCACAATAGAGGACTATGTAGACCACTAGCATTCTTTTTTTCCATGAGTGGTATGTATAGCCCCGGCGTCCGCCTCGTGAGAGCACCCTCTGGTCTAGGTCCATTCATTTGGGCCTACTCCAGAGCGGCGAGCCGCGACAGTTGCGGCAGGCACATTTTGGTCCTATTATGACACGGCTTCCCGCGTCAAAATCAGGACTGAAATACGTGCTCACTAGCCCCGTGTGAACTAGCCCTTAGGGTGTCTAGCCTTGGTCCCCCATCGATACCCTACCACATCGCTTCCTTAATGGGGCCATCAGCCTTGCAGCCATAAGGTCCTTTGTGCCGTAACAACCTCTACACCCACCTTACCCACATATCTTCCGTAAGAAGAAAAGAATCTTATATAACCACGTTCAATGATATCCATTGAGTTGCATTAAGTCAATTAATATACAGGATAATTTTCCAGATTCCATTGTCCCCGCCAGCCTGTAATATCCTGAACATGGCCGTAACACATCAGTCTGATCTGAATAGTAATAAAATCGACATATAATCCGTGAGTCATAATTTCCAGTCATTAGTATACGTACAATATGAAGTGCTCCGGTGTGGGATGTATGGGTTATCTATGTTCAATAGATCTCGCTACGTATCACATTACTAAATTATTCTAAGGGATTCGGTATCCTATAGGGGAATAGGGTGCATGGGGGTGGTAAGGGTTGTGGGAGAAACAACTGAATGGCTCTGTACGGGACCTTCTGACTATACCAAGCATGTTGAGTTTCAATACCCGATCCTTGGAAATAAGTCTCCGCCAAAGACGTCTTGAAGCGTCTTGAACCAAATAGGTAGCAGCTATGCCCTTACCAATGAGGTACATGAAGTTATGCCTGCCTCTCTATGGCTGGTAGGTGGATGACACATCTTATTGTACAACTACCCATACACCGCTTATGTGTTAGCCTTGAACCTTTTGTGCGAACGAACAAGTATTACCTTCATTGTGCACAGATTTTCCAATGTTCGAAAAATCTCCATTTGTGAAAGAAACCATTTGCAGTTGCCAAAAGTGCTCTTTAGCTCAGCTACTGTTTGGCTGCTCCTGAAGGCCGTACGTTGCGTAAAAACTCTGGGGTTTTATTGTTGGAGATTTTGGAGTTTTTCGAGTCTTAAAGAGAACTGGAAATATAACAGAATTTCATATACTTGTCCCTGTCACAAAAATTGCAGTTTTCCCGCAATGTGTGGCCTTAGTCATTATGGGACCAATTATCAGGATTTCCTAGGAACGGTCAGTCCTGATAATTGGCCATTGTAATAGTGCCAGCCATAGTCACGGACAAGCCAAAACGCATATACAGTCCTATGAAAAAGTTTGGGCACCCCTATTAATCTTAATCATTTTTAGTTCTAAATATTTTGGTGTTTATAACAGCCATTTCAGTTTGATATATCTAATAACTGATGGACACAGTAATATTTCAGGATTGAAATGAGGTTTATTGTACTAACAGAAAATGTGCAATATGCATTAAACCAAAATTTGACCGGTGCAAAAGTATGGGCACCTCAACAGAAAGTGACATTAATATTTAGTACATCCTCCTTTTACAAAGATAACAGCCTCTAGTCGCTTCCTGTAGCTTTTAATCAGTTCCTGGATCCTGGATGAAGGTATTTTGGACCATTCCTCTTTACAAAACAATTCAAGTTCAGTTCAGTGTGATGGTGGCCGAGCATGGACAGCCCGCTTCCAATCATCCCACAGATGTTCAATGATATTCAGGTCTGGGGACTGGGATGGCCATTCCAGAACATTGTAATTGTTCCTCTGCATGAATGCCTGAGTTGATTTGGAGCAGTGTTTTGGATCATTGTCTTGCTGAAATATCCATCCCCGGCGTAACTTCAACTTCGTCACTGATTCTTGAACATTATTCTCAAGAATCTGCGGATGCTGAGTGGAATCCATGCGACCCTCAACTTTAACAAGATTCCCGGTGCCGGCATTGGCCACACAGCCCCAAAGCATGATGGAACCTCCACCAGATTTTACAGTGGGTAGCAAGTGTTTTTCTTGGAATGCTGTTTTTTTGGACACCATGCATAACACCTTTTTGTATGACCAAACAACTCAATCTTTGTTTCATCAGTCCACAGGACCTTCATCCAAAATGAAGCTGGCTTGTCCAAATGTGCTTTTGCATACTTCAGGCAACTCTATTTGTGGCGTACGTGCAGAAACGGCTTCTTTCTCATCACTCTCCCATACAGCTTCTCCTTGTGCAAAGTGCGCTGTATAGTTGACCGATGCACAGTGACACCATCTGCAGCAAGATGATGCTGCAGCTCTTTGGAGGTCATCTGTGGATTGTCCTTGACTGTTCTCACCATTCTTCTTCTCTGCCTTTCTGATATTTTTCTTGGCCTGCCACTTCTGGGCTTAACAAGAACTGTCCCTGTGCTCTTCCATTTCCTTACTATGTTCCTCACAGTGGAAACTGACAGGTTAAATCTCTGAGACAACTTTTTGTATCCTTCCCCTGAACAACTATGTTGAACAATCTTTGTTTTCAGATCATTTGAGAGTTGTTTTGAGTAGCCCATGATGCCACTCTTCAGAGGAGATTCAAATAGGAGATCAACTTGCAATTGGCCACCTTAAATACCTTTTCTTATGATTGGATACATCTGGCTACGAAGTGCAAAGCTCACTGAGGTTACAAAACCAATTTTGTGCTTCAGTAAGTCAGTAAAAAGTAGTTAGGGGAATTCAAATCAATAAAATGATAAGGGTGCCCATACTTTTGCACCGGTCAAATTTTGGTTTAATGCATATTGCACATTTTCTGTTAGTACAATAAACCTCATTTCAATCCTGAAATATTACTGTGTCCATCAGTTATTAGATATATCAAACTGAAATGGCTGTTGCAAACACCAAAATATTTAGAACAAAAAATGATTAAGATTAATAGGGGTGCCCAAACTTTTTCATAGGACTGTATCTTTTATGGTTTGTCAGCAGCCCCATGTAAACAGGGCACGGGCTGCCGACAAATGCAAACCGTGAGCGATTTCTTCGTCCTCATATTGTGAGGATGAATGATACTCGTACAGATCGGGAACAAACGTTTCTGGAAACATCCGTTCCTGATCACTGGGGTCCACAGCCATAGAAATAGGACGGTCTTACACGTCTGCAATTGAGTTGCGGACCGTTTGCGGACACATTATATTCAGTGCGGCCTCTTACACCATCGGATATTTTATCCGTGGTGTACCGGGACGCAACCGAGGTCCGCACATTATAGAGCAGGTCCGCACAGGCCACAAATACACGGCACTGCACGGACTCGCCCATAGAACTCTATGGGTGAGTGCGGCAGTTCACGGGTGTCTATGTCGCTGATCAGCAACTTGCGGACCGTAAAATCATTACGGCCGTGTAAGACCAGCCTTAGATAAGTGTATGGTCTGTGTAAAGGCCTTATTACGTGAACAAATGTTCATAGCCCCATGTAAACATGCCCAATGATCAGCCGCTTGTTTGTCATTGACGGTATCTTGTATGTGGGCATAGAAATCACTATTTGTCAGATGAACAAACAGGACATGTGCCGTCAACATTAACGCAAACTGTATAGGGACTAACAATGGGACTGACTATCATTTAGTCCCTATAAAACTCACGATGGATCCTGCATGTAAATGGAGGCTAACCAATCTCCGATCATCCGGCCACATCTACAGTCAGTACTTACCTGCCTATGTACATGGGCCCTAATACAAAGCCTTATGTAGGTGTTACTTCATTAAGAGCGTATACGCCGCTAGCTTCCACGCTCATGTTTACACTCTTATATGGACATGCTGTGTGTTTGTAAGGCTTATTGGCGACAGAATTTTGTGCGGTACGACAGCAGCGTGCGCTTTGGTATGAATGCTAACACCGAGGAATGCTCTCCAAAAAAACAGAACTGTCTTTGATAAATCCAGACCCTCGACTGGTATCTCCGGCTTTGAAAGTTAATCTCTTGCAATTTCCCTATAGGTTCCTCTTCCATCTGCTGTCTGCTTATTCGTCTCTCCATACTCATAACTCTGCTCTTTTTATGCCTGGTCTTTTTTCATTCTCTCTCTTCCTCAAAGCTTTCTGTTATGTTATTTCTCTCCTTTCATGTTCTCTCGTCCTCTTCCAAACGCACTCCTTTCCCATCTGACTCTCGCTACCGTGCCGCACGTTCCTTACACATCCTGAGACCGTGATGTCTGCATGATGCTTTTTTTTTCTCAGTCCCCTACCACCAATTCCTGTCCGCTCATAACAAATACTTGCTCAGTTCTCTCGTCATTTTAATTGTAATGATATCTTCAGTACGGATGTGGAGGCTGAAGGGTTTGTTTTGCTGACGACAGAGGAAGCTTTCCTTTCAAGATCTGTTTGTACTCAAGAATAAGTTCTTTCCACTTATACTATTCTCAAAGAGGTTTTCCCAAGAGGGCAATCTTATCACCAGTCCACAGGATAGAAGCAAAGTGCGTTATTGGTGCGGCTTCGACGACTGTGACCCCCACGGATCAGGAGTCCTTGTCCTTGGTTGTGCTATCCATCCAAACTCCATTGGACTACTAAGATAGCGAAGCTCTGAACTTGGCCCATAGGCAATGAATGTTGTATGCCCATGCTTGACCGCAACTCTAGTCAAAGAGTCGTTACCGTACCCTTGTGTTTAGGATCGGTGTTGGCCTCAACAGTCAGATCCCAGCCCTTGCCACTTTTCTCAAGCGGGCTAGGCATAGGTGCGGCCATCACTTATATCACATTTGATATATTTTCATCCACTTTTGCGGTACAAATCATGGCAGAAATCTATGATCTATGAGCTGGCGTATATTTTTGCAGAGGCATACGTCCCAGCCGAGTATGTATCTGATACATGACAAGGCTGGGGATCTGTCACAAGAAGGATCTCATTGACTTTAAGGGTAAGTTCACACGGGGTTTTTTTGGTCCGGAACCTGAGGCGTAGGCCACCTCAGGTTCCGGACCAAAATACGGGTAGCTGCGACTGGATGCCTGCACAGTGCACCGGCATACAGTCGTGCTCTCCACTCTGGATTAGGCCCAAATGAATGGGCCTAGTCGAGAGGGAGCATCTTCAGGCGGATGTCACGAGGTGAATCCGCCTGAATAAGCATCTTGCTTCTTTTTCTGGGAGCTGAAACAAACGGCTCCCGGAAAAAAGAGCTGACTGGTTCCCATTGATTTGTATAGCATATTCACCAGATATGGGGGTGTTGATGTGAGTCCCAACACTGGGACCAGACCCGTGCCTATCTCAGCTGTTGTCAGTGAACAGATGAATTTGGGTTTGCATTCACTTCTCTCTCTATTCACGTCTATGGGAGTTGCAAAAGTGGAGCACGCTTGCTCAATGGTTTTTGGAAAACGTATAAGATTGAATGGAGAGCCAACTCTCCAGGCACAGCTGCCTGTGGGACAGGGATCTCCAACTCATGTTCTCACATCTATAAGACCCGGTTCACATCTGCGTTGGGTTATCCGCTTGGGGACCCCCTGAGCGGAAGCCTATCTGCATAAAAAGGCGGTTACCTAAGAAAACCCACAGACTCCATAGTCTATAATGGGGTCCATGTGGTTTCCGCAGGAAAAATGTAGAGAGAAAAGTGCTGCTCGTAATAGTCTAAATCCCAGCCAGTCTAAAATGTATAACAGGCCCCCCCCCAGCTATAGAGAAAAATGATGGAGGGGACAGAGGGGCTCCAGCACCCTGTATAGTTATACCCCTGACCATACCGATACCTCTCTGAACATGATTTCCTTTCCTGTATTCCTCATCTTCCCTCTCTCTGTATTCTCCTTCCCTTCCATTCTTGGTCTCTGTGTCCTTCTCTTTAATCTCACTGGGCAATTTGTTTGCTGTCAGATAATCCGGATTGCACTTCCCTTCCAGTATCTTTCAATAAAGCTCCATGACAGCGTTGTGAGACAGGCTTGTGACTTGTCTTGTTCATACCTAATTCTCAAGTTGGTGCAGAGCGTATGGTCTTTTTATGTCCTGGAAATAAGTAATGGCCATCGGTAGGTAGTAGGTGACAGGACTATTATCTGCGCTCAGACACAGCTACAATCTGCTAGTAAAGTGAACTGTAAAATTACCCATTGTATTGTATGACCAGCAAAGGAACATTCGTCTACTTGTATGTTATTTATTGGTCATAGTATAAGGTTGTATAACAGCCATAGTCATGGAGGGGGCTCGTATCGTAAGGAGTGGTATGATAGATAGATAGATAGATAGATAGATAGATAGATAGATAGGAGATAGATAGATAGATAGATAGATAGATAGATAGATAGATAGGAGATAGATAGATAGATAGATAGATAGGAGATAGATAGAAGATAGATAGATAGATAGATAGATAGATAGATAGATAGATAGATAGATAGGAGATAGATAGGAGATAGATAGAATGAGAAAGAAAGGAAGGAAAAAAGAATATGTTTCTAGATAGATAAAGAAGATAGATGGTTCAGGATAGATAGATAAATATGTGATAGATGGATGGATACATAGATAGATAGATAGATAGATAGATAGATAGATAGATAGATAGATAGATAGATAGGAGATAGATAGATAGATAGATAGATAGGAGATAGATAGATAGATAGATAGATAGATAGGAGATAGATAGATAGATAGATAGATAGGAGATAGATAGATAGATAGATAGATAGGAGATAGATAGATAGATAGATAGATAGATAGATAGATAGATAGATAGGAGATAGATAGGGAGATAGATAGATAGATAGATAGATAGATAGATAGATAGATAGATAGAAGATAGATAGATAGATAGATAGATAGATAGATAGATAGGAGATGGATGGATGGATTGATAGATAGATAGATAAATAGATAGATGATAGATAGATAGATAGGAGATAGATAGATAGATAGATAGATAGATAGATAGATAGATAGGAGATAGATAGATAGATAGATAGATAGATAGGAGATAGATAGATAGATAGATAGATAGATAGATAGATAGGAGATAGATAGATAGATAGATAGAAGATAGATAGATAGATAGATAGATAGGAGATAGATAGATAGATAGATAGATAGATAGATAGATAGATAGGAGATAGATAGATAGATAGGAGATAGATAGATAGATAGATAGATAGATAGATAGATAGGAGATAGATAGAAGATAGATAGATAGATAGATAGATAGATAGGAGATAGATAGATAGATAGATAGGAGATAGATAGAAGATAGATAGATAGATAGATAGATAGGAGATAGATAGATAGATAGATAGATAGATAGATAGATAGATAGATAGGAGATAGATAGATAGATAGATAGATAGATAGATAGATAGATAGATAGGAGATAGATAGATAGATAGATAGATAGATAGGAGATAGATAGATAGATAGATAGATAGATAGATAGATAGATAGGAGATAGATAGATAGATAGATAGATAGATAGATAGATAGGAGATAGATAGATAGGAGATAGATAGATAGATAGATAGATAGATAGATAGATAGATAGGAGACTCCCAGTTGCTGTATGTATGGCGGATGGATTATTCCCGGACACATTTCTGCTTGTCCTGCAGCTCTACCCGCATGTGCCGGAATATCTCACATTCTGTTTCATTACATTCGCTATCGTTTCGTACAGACATATGTAAGAAATTCACAAACGTTTGTGGGATGGAAATTCTTCTCCCGGTTTTGCAGCATCTGCATTTTTTGACAGAAGTGTGACTCCGTGTGATCGGCGTGCTGCTATTTTAACATCTCCGTGCACGGTTCATCTGGCGGAGCGCTGCTGAGCAGTTATGGCTTTGGTTAATGCTCCTTGCTTGATACACTGACACTCGTGTCTCTGCTGTTTCTTAATTACAATTTTGGCTTTAGAGATGGGTTTTATGGTTGGTAAAAAAAATTTTAGAAACTGTTTAGAATAGGTTCACTGCAAAAGCGGTCTTGTGCGCGAAGTCTTGGGATAGGTCATTACTAACTGAATGGTGGGTTTTGGGTGAGCGCCTTTTCCGCTTCATAGGCCAGTGATGTCACATTTATTGGTTTTGTGGCCTGTTTACAGCTTAGTCCCAGTTAAATGAATATGGCTGAGCTGCAATACCAAGCAGAGCCACTATACAGTGTGTGGCGCTGTGCTTGGCAATCCATGAAGAGGCTGCAGCTGGTTTGTGCAGATCCTGGCTGTCAAACCCCACCGATCTGGTATTGATGGTCCTATAGAATCAATATTACACTGCAGCCCCTTCATTCAGCTGATCTGTGTGGGTCCCAGGTGTCAGACCCCCCTACTGACCTTAGTCCTGAAAAATCCCTTTAACTCCTGGAAAACCCCTTTAAAGGTATTCCCGGCAAACTTACTTTAAAGAGCTGAGAATTGATCTTCGTCTTAAGTGGCTGTCCTCATAGGCCAGGAACAGATCTGAATTCAAGATGGTTCTGCTTTTTCTTTATGGGGTGAGTTATGGCGTCCACCTGACATGAGATAAATCGCCATCTACGTATTTTTTATTCTTGAGCCGTAAGCCGCGTTCAGTACTAGCGAGAAAATCTTTAGGAGGTTGCTAGGGCTGAATATCACTGACTTATAGAAAATCCATAGCGCCTGATGAAATGTGAAATATATCTAATTCCACAAGCCGGCCATCTGATTTATAAACCGCCTCCGCCGGGCGCTCTAGGTTTTCTCTCTCTGCATTTTCTGATGCTTTTATTATTCGCGAGTGGACAAGGAACAACTATATACTGTCACTGCCACCGAGCCTGGAGCCTGAACTGAGTCAGCAGGAGCCTAAGGGGAAGATGAGAGCCGGAGAAGGAAGCTTGGAGGGTATAGCTGATGGGACAGAGGGGGAGGAGGGGGAGGAGGATGACTGCTGTGAGAGGGAGGGATGAGCTGACGGTGCAATAGATGCAATGTGCTGCAGGTCCATGTATTTTAAGCTCTGTCCAGGGTGCTGAAGTGATGCATAAAACACATACACCTCTGTCCATAACTCTACCTCCAATCCCATCGCGTTTCTCCTCCAATTCTTCCCAGGTGATGATTTATAGCCACGACGAAAGAGTCCGACTACAGTGAAATATTAAACCGAAGTGCTACGGAGAATAAAATGTATGCAATGTCACCAAGATCCCACTCACTAATTGTTACTAGAACAATACGGCTTACTATAACATCTGCGAAACGCGTTGTGTCATGGAATGTAACACTATAAGATGGAGCATCCCATCAAGATGCTAATTCACTAAAACCGGTCTTATCTACAGTGGCTGTGCAGTACAATGTAAGCTATTGTTCTCTCTTATCAGCCAGTGTCACGTATCTCCGGTTCTGAAAGCCGACAGAGATATTATTTACGTGTGTAAATGGTGCGGGTGCCGCTATCGCCTCCACCAAGCGTATTCAGCTGTCACCACCGGGTTACGGAGCACATTACAGTGATGAATAACATGGCTTTGTTCTGGTCGTCACTTATAGATTTGGAGAAAAACAATCACGAATAGGGTTGAGCGATCGGGGATTGGGAAAGATCGGATCCCGATCGGCAATCGAGCAAATTTCACGATCGGGATCGGCTGGAAAATCGGATTTTAAAAACGATCCTGAAACCTCAAGATCAGCTCAACCCTATTCATGAAGCCTTATGGAAAAGAGGTAGTTGGTGCACTGGGGGCGGGCCTTCAGTCCTGGAGCACTGCTCTTGCCACTCAGACTCCTCCCATCTCCTGCCTGTTCCACCCTGTGCGTTTGGAGTTGATCCTTCCTCCACTATGACACCATGCACCCTACTTGAGCCACAAGAGCAGTGCTGCCAGGGCTGAAGGCCTGCCCCTAGTGCACTAACTGCCTCATTTGCATATAACTTCAAAGTTTTTCTCCAAATCTACAAAAGTGACATACAAAACAGAGGTATGTTATGTATCGCTATAATGTGCTCTGCAATGTGTAGAATATATTTGGGGGCTTAGTGTTGGGCTAAGCGCTGTGGCCTCTTCATAGAATACCCTGCACAACACTGTACAACTGCATATAAACAGTGCTTGCCATTGCAGTTCAGCCCCATTCACTTGCATGGGACTGAGTTGCAAACAGTGACGAATGAAAATGACGAACTGTCACCCAAGCACTGCTGATTTGTGGGGGTCCCACTGTTCAAATATTGATGACCTATATAACCCCTTTAGGCCAAGGCCCCCACATTACGGAAACAGCACCTTTTTTTTGTTGCAGATCTCGCTACGGTTTTTGGAGCTAAAGCCAGGAGAGGATTGAGCAGAAGGGAGAAGTATAAGAGTTTCCTATATACAGTAT
Source organism: Leptodactylus fuscus (assembly GCF_031893055.1). NCBI lineage: Eukaryota > Metazoa > Chordata > Amphibia > Anura > Leptodactylidae > Leptodactylus > Leptodactylus fuscus. The sequence goes on along the minus strand of NC_134271.1, from coordinate 23,632,712 downwards.
ATCCCATTCCTTCTGTAGCCACTTCTAGGTTTGGCTCAAAAAAGGCGCAACTAAATCTGCAACAAAAAAAGCTTCCTATCCGCAACGTGGGGCCTCAGCCTTAAAGTCCATGACAGCTTTATAGCCACCATGCAATTTGTGGTTGGAGCTTCACATGAACCTGACTATGGCGTACAGGATGGAATGACATCGATATAAATCATCCTCGCCCTCTCATCCCGCTGTCTCCGGCAATCAAGATGTCCATCAGCTTTACATTACTCAGAACTGTCCTACAAATCAATGTCTTAAGAGACTTCTTTCCTTCCTCTCTGCCTGCCTTTCTTCTCCTCAGCCATGTATTTCATGGAAATGTCACGTATAACTCACCCATTGCCTTTACATGAGGAATGCACGTTACCATGGCTGTGATGTTAATCCATCTAGAAAAAAAATATTACTTAGGCTTCACACACACACTAGGCCTCAGTTCAGTTTGCTATTTGGGTTTTTCCCAGATTGCACCCTGACCCGTTCATTTCTATAGGCCTAGGCCTTCAGCTGTTTATTCCACGGATCTATGTGCGAGAGTCTTTGCCGAAAAACTGGTCCCATTCCGATGAATGGAGACGCGGCGCATGGGCAACACACGGATGACGTCAGTGCCGTACAGACATGGCCCAGTAACCCGCACCATCATGTGTATCCTGCTATATACTATGTTACCCTAGATTGTGATCCCCATGATCTGAATGCGGCAGGAATTTGCGCCCCCTTTCCTCTTTACTTACTTTGGACAAGCATGCCTATGTTCTGAATGGGCAGAGGGGGCTAATCTGCTGCCAGTCACCTCTGATGGTGACATATCTCTCCTGAGAATAAAAGGGTTGGCATGGTCAGTTCAGTGTGCCCAACTCTGTCGGGAGAATTGGTCTTTTATCAATTAGTGAATTTTAATGTATATGAACATCCTATATGAGGTATTCCCATCTTCCGGACGTGATATCCAGGACACTGGACTCTATCTGATCTGTGAGGGACCAGCAGCCAGCCCCCACACCGATCAGCTGTAAGGGGCTATACACAACACGGGGCAAGTAGCAGTTGGCTCACTGCCCCATATAGTGGGTACTGGTACTGCAGTGATAGCGCCCAACCACTATACAGGGATCGGAGCTTTTTGCTTCCAACGGTGTTGTGTATAGTACAGACATCAGAAGTGATCGTATGCAGCTGATCAGTATAGGGACCAGCTATTTGTCCCCCACCTATGAGTTATTTATGCCCTATCCTAAGGATAAGCCATACAATCTGACATCCTGGACGATCGTAAACTCGTATCCTGAGTGTTTGCAGCTTGTTGCTTAGTTTCCAGACCACCTCTGCTATGTAGCAGCAGTGGCCGGGATGGTGATCTGTCCCTATTCTCGTCCTCCTCTATCCAGAAATCCTTTTTAGCAAGCACAATCCAGACCTATAGATCACACAGGCTAATCACGCTAAGAAGGTGGGAAAGATGAGAACAGGTGAACCAGGCCGGGCCCCACGTAGCGAAAATGTAGCGCCATTTCCGTGGTAAGCCGTAATACTTTGTAATATTACATGGGTTCAGTTCTGGTTCTTTTCTACTGTATATAGGGACCATTGTGAGCGGGCAACCATTATCAACACACATTATATTATCCACCCACTTATATTAGGGCAGGGGTCGGCACTGATGAATAAATAGCTGGGGGGGGGGGGTCGCATTTCAATAATTGCCCTCCAGACACAGACGCCAGTGAGCGCCAATATTTTATAGGTTCTCTTGTTTGATGTATAATGTCTATTTTTTCATATAATATATATTATAAAACTCCAAAATTAATTTATAAGTTAAATTATGAATTCAATTATTCCGGCGACTTTAATAATTCAGATCTCTGATGGAGAACCCCTTAAATTAATACTGAGAATGATTTTATTGCTCATTTTTCTCGCTGCACATCGGGTGAGTGATGGGTTTTTTCAGTTGTCATCGCTTGGTCTAACAATTACAGCAGAAAGGATTTCGCTCCGGGCTTTCGGAATGAATAAAAGATCTTTGTAGGTGCATCGAGAGGGACTATTGAGGTGTTTCGGAGCGACACAATTGCTGGAGCTATAACATGGCTGACTTGTATGACATGTACGACTGCGGGAGTACACAAGGGTGGTGGCAGTCCGTAACTATAGACACACATGGGTCTGCATGAGAGCTGCGTACACAAAACAATAGGAGATTTTTGACATTTGTGGCTGCCAGGAGGTGTAATGTGAGGATAGCTAAGCATTAGCATCAAGGCTTCAGCACTTTTCCTTATTTCTTGGAATATTGGACTATCGCCACTCCTGATTTTTATTTTATTTTTTGTTTTTTTTAGTAAATAATTGTTTTTAACAATTCAGGATCCTGTTATATTGGAAATCTACGTTGAGCCGTTCCTCTGTTATTCCTCCTTGAAATTTAGGAGTAAATTGACAAGTGGATGCTACCATTCCCCTTGTGTAAGGTTCTTGTCTCTACACATTGTGACATTATTGGCACTGATCAGACAATCTTAGGGCTCGTTCACACGGGGAAAGAGGGGGTGGATTTTGGCGCTGAATCCATGTCATAATCCGCCCCCTCACAATAAAGGTCTATGTAGACCGCTAGCTTCCTTTTTTCCGTGAGCGAGCTGCCCTTTCTTCAGACGGATTCTGCGGCTGATTCAGCCCCGGCGTCCGCCTCGCGGCAGCAACCTCCGAACTATGCCCATTCATTTGGGCCTACTCCGGAGCGGGAAGCCGCGACAGTCGTGGCAGGTGCATTTTGGCCCTATTCCGATGTGGCCTCACGCCTCCTATGTAGCACTGTAGGGACGCGTTGCGGTTTTTCCCACAGCGCTTTTCTAAGAAAGTCTGCAGAGTTTACCTCTGCGGCAATTATACTTATAATACCTAATCGGTATAATTGCTGCGGTATCCAAAAACGCTACGGTTTTCTGCATGGTGTGGATGGGATTCGCTAGAGTCCCATCCACTTTGCAGATACTGTAAAACGTAAAAAAACAGGTTTTTCTGGGACATTGATATTGAGCTCCAAGTCTTCTTCTGATGCCATTGACATCACCTCCATCGGTCACTTAACTCCATCGCATGAATGGGGCTGAACCGCAGTACCAAGCACAGCCACTATACAATGTATGGCACTGTGCTTAATAAGTAGTGAACAGGCCTCAGCAATCAATATCAGAGCCCTGCAGAAACCCCTTTAAGGCTAAGGCCCCACGCAGCTAAAAAAAAACTGCGGGAAAAAACGCAGCTTCACATTTTTTTCACTGCATTTTTCATAATGTTTTTGCAGCAGATTGCGGTATAACATGGTGATGTGGGGCGCCAAATCCCCATGAGGACCTTTGTTGGTTTGGTGTCCCAAAAAGCCCTGACAAGTTCCCTTCCAAGACAACCATATTATGTTCAAAAAGCACCTGTTACCTCCCTAGTTTAGTAAATACTTGCATAAATACAGTGACAAGTGGGTGTTACCTTTTTACTTGTCAAATGGGTGTGTCTCTGCATTGATTGGCAATGCGATCAGCGTTTCTTGGCTGCCACTCGCTACCTTAACTAAATTGTACTAAATAGGACTGCTCCCTTCCATAAACAGCGCCCCACCTGTTCAAAGGTTGTGTCAGGTACTGCATCCCTATTTATTTTAATTGGGCTGTACTACCAGTAACAACCCATGGATACGAGTGGCGCCATTCCTGAAACAAGGCAGCCATGTTTTTCTGGTCCTATACAAATGGTCCCAAAGATCTGTTAGATTTTGATATATAATGCCACGTTTGCATTGACTTCTATGGATATAAAGCCGTGGAGCCTAGATCATATATACTATTATATAGGAAATAGTAATAGCGATACGATAAGGAGATGAGACCCGGTGTTAACCCTTAGCACTCCTCATCTTCACGTCTGGTACTCGCTTGTATTTCATTAGTACAGTCAATGAAAGAGTTCCTCGAGCCGTAGATGGATGGATATGGGAATTCTACGCAATTAGATCCTTTTATAGGTGTATTTTGCCATCGGCAAGGAGTAGCTCTTGCGTTTGCCTCATTGGTTTGTCTGTTCCTGTATATGTAACAAGCGGGCGGTGGTACCTGGCGTCATCCTACTATTCATTATTCCACAGTGCATACTAAAGCAGCTAAAGCGCAACAACACCTAGATATAGCAGTATACAAGACACCTCCTGTTAGCAATGCAAGGAGCAGAGCCACCTACATCTAAAAACAAGCAAGTCCTTGAGATGTCCTTTGTAAAAGCTTGTGATAGTCTCTTCTGACTTGTCTTGACTGTATTGACGCTGGATTTCTAAATGCAACGGCCATGAAGGGCATCAATTGTTGCAATGTGTTTGACATTGATCTTTCCATATAGTATGTAAAACTGAATTGTTATACGCTCCGCCTCTTCTCTACTCTTCATCTGCCTCTGTGGCAGTCATCACTGTGATGCTTGCATTCTGTTCATGAAACGGGATTCTCAGGATGAACAGTGATTAAAGATTCCAGAATGTAGGGTATTTTGAGAGTTTACGTTGCATGACTATGTGTCGAGGAGTAATTTACTGTTGGTCTAAATTCACACAGTTGAGTTTCACATGCTAAGCTCACTCCATGTGAGTGCCGGATTTCCTGGCCTGAACAGCGTGCAGGGAGAGGGACTCCTATCTATGATGCCACGAGTCCCTGCCATACAGCCTGTTGCCCATGACTGTGTGTGGACAGCCAGCCGTGACTGAATGGCACAGCTGGTGCAGGGGGCGGCACATGGATGTCATCCGTGCTCCGGCCCTACTCTGCGGAAGCATGGCCGCAAGCATGGACAGCAATAGGATCTGTCCTGAGTTTTGCAGCCTGGACTGATCAGTGTAAGGGCTAGTTCACACGTGAGTTTTTTGGACTGGAATTTAAAGCGGAGGCCTCCTCAGATTCCGATCCAAAAAAGGGCTAGCCGCGACTGGATGCTGGTGCAGTGCATCGGCATCCAGTCGCAGCATTCAGCTCCAGATTAGGCCCAAATGAACAGGCCTAGTCGGGAGGGAGGTGTCACGAGGCGGATGTCTGCGCCTGAATCAGCCCCAGAATCCGCCTGAAGAAAAGGCAGGTTGCTTCTTTTTTCCGCAAGCGGGAACAAACTGCTCACGGAAAAAGGAAATGACCGACTCCCATTCATTTCAATGGGAGGCGGTTTTTTGAGCCAGATTCTGACGAGGATTCCGCGTCAAAATCTGGCCCAATATACCCCGTGTGAACTAGACCTTATACACGGTCGTGTGCATGGTCCAATAGAAATGAACAAGTCAGAGTTCTTCCCAGATAGCATTGACTTAGCCCATGGTCATGTACAAGCAGCCTTGGTCAAGGTTGAACTTGGTCCTGTAAATCTAGGCTTACACTGTTGTGTCTATTGTTCTGGTCCCTCGGAGAACCAGAGTAACGGACACATGGACTGCTAAATCTGACACTATCGGTTCCCAGTTGACTATAATGGGATCCATTCCCAGTTGACTATAATGGGATCCATTCCCAGTTGACTATAATGGGATCCATTCCCAGTTGAGTATAATGGGATCCATTCCCAGTTGAGTATAATGGGATCCATTCCTAGTTGAGTATAATGGGATCCATTCCAAGTTGACTATAATAGGATCATTCCCAGTTGACTATAATGGGATCCATTCCCAGTGGACTATAATGGGATCCATTCCCTGTTGATCCATTCCCAGTTGACTATAATGGGATCATTCCCAGTTGACTATAATGGGATCCATTTCCAGTTGACTATAATGGGGTCCATTCCCAGTTGACTATAATGGGATCCATTCCCAGTTGACTATAATGGGATCCATTCCCAGTTAACTATAATGGGATCCATTCCCAGTTGATCCATTCCCAGTTGACTATAATGGAATCCATTCCCAGTTGACTATAATGGGGTCCATTCCCAGTTGACTATAATGGGATCCATTCCCAGTTGACTATAATGGGGTCCATTCCCAGTTGACTATAATGGGATTCATTCCCAGTTGACTATAATGGGGTCCATTCCCAGTTGACTATAATGGGTTCTGTCGGGTGTCTGTTCCTTTAAACAGAAAAAAGTCGGACTTTTTCATCTGGCGATTTTCGGTGGTCACCACCACGGAGTGTCCACGTAGATGTGACCCAGCCTTAGTAGTGAGCAATGCTCCAATAACATGTTTTAGACGTTCCTACTTTGGTACGATGTTCCTTATAATACAATATCCAGCGCTTATCTTACATGAAACTTCTTGAATGTTTCTTACACCCAGAAAGGGATTAATGAATAAGCTGTAGCTCGGGGCCGGTTTCATAAATATGCCCATCAGGTTCTGTCTATGAAATATTAATGTGATATTTGTCTATTTTTATCAGTGGCATCTCTATTTGCCAAGGAGACAATTTAGTCTCGACTGTCTTTCTGGAAAAGTGAGAGCTTCATGGCCGAGCTACATTTTTACTGTCTACAAGTGTGTAAGGTTCAGGGTTAGCTTATGCAAGGATGGATAAAATAGTGTAGGAGCGAGCCGTGCCCATCCAAGAAGGTTACCCAAAGAGGTAGGTACCAATGATCAGCTTTTAGGCCAGGTCCACACTGGACTGCTACTTATTACTCTGTGGTGAATGTCACTGACCAATGCCCAGTCCCTTATGGTCATCTGCCCAGTCCAGCCCTGTTGGACCTGGTAACCTCCATGCAGGTTTTTCCAAGGCTTTTAGATCATGGGCTAGGGCAGGTGTAGGATATGATACCGATATACAATGGCGTTGATCCTCTAGTATTGTATAGCTGAAAAGTAATATCCATAGTAGAAGATGGTTATGGCCCATATTTCATATTGGATGATCCAAAGCAACAGTTTGATGCTATGAACCCAAACCATAGTCGTCTGCTGTCAGGGATCCGCGTGATTCCAGACTGATAGGTATCGGACTGTACAAGGATGCAGTCTACAGCTGAGCTAACCCTTTCCTAAAAAAGAAAAGCCTCCAATGACCTTCTCCAATATTCAGTGCCAGAAGGTCCGAGATCTATGGTCTTCCTTTGCACTTACTTGGAGAGATCCCATGTAGTTCCTGGCTTCCACTTGGGTTGGCACCCACCACTGTCCAAAAACGATTTAGTCAAGGTGAAGGGCAGAGACACCTGATGGCCCCATACACAGCCTCTTAGATATACATATGGGTATGACATCCTGAATGATCCTGTGACAAACAAATTTGGAATGTGTACCCACCATGATATATAATAGATATGTGGCATGCTACATCCCAAACGTCCCGCCATAAAAATTCCATATATTGTCCCTAGCCAGAATACACGAGGGGGAGATGTAATCCTTAGATAGGAACCAGAGCGATGTCCAAGCCAAGCACTTCAATAGCCCATGTGTAGTATTGTCCATGTATGTATTGTCCATGTATAGTATTGTCCATGTATCTATTGATCATGTATGTATTGTCCATGTATAGTATTGTCCATGTATCTATTGTCCATGTATGTATTGCCCATGTGTAGTATTGTCCATATATAGTATTGCCCATGTGTAGTATTGTCCATGTATGTATTGGCCATGTGTAGTATTGTCCATGTGTAGTATTATCCATGTATGTATTGCCCATGTGTAGTATTGTCCATGTATGTATTGCCCATGTGTAGTATTGTCCATGTATGTATTATCCATGTGTAGTATTGTCCATGTATGTATTGTCCATGTATGTATTGCCCATGTGTAGTATTGTCCATGTATGTATTGTCCATGTGTAGTATTGTCCATGTATGTATTGCTCTTCTTATGGTGAGTGATATGTAGAGGTAGAACATGATGAGTTAACATAGCCTCAGCAGATGTGCAGCATTGTCCCTCAGCCCAAAGTGAATTCCATATCACAAATCCCCAAAATAAGAGATCTCTTATTCATAGTATAATAGGAGAAGGAAAATTAACAATTTGCATAGCCCCTCCCATTATCCTAAAACAATGAATACTTTTTTTTCCCTATAAATACAATAATTCAACAAGCCCCGTGTGCCAAAAAAGTAGCGCAAATTTTTGCACAGGACCGTTTGTGCACAAAAAGTAGTGACTTTTAACCTTTAACGCTGCCATGGTTTAGTAAGAGGGGACTCCGACTGGCATAGATGTGACTTTTTGGTACATGGAGACCCAGGGATGCCCCTTATTGATGCCACTTCTTGACCTCGGTTCACAGTACATCCCGCCAGGCACACGGACCCCCAGTCTTCATGAATTACCCCTATTGTACTTTCCATATTTAACACATCTTTGCAGCCTGTCTCTATATCCCTCTCCCCGGCTCCCGTATACCCTCGGTGTGCTCCCTTATCTGATCACTGTTCTCAGATTCTGTTTCCTCCTCTCTCATGATTCTGTCATCTGTTCATTCCCTTTTCTAGCGGCTACATTTTCCCTTCCCGGCTTCCCGTTAGGACTTTTTCATGTCTCATCTTCCATTATTTTTTCATTGCTCACTTCCTCTCCTCCTCCTCTTCGATGTCCCAGGGGTTGCTTTATATGGCACCCTCCGCAGCATCCGACTACATCAGCGTTTCATCACTCATCATCCGACTGACTGAGGAGAATTCAGTGTTTAGGGCCGGTAGACCTCAGGCCGATGACGGCTCACAATAACTTGTTCTATGGCACGTTATACCAGGCGTTTTTGATATATGGGATGGATGTGCAGGTCTACATTGTGAAGGTGCAGATCTTATACGTCTGCACTGCCATATGTCAAATGTGTCCAAATCATACGTAGAAGTATTTCCTGATCTCTTTCCTGTATTTTCCCATTGACACAATAGTTTCCTCTGAGTGCGAGGTTACGCACTGGACGGGTAGGCGGTATAACACTGTACTTGGGAATTTAATATATGAAGACCACTTCGTATCACGTCTTTGCCAAGGATGATTATTGGCGATGTGAGTCCTGGCAACTCCTTGTAACAAGACAGTGTTTGTAGTCTAGCTGTGAGCATATGTTCCTTTAATAGGACGGGCAGGTAGTCAGGGCTTTGGCTCTTGCTTTGGCACGCCGTAGGGGGCCCAGCGTCTCTGTGGTTGCCATGTTATACACCATCACCTCAGCTGCCCCCTTTTGAGCGTGTGCTGCTTCTCACATCTTCACAGCTGCGGGGACAAGTCAGGTGATTGTAGGGGACATCATCTGAGAGCCAGGAACGTAATTCCTCCTTCATTTGGAGGAGAGAGCTTCACGCACCGAATGATCAGCAGTTTCTTCTTCTGCGTTAACCCCTCATTGCTTTGGAATCATGACCATGGCAGGGATGGCTTGTCATTTCTATCAGCGGCCTACAAGGCTTCGGTTAGTGCAGGAGAAGACCTCAAAGAAGAAGCCACTGATCTACTGATCTTCTTATATGGCCATGTTTGTCCAAATAACTTCTGGTGTCCTTCTGGGGATATCTCTTGTGTGTACTTTTGAAGCCTTCTGTTCAGTCCATTTTAAGATGGTCAGTTCTGGGGAAATCTTGTGTGTACACTTTTGAGGCCAATGGACCAGATTTTGTCCTCTATGAGATGGTCAGTTCTGGGGAAATCTCTTGTGTGCTCTTTCGAAACCTTCTGTAGTACCTATATACTAGATCTATACATGTTCAGTCAGATGGACCAGATTTTGTCCTTCGATGATCAGTTCTGGGGAAATCTCCTGTGTACACTTGTGAGGCCGATGGACCAGATTTCATCCTCTCTAAGATGGTCAGTTCTGGGGAAATCTCTTGTGTGCTCTTTTGAGACCTTCTGTAGTACCTATATACTCTATACATGTTCAGTCAGATGGACCAGATTTCGTCCTAAGATGGTCAGTTCTGGTGAATTCTCTTGTGTGCACTTTTGAGGCCTCCTGTAGAACCTATATATTCCATATATGTTTAGTCCGATGGACCAGATTTCGTCCTCTCTAAGATGGTCAGTTCAAATCACTTGTGTGCACTTTTGAGGACTCATGTAGAACATATACTCTATACATGTTTAGTCAGATGGACTAGATTTCGTCCTAAGATGGTCAGTTCTGCTGAATTCTCTTGTTTACATTTTTGAGGCCGATGGACCAGATTTCGTCCTCTCTAAGATGGTCAGTTCTGGGGAAATCTCGTGTGTCACTTTTGAGGCCTTCTGTAGAACCCCTATACTCTATACATGTTCAGTCAGATGGACCAGTTTTCGTCCTAAGATAGTTAGTTCTAGGGAAATCTCTTGTGTGCACTTTTGAGGCCGATGGACCAGATTTTGTCCTCTCTAAGATGGTCAGTTCTGGGGAAATCACTTGTGTGCACTTCTGAGGTCTCCTGTAGAACCTATATACTCTACACATGCTCAGTCCAATGGACCAGTTTTCGTCCTAAGATAGTCAGTTCTGGGGAAAACTCTTATATACACTTTAGAGGCCGATGGACCAGATTTGGTCCTCTCTATGATGGTCACTTCTGGGGAAATCTCTCGTGTACACTTCTGAGGTCTTCTGTAGAACCTATATACTCTACACATGCTCAGTCTGATGGATCAGATATCAGCCCCTCCAAGATAGTCAGTTCATACACATCAATTAGTAGATGCTGATGGCAGTCTCTAGACCGTCCGCTCCTTCTCCTGTGCTTCCTGTGTGTTCTTCATGTAGCCATACTACAATAGCCATGTGATGGATATTGATGTCTCCGTCTCTCCACCTCCCGCTCCCACCGTGCCCATTTCCTCTGTCTCAGCTTTCAGTCTGTCTAAGACCTCCTTCATCCTCTCCTCACCTTCTCACAACCGGGGCCATTTTCTTTCGTCGCCTCACCTTCCAACCTATCTCTCTGTTCTCCTCTTCCTTCGATTTCCATGGCCTACTTTCTCTTTACTCCTTTCCCAGGAGCACTTTCTGTCCTGCCGCCTGTGACTAACTTCAAAGGGTGCGATATGGGACCCCCTCCCACACACAGCTTCCGCCACTCCCTCCAGCCCCCAACCAACACCATCCCCCGAGTCTTCATTATGAGAAATGATGCCAATTAGTGCTACCATGACTATATTTCTTGTGCCTGGGGGAGCATGTGTATACGGCATAGGGTGTATATTTTCTATAGATATTTATAATATAAGTCCCTCTTGCACCAAGAATCTGGGATTGTCGGTTCTTAACCTCAGGGGTATGTACGAGGCCATTCTTTCTATTCAGTCACATCAGAATTACCTTGGTTAACCCGTTGGTCATTTAGACAGATATTGACTGAGATGCTGAAACAAGATCTCAACCTATAGTCTGAATAATGATCTAGATGTTTAATATGTTATAACAGCGGAGAACGCTCAGGACAATTCCTCACTGGTGACCTTAGGTGAAGACATGCCTGCAGCGACCAGCTTCATAATACCGAGATGCCATTACTCTCTATCATGCCAGTAATATATATCAGGAGTATATATGGCCCTACTAGCATAGATAGAACATTTCTATAAGGTTATTCGCTTAGCCTGTCCTTTCCATGGACAGATTTCTTGCCCGTAACAAGTGCCAGTTAACAATATTATCACTTAATACACATAAATGGGGCAGTCCACTTACCGAAAACGGGCGACCAATTGCCAGGACGATAATTTGTCCTCATACAGCTTAGATATTGTCGGCAGGACGTCCCTGCTTATATAGGACAAATGATTTTTATCTGCTCACATGTTGGATGATCGTGAACAAACATTTGATGTTTCAGACGAACGTTGCTCATGGGGGCCTTTAGTGGGCCACACACGTTAGATCGCTGCCATATACACTACGCCATAAAGTGAGCAGCTGCAAAGCATCAACCAATAAGAGTTGCAGAATCAACACCGTCAGCCTGAGCAAACTTTAAAGGGATCTTATCATTAAAACTCAATTTTTTGTCATGTAGAAATTCTAACATGTAGGAATAGCCTTAAGAAAGGCTATTCTTCTCCTACCTTAAGATGTCTTCTCCAGGCCGCCATTTGGTATATAATCCAGTTTTCGTTGATGCAAATGAGTTCTCTTGCAGCACTGGGGGCGGGCCCAATGTTGTGAGAGAACTCTCCAGCACCGCCTCCTTCTTCAGAAACGGGCTTTCTTCGCGTTTTCTTCCAGCAGTGGCTTCAAACGTCTAGGCCTCGGGCCTAGAGCAAAGCCGACTGTGCGCACATGCCTGCCGGCCAAAAGAAAATGGGCGCTTACACAGTATTGTAAGCGTGTATTAAGTGTGGCCGGCAGGCATGTGCAGTCGGCTGTCTGAGGCCTAGAAGTTTGAAGCCAGCACCAGAAGAAGATGCAAAGAGAGCCCGTTCCTGAAGAAGATGGAGGTGGCGCTAGAGAGTTCTCTCGCAGCATTGGGGACACCTCCAGTGCTATTTGAGTGCTGGGGACCGCCCCCAGTGCTGCGAGAGAATTCATTTGCATACCAACAAAAAACGGATTATATACCGAATGGCGGCCTGGAGAAGACATCTAAAGGTAGGAGAAGAATAGCCTTTCTTAAAGCTATTCCGACGTGTTAGGGACAAAAAATTGAGTTTTAATGATAGGATCCCTTTAAATTTACTTGTGTAAAGTTTCATTACTTGGTGCATTCAATATGAGATTGACATATACTGTATATATATTCAATTTTATTACTGTTCATTTTATATAACCCCACATTTACTATTATGTACATTTCTTCTGTTACAGGTCTGGTGAAACTTGGTGTCCACTGTGTCACGTGTCAAAAAGTCGCCATCAAAATTGTCAACCGGGAGAAGCTTAGTGAGTCTGTGTTAATGAAGGTAATCTATGAAACATGTAGATCAATATATGAAATATATTATTATCATTACTATACATTCAGCTGTGGGTGCACTTAACATGGGCCTGTTGGTACAAAGCAGAAGATTCCTTAAACTTCATTTACCCTCTAAGGCCCGGTTCACATCTGTATTTGGGGATTCCACTTGGGGATCCCCGAATGGAAACCTATCCACATACAAAAGCAGCTACCTAAGGAAACCCGCGGACCCCATAGACTATAATGGGGTCCATGTGGTTTCCGCACGAAACATGCAGAGAGAAAAGTGCTACTTCGGAATGGCCCGAATGCAGATGTGAACCGGGCCTAAGATGGAGACCCGACCTCTGATATTAAAGACCAACTCAGAATGGCTTAAAGACATGAAAGAAGCTCCAATATCCCGACGCTCCCTTACTTGGTCTCCATTGGTCTCTAATTCCTGGTCCTGTCTCAATGCCCGCTCAGTACGTCTATGGGTCATTTCTGCAACTGAGCAGCCATTTTTCGGCTTTTCTTATGAGCCTGGACAGGACCAGAAATTGGAGACCAACGCGTAGTTTGTAAGTATCAGAACAGGAGTGAATGGGATGTGTTCGGTGAATACTGCTCTGTTATGTTTTTGACTCATTCTGAGTCTTTAAAAATCCAGCCAACCCCTTTAAGGCTACTACATGGCTTGAAATTTCATGAACCCAATGGACAAACCTGCACCGGAGCCGCCTACCTACCCACATATGTCAGATCCTTCCTATATAAGATATACATCCCATTGTTAGGTTCTATATACAATGCCGTATTGATGTATTTACGTATCATGATGTCATTGTGCCGTTTGTAGGATGTCATCACAATTCTGATCTTAGTTGTGAGGTCATGGATATATGTATCAGTATGTCTTATGTGGGTGACATTATGTAGGGTCTGGCTCTGATTGTAACATCTGCAGTACCTATAGCTATATGAACGTCTGTGTGACGGGGGGCTTTATGTGAGGCCCCATACTGCAATTTGTTGAGGTGAAATATTGCCTTGAAGGGTCCTGTTTAGTCTGTAGACCTTGGTCACTGTACTTGGCGAATACAAGGCTTATAGCGGTGTGCTCGAAACCATGTTTCAGGGATAAAGGACCTGACATGGGTTCCTGCTGCACTGGTGGTAGGGCAGATTGTGCTTTATTGTACAGTAGTTTTAGTAGCAGACATGGGATTCTCAAGCTATTCTTTCTTCTTGGTCATCAGTGTTAAGCTGTATTCACACTTTGTTGCTGCAATGCAGCCAAAACCGTGCAGAAATGAGTTAAGATGCCTTTGTAATAGAGTGCAGCGAAAAACTGTTTCATTGCTAATGGCCACGTAGTCCTGCAGTACTAAGCCCGGATTACAATACTGACCTGTCTGCTTTAGCGCCACTCAATTTGAAAACTGCATCGACTCATCCCACCACAGCATCGTGTGAACACAGCCAAAGACCACATGCATATCGGGTCATATCAGTGAGGTAACTAGGAATGGCGGGGCCCCGTGGTGAACTTATGACATGGGGCCCCCCTGACCAACGCCGAAGACCCTGACCGAACGCCCCCCTCCCACACATTCCTGCACGCACTATTATGCCCCATATGGCCCCTGCACACATTATTATTAACCCATAGTGGCCCCTGCACACACTATTATTAACCCATAGTGGCCCCTGCACACACTATTACCGTATTAATCCATAGTGGGCCCTGCACACACTATTATTAATCCATAGTGGCCCCTGCACACACTATTATTCCCCATAGTGGCCCCTGCACACACTATTATTCCCCATTGTGGACACCCATGAACAATTATTATACTCTGCAGTCTTTTCAGACCCTGGAGTATAATAATCGGCGACCCGGGGAGGATACAAACATAAAAAAACACTGTTTGTTACCTCTGCATGGCTTCGATGCGATCCCTGTTGATATCAAGCCATCTTCAATGACGTATGGCACGTCACGCGACCCAGGCCTGCGTTGCAACGTCAGGGACATCACTCAAGCAGGCCCGAAGCCTGCCTGGAGAGCGGAGAGGTAAGTAACACAGTTTATATTGTTCTGGGCCTCTGATCATTATACTTGGGGGTCTGAAAAGACCCCCCCGAGTATAATAATAGTGTTTGTGAGGCCGTGGCCATACTTACCGATCCCCCAGCGCCTGCTCACAGCCACCTCCGCAGGCGCTATAGCCCCTTATGCCCTCAATTGGTGACGGACACGTATACACCATATTATTTCATATTTCTGAGAAGCACTGTGTGCTAGTCCATGTCCATAAGGCCGTATTCACATGTACTAAAATCTTTCTTAGAAAAAAAAAAACAGACTCCTCACATATTCACGCTTTTTTCATTATTTTTATTAAAAAATACCATAACTCTAAAGCATTTTATAAGGCACTTTTGCTGGTGTTTTTATTATTATTATTTTATAAAAATTTACATTTTTTATTCTTAATTTCAGCATTTTTTTTTTATAACATTTTTCAAGTCTTAGGGGTAGTTCACACTGGCGGGTATTTTGACGTGTAATTTTATACGTGTAAAATAAGACTCCCATTGACTTCAATGACATTTCTTTTTACACGTGTAAAAAAATACACACCAAAATACACGTGTAAAAGGTCATTGAAGTCAATGGGAGTCTTATTTTACACGTATAAAATTAAACGCCAAAATACACGCCAGTGTGAACTACCCTTATATAGAAAAACATAAAACTCGGAGCCTGTGTCTTTTTGAATACAATACCAAAAACCAAGAAAATGCAGCATATGTAGACGTTGTCTGACTATAGTGTGTGAATATAGTCCCAAGCTGGTGTCGTCACATATTCACCCTTAGCGATCTGTCCTCATGTCAAGACAATGAATGCAGGATTCTCCTTCGCCAGACTGCTGACGCCTCGTAGAGAGGCCGGTATATGATAAATGACATTTTTATCTGCCCTGAATAATCGCTTTGCTCATCTCTAGCGTCAGACGATGGTGGAGGCCGCTCATTATCGGGCACATGGGCAGAGAAATCACAATGTTTATAGGGGCCTTTAGTGATCAGGGGTAGTGAGCGGATGATAGAAGTGATATTGGGATGCAGCGCGGCGCTCCGCTGACAGTAATCATTCTTGGCATTAACATGAATGTAGGGTGCTAACACATCAGCACTGACACTAAGAACAGATGGAAGACCAGACACCGGCCGTCCGAGCCGGACTTTATGGCATCATACATCATATGTTGTTTTACTAAAACAGAACACCGCTATACGAGCCGATATATGTCATAGGATTAAATGATGTCTGTGCGTTAACCCATTTATCCCCTGGTAGCTGCTGCCGCACTGACGTCTCACTCTCCTTAGGGAGAGGCAGCAGAAAGTAGAGAAGAATTCTGGGAAAGATATGCAAATAACTTCTCTAATACAAAATAATCAATTTCTAAAGTTCCATTGACAAGATGGCCGCAGAAGCCAAGTCCCTGTTCTAGAAAAAGCATGGGGACCCCCCGAACGGACTACCGAATGCATTTGCAAGCGGTCTGCGGTGAAAGCACACGGACTCCATAGACTATAATGGGGTCCGTGTGCTTTCCGCACGGAACATGTAGACAGAAAAGTAGTTCATGATCTACTTTCCTGTCCGCATGACTCGTGCAGAGACCGTGCCGAAAGCACACGGACCCCATTATAATCTATGGGGTCCATGTGCTTTCACAGCACACTGCTTGTCAATGCGTTCAGTAGTCCGTTCAGGGGTTATCCTTAGGCTGGGTTCACACAGTGGAAAGTGAAGAATAATATGAGGCGGTTAATATGAAGCCTCTACCTTCCAGCCATGTGGTTTCCTTGGCATATTAGCCAATGGGGCTAGTCAGCATAGTGTCTCGCACTGCGGGTTTTGCGACTGCAGTTGCAGTAAAAGCGAGCAGGACGCTTTAGTTCAGTGTCTTGAAAAATAAAGGATCCAGCGCTTCCTTCTATTGTAGGAGACAGATTCCAGACTGAATTTAGAACTGATTTTGAGGTGGAATATTCCCCAAATTCATTTTATGTCAATTTACCCTTAGGCCTGGTTCACATCTGCGTTTGGTATTCTGTTCTTGGGGACCCCTGGACCAGACTACCGATCGCATTGAGAAGTGGTAAGCATTGAAAGCACACGGACCCCATAGACTATAATGGGGGTCTGTGTGTTTTCCGTGTGGTGTCCGCACGAGTCATGCGGAGAGGAAAGTAGTTCATGAAGTTCTTTCCTCTCCACATGACTCGTGCGGACACCGCGCGGAAATCACACAGATGCCATTATAGTCTCTGGGGTCCGTGTGCTTTCATAAGCTCACCGCTTGTCAAGGCATTCAGTATTCCGTTCGAAGGGAGTCCCCAAATGGAATACCGAACGCAGATGTGAACCAGGCCTCAGTGTACTTGCTGTGGATCCTGCAGGGGGAAAGCGCCTTAGCAGATGCTTGTGATGATCCTGGTGAGGGGCAGCAACTCACCTCTCCAGGGTTTAGAGATCAGAGTTTGATCATGGACGAAGTGAAGCATGGGATCGCAGTGCTCTTCCAACAATAACCCAGGGAAAACTTATTTATAGGGTCTGTATAGATACAAACGGAATTTTTAGGAAGAAACAATTGATACAAGCAAGGCTTGATGCCGTGTCAGAGACTGCACTGAACTGGAACCACCGAGAGGGTTTCGATGCTTCTATGGAGAATAACAAGAGCGTTTGATGAACTTCCATAGACACGACAGATCAAAGAGTTATTCAGAAATACACAGTGATGACCTCTTCTTAGGATGTGATATCCGCAGAGAGCTGAATCCTGGGACCTCCGCTGAGCAGCAGAGCAAAGAGGCTGAAGCATCGCAACCCCAGAAATGTCTCTGTAGATACAACAGCACAGCTATATATGTGGTGTGCCCGCTGCTGCAGAACTGCTTTACTGATCACACATTAATATTCTATGAATAGCCAATAGAAAACCACATTAAGCCAGTCATGTTATATCAGAAGTAATTGCTTGGATAGTCCCAATGTGGAGTTATTATTAGAACTAATCCCTAAGGGGGCTAGTGAAGGCGTCAGAATAGGACCAAAACGCGCCTGCATGACTTCCGACAGTTGCGGCTTCCCGCTCCGTAGTAGGCCCAAATAAATGGGCCTAGTCCGGAGGGTGCTGTCGCGAGGTGGAGGCCGGGGCTGAATCAGCTGCTGAATCCGCCTGAAGAAAGGGCAGCTCGCTTCTTTTTTCTGTGAGCTGGAACATACCACTCACGGAAAAAAGGAAGCTAGCGGTCTACATAGACCTCCATTGTGAGGGGGCGGATTCTGAGGTGGGATCAGCGTCAAAATCCGTCCCCTCTTGCCCATTAAAGGGAGTTACAGAGTGCATTACACTGATAAACATCATGGCTTTGTTATGTATGTCGAACAGAAACATCTTAGTAGTCTTATGCAGATGAGGGAGTTGGTGCACTGGGGGCGGGCCTTTAGGCCTCGGAGGACTGCTATTGCTGCTCAGATAGGATGGGTGATATCATAACAGCGGGAGGATCATCTCTTACTACATGGGGTGTCACAAGCAGGAAATGGTAGAGGTCTGACTGACAAGACCATTGCTCCAGAGAGCTGAAGGCCCGCCCCCAGTGCACTAACTGCCTCATTGCCTTTAAGAAACTTTTAGCCAGACTACAGAGCTTGTTCTTCTGGCTCTATGGTGTCGGGAGTGGCCCTTGATCCTAGTTAGGGTAAGTTCACACAGGGTTTTTTGGATCGGAACCTGAGGCGGAGGCCGCCTCAGGTTCCGATCCTAAAGCCGGATAGCCGCGACTGAAAGCCGGTGCACTGCATCAGCATCCAGCCGTGCGCAATGTATAGGCCTAGTCGGGAGTGTCTTCAGGCCGAATCGTGAGGCGAAACGGCCTGAAGAACGAACACCTCGCTTCTTTTTCCAGGAACCGTCACAAGCCGACTCCCAGAAAAATCTCCTGAGCGGCTCCCATTGATTTCAAGGGAGAGGGAGAGGCCAGAACTTATAAATAAAAATATCCCTTTAACGCTCCCATACCGGTATACATCCAGGTAGAATTCCCATTATAGGAAAGTTGGGTGACATCTCCTATAGAAAGCTATAACAGAGGAAGAAGATGTATTTCGTGATCCCTCCTCGCTATATACGGTTTATATGACTCAGGCGTGTAATATCTAAGTGTATTTATTAATGTAGGTTATAAATATTCCAGTATATAATAAGTCGGGGCCCCTGATCCTTTGGGGACATTGCCCCGGGTTGTGTGCGACCTACCCCAAACAAAACCTTGAGTTAAACGCCTTGAGCAGTTAAACAAAGGGTGAAGGTGACAGGCTGGCTTTGTGCGCGGCGGCAGGCGAGGCAGCAGATGTCCAATATAGCAGGCCACTTTAATGGTTTTGGGGTAGGGAGCAGATGGTACCCAATGGTGTGATAGGCAGGTGTCGGGCTGTTAACTCTTTGGCTTCCACAACCATGCAGTGGCTTCACAAAGGGCTAGCGACTGACGGCACGGACTAATGTCACATTCATGTTCTAAACGGACTGGACAAATGGTGCAGAAATGGGTCCGTTTTTTGCCATTGTTCACCCAAATTCATGTCTTTTTGTAACTGTTCCCACGTTGCATAAAAGCAGGTTTTTTTCTTGCAGATTTTTTTTTTGGCTTAAAAGCTTTTGGACTTCTTCTTTCTGCTGCATCCACTCTTGGCTTGGGCTCAAAAAAAAACACAGCAAAATCTGCAAAAAAAAAAAAGCTGCTTTTCCGCCTCCCCCGAAAACTTAAAACCGTGCCAGTTTTTCACTATAGGTTAAT
Source organism: Leptodactylus fuscus (assembly GCF_031893055.1). Taxonomy (NCBI): domain Eukaryota; kingdom Metazoa; phylum Chordata; class Amphibia; order Anura; family Leptodactylidae; genus Leptodactylus; species Leptodactylus fuscus. Next base: position 23,612,966 of record NC_134271.1, on the reverse strand, counting down.
TGGCTTTCTATGAAATTGGTCCTGTTGGAGATAGAGATAATAGATCAGGCTGATGTGACGGATGGCGATCTCTGTGAAGTGCGGTAAAAAAAAGAAAAAAGAACCTCAATCCCATTGAAAGCACTGCCATCCTATTCTGCAAGGGGGGCAGTTTCAGGGTGACAACCGCCCTCTTGCAGTTCCAACTAGATTTCACAAAGTCCCATATTTTGGGTTTAGCATTGTCCTGTTCACTTGCGCTGAGGCTGAAATTCGCACTGTCCTGACACATCGATCCTCAGGACGCAGACAGCTGAGCGATAGAGCTGTCAGCGCCCTGCTCTATTATTGAACATGGAACCTGCGCTGACTACATCTTGGCACAGGCAGGTTCTATGTGATGCCATCATCACGCCGGCTGCCCCAAGCCTGCCGCAGACAAAGCTTATGTGAGGGGAACATTTAACTGTAGAGGGAGTATTATACTGTATAGGGCCACTAGGGGGGCATTATATTTTGTGGAGTCAGTAAAGGAATATTATACTGTGCAGGGCCACTAGGGGTGAATTATATTTTGTGGGATCAGTAAGGGAGTATTATACTGTACAGGGCCACTATGGGGGCATTATATTGTGTAGGGTCAGTAAGGCAGTATTATCCTGTGTGGGGCTACTAAGGGGGCATTATATTTTGTGGGGTCAGTAAGGGAGTATTATACTGTGTGGGGCTACTAAGGGGGCATTATATTTTGTAGGGTCAGTAAGGGAGTATTATACTGTGCAGGGCCACTAGGGGGGCATTATATTTTGTGGGGTCAGTAAGGGTGTATTATACTGTGTGGGACTACTAAGGGGGCATTATATTTTGTAGGGTCAGTAAGGAAGTATTATCCTGTGTGGGGATACTAAGGGGGGCATTATATTTTGTAGGGTCAGTAAGGGAGTATTATCCTGTGTGGGGCTACTAAGGGGGCATTATATTTTGTGGGATGAGTAAGGGAGTATTATCCTGTGTGGGGCTACTAAGGGGGCATTATATTTTGTGGGATGAGTAAGGGAGTATTATACTGTGTGGGGATACTACGGGGGCATTATATTTTGTGGGGTCAGTAAGGGAGTATTATACTGTGTGGGGATACTACGGGGGCATTATATTTTGTAAGGTCAGTAAGGGAGTATTATACTGTGGGGGGATACTACGGGGGCATTATATTTTGTAAGGTCAGTAAGGGAGTATTATACTGTGGGGGGCTACTACGGGGGCATTATATCTTGTGGAGTATTATCCTGTGTGGGGATACTAGGGGGGCATTATACTGTGTTAAGTCCACAAAGAGGATGTCAAACTGTGTGGCACACAAAAACGTTCACGATTACTGTATGCAGGGCACAAAGGTATTAGGTACGATCAATGGATGGGGTTAAGGGGCATGGCCAAACATAAGCTAATTTGTCACAGCCTGAGCAATTCCCTTTACAAAATCCTGCGTAGAGATGAAGCCGCTGCCAGGCACCTCTAGCACGCAACTTATCTCCCCGGGGAACAAACAACGGGCCATGATAAGATTCATTGAGCCATATACTTCCTTTCCCAGATATCATCTGTCAGGGAAGAGTCAAAAGACCCCCAACATAGTTGGCTGGCCCCACTAAAATTGTTAAGTTCTCTTCTATGTAAGGGGACCCTTAGTGACTCATTGTGTCAGGTGACTCAGGCTATGTTCACACCTCTGCCTGATCACCATACCCAAATCTGCTTAGAAAATAAGAAAGAAGGACTTTTCTCTCCACATTTTTCAGGCAGAAACCTGGCGGACCCCATTACAGTCTATAGCAGGGGTGGGCAATTAATTTTCCCATGGGGCCGCATAAGAAATTTAAACTATTCTAGAGGGCCATGCGTGCCGCGGCAAATTTAGCTCCACCCACTTCTATGTTGACTCCGCCCATTCTCAATTATCTTTCCATGTGCCCCCACACAGTATAATCCTCCTACAGTCACCCGTACACTATATGTCCCACATTATAATGTTCCCTTCCAACTGCCCCACTGTATTAAGTCCCTCTCCTGGTGCCCCAGTTAGATTTTCGTTTCTCGGGTCCCCAAGGCAGACCCAAGGCCGTACGCTAGTGTGAGCCTAATGTAATATGGCGGTATTGTGTCTCTAAAGGCCATATTATGGTTCCATACAAGTCTGGCTTTTTACAGCGCCCTAATAGAGCACCCATCTAATTCTATGTGATGCTAATGTCGCCCACAATAGAGAGGGGTTTATCAACATTAAAAATATGCGCCAGGTTCCAGTACATTATACCCTGGTACTATACAGCTATTTTCCCCTAGAGAATACACTTGCCTTACACAGCTAAATTACATTGAGCAGCTATATTTTCTCCAAAGTGGCATAAAGGAGTTTTGCACACAGCACACATCTATATACTGCTTGTGTATTAGATCCTAGTAACATCTTATGGCTGAAGATCCGGTCACCCCCCATTCCAGGATCCAGTTCCTATGGTCGCCAGAGAAAGGGCTGCACAAGTACAATCCCAATTGGGATGTGAAGAGTTAATAGTTGATATTCAGTCATTTGCTCCTTTGTAATGGGGTTGGGATCATGGAGGGGGCAGGATTTCCCTTCCTGACACTTCCTGTTCTGTAGAGAATGGTTTTCAGCAGCAATGTCACTATCTTCACAGGTAGAATTACAATGTCCAATATCATACAGATAACATAGGGGCACGATCACAAAATCCCATATAAGTGTCATATAAGACAATGATTAAGTCCGGATTACACGTTCCCATCATCCATGTGGCTGCTGTAAAGCATGTCTCTGAATGCTACGTTGTATTACATGCCACCCTTGCAATGGTCACCGCAGCATTTACTACAGAGATCTCGCCCCAAACACAATGACCTCTACACAGGTCACAGAGCATGCCCACAAAACCCCATACAATCTGAAGACAATGAACAATTCCAGACTACAGGTTCCTTTGATCCATGTGGCTGCTGTAAAGCATAGCTCTAAACATTGTTGAATGGCTTTCATGATATGTTGTATTACATGCCATCCCCATAATGGTCACCGCAGCGTTCTCTACAGAGATCTAGTTCTAGCCTTGCAAGGGTTGCCATTCACAATAGGTGATCACAGATCACTTCTTCTCACTCCGAACATAATGACCTCTACACAGGTCACAGAGCATGCCCACAACATACCCACAAAACCCCATAGAAGACTCAAGACAAGACAAACTACAGGTTCCTATGATCCATGTGGCTGCAGTAAAGCATATCTGTCAATGTTGTTGAATGGCTTTGCTGATACGTTATGTTACATGCCATCCCCATGACCGTCACCGCAGCATTCACTACAGAGATCTAGTTGATCACAGCTCTGAGTACAGTGACCTCTACACAGGTCACAGAGCACTCCCACAACATACCCACAAAACCTTATACAAGACTCAAGACAATGAACAACTCGAGACTACTTATGATCCATGTGGCTGCTGTAAGGCATATCTGTCCATGCTGTTAACTACAGCTCAGGAAAGATGGCTGCCCCCCTACTCACATCCATAGAATACAATCCCTGGCTCTTATCCGTCATCTGACTATGTCATCTCTTAGGACTGATATTAGTCCCGGTTTGATGTTTAGGACATAGTAAGTGGATCTCTAATCTCTAATGCCAGCTTGCTAGCGTCCTCCTACTGCTAACCCATTTTTAAGGAATTGTTATTTATTCAACTGTTTACATTGTAGAAACCTAAGAACAATGTCATATAGATTTCCCAATAAACTTTTTCATTGCCACTAGAACAGCACAATACAACCCTCTGGGGGCGACCGCGCTACCCATTTATCACTTTGACATATGATTCACATACACATAAATTGTTCTAGCATGAATCTGTAAAGGAGAGCCACAGTCGGAGCTCCAGTAGCCGCATATACCGCATGTGGGGCGTATACAAGAATATGGACCCGGCTAATACAGGTATTAGTCATTGTCGTTACAGCAATAAAGATTTACATACAAGCAAGTGCAAATCAGCCCATGTATAAGGAAAAATAAAAGGAATACTACATTGAGGCTTCAATAGATTACCATCACATTTCATGGCTGATTTATTGCAATTTTGCACAAATCTTTGTAAGATAACCACAGGGCATGTGAACCTCGTACTGATATCTGATGATCATATGTGGGATACTCACCCATGTATCAAATTCAATAGGTTTCGTCAAGATCATGCACATTGCATTGCCCCATAGACAATGTACAGGGGCACACAGAGTCCATATGGATCCACCGACACTTTTGTGACACGTTTATGAAATGTCATATACTTGTATTGATAGATATGCAGTATAGGCTCATAGCAGACGGTGGGTGCCTCATATACACAGTCCAGTCACATTAATGTGACCACATGTCAAAATCGGACCGCTGCGAGGCGTGCAGGAAGAGAGGGGATGTTGTGATGATGTCACTGGGATGTTGAGCCATGCCGACTCCAGTGCCGTGGCCAGCTGCGCTAGGTTACGCGGTTGAGCATCCATGGCGCGAATAACCCGATCGAGGAGGTCTCACAGATTCTCGATTGGGTTCAAGTCCGGGGAATTTACTGGCCAAGGGAGTACGGTAAACTCATCCTGGTGCTCCTCGAACCACGCACGTACACTGTGAGCTTTATGACACGTCGCATTGCTGGTAGATGCCATCATCCTGAGGAAAAACATTTCACATGTAGGGGTGAACATGGTCCGCAAGGATAGATGCATACTTGTGCTGATCCATCGTGCCTTCCACAATGATGAGTGCACCCAGATGGCTGATGACACGTGCGTTCTACGATTGGTTATTTAACGTTGACGTCAAAAGTAGGCGCTGGTCACATTAATCTGACTGGACTGTGTATAAGTTCTAACTAAGGCCTCATGTACAGGACCGCCCAAGTGTGCAGGCTGCAGCTCTCCCAATGGGGGGGGGGGGGGGGGGTCCGATGCTCCGTTCCATTCTGATGATTATAGAGCAGGGTCTATGCTGGTCCGTAGCATCAGAATGGGTTGACATGGAACCCTCCATTGAGGTCATTGGGGGTCAGATGATACAGGTATTCACCCTTTCATCATGGTCATGTCATGCACTGACCCCCCACTCCTACAGGGTATAATATATATATATATATATATATATATATATATATATATATATATATATATATATATATATCACAGTATATATGTTTTGGTTGGAGTGTTCCTTTAAAACACCTACTAAGGACCTATCACGTGATATAATAATACTATAATACTAGATATTCCCTCCCATGGCAATATCATTATTGTAACCTGTATCAGCAGTGGACGCCACCTATAAATATTTGACAAATTTTCATTGAACTATTTAGTATATGTCGCAGTCTGTTCTGTTGGTGATTGTGTTCGCTCTATTATATTAGAATATATTATCACATATATTACATTTTCGCCATATTTGTGCGCCCTTACTTATTTTTACGGACCCTTGTTCCTTATGGATTTTGAATCCTATATAGCAGGGGTAGGGAACGTACGGCTCTCCAGCTGTTGCAAAACTACAACTCCCAGCATGCATACTGGCTCTGGTGTTCTGGGAACTCCCATGGAAGTGAATGGAGCATGCTGGGAGTTGTAGTTTCACAGCAGCTGGAGAGCCGAAGGTTCCCTACCCCTGCTATATAGGGCCCCTGGTATCTGCATAGATAGGTGTATTTAGCCGATATATTAGCAACCTATTTTCTGCGCGGTCGGTCAGGACCCTTTGTTTCCCTGGTAACAGGAAATCCGTTTCTTAATACAAATTCGTACACCCACTTCCGAATTGAAATCCTAGTATGGAGCAAGTGTGAGGGGCGCAGGAGAGTACCAGAATAGCTTGGTGATAGAACCATGTAATCTTACGTATAATAGGCGTCCCGCGGCTCCCCGTACAATGAAGGCTGACGTACACATGCCTGTTATTAGAGGAAAGTCTGCAGTTGGCATATCCCATTCTGCCGCCAGTCTACATGGAACCGGCAATCAAATGGGAGTGATGTGTGATTGGCACCGGACTCAGGGGTGATCCATCACCCCCAGTGCTACCTGTGGTATCACGAATTCAATATATGCAAGGTTCGCTACTGCCTATTATTTTATTCCAAGCAAGGGGATAAGAAAAGATTGGACTGTCAGAGAACGAGACGGGTGATAAATGGAAATGAGACTGTTCTTGGCATGCTTGCTGCTGTGACACACTCATTGCAATATATATATATATATATATTAGATAGCAAGTTTATAAAGTGATCTGTAGTAAAGGAATATTTGGGATGTCCTCTCTTTGTCTCCGTAGATTTGATTATGGGAGGGCGGCGGAACAATCTTTATGGCCGCTATTGCGATGCCTGAAGGGATGGTCGCCCAGTTGTCTCAAAGACCACTCATGCGGGTGGATAGGTAGGAGGATGCCGAGCTCATAACTGAAGTGGGTCACTGACGCAGATGGCGATTCGATGAGCGGTCATTTCTTGTGTGTCCGAAGGGACCAGGAAGTAGAGACTGGTGAGGGACAAAGTAGAGACTGGTGAGGGTCAAAGTAGAGACTGGTGAGGGTCAAAGTAGAGACTGGTGAGGGACAAAGTAGAGACTGGTGAGGGTCAAAGTAGAGACTGGTGAGGGTCAAAGTAGAGACTGGTGAGGGACAAAGTAGAGACTGGTGAGGGTCAAAGTAGAGACTGGTGAGGGTCAAAGTAGAGACTGGTGAGGGTCAAAGTAGAGACTGGTGAGGGTCAAAGTAGAGACTGGTGAGGGTCAAAGTAGAGACTGGTGAGGGTCAAAGTAGAGACTGGTGAGGGTCAAAGTAGAGACTGGTGAGGGACAAAGTAGAGACTGGTGAGGGACAAAGTAGAGACTGGTGAGGGTCAAAGTAGAGACTGGCCAGGCAATGTTGGAATAGGAGCAGCAGGGAACTGGGCAGGTGAGTATTACTTTTCTGTAATGTCCCGGTTCCTTTCCTTAGGTTGATGATAGGCCTCAACGTCATGTACGATAGAGACTTCCACCAGAAAAGCCATGGGGTGTGAGATGTAGGAGTGTAGAAAAACCAAGTGATAACCAGTCATGGCAGCCATGTTGTTACCAAGGCTTTTTTCATATAGTTAAAGGGGTTTTTTATACAAAAATGTATCTTTAGACCACAGGATAGGTCACCATTATGTGATCTGCGGGTTTCCGACACCTAAATCCTGCACAGATCTGCTGTTCCGGGTGACTGGGCTACTCCTACCCAAGTACGGCCTAGTTCACATCTGCGTTTGGGGAGTCCGCTTGGGGACCCCCCAACCAAAAACCTATCTGCATAAAAAAGCGGTTACCTAAGTAAACCCAGGGACCCCATAGACTATAATAGGGTCCGTGTGGTTTCATGTGGAGAGGGAAATGGAATGGCCTGAACGCAGATGTCAACCAGGCCTTATAAGAGTGGTGCAACATCTCCATCCACTGCATAGGAGCGGCCTGTACGCGCTCCCCATCCACTGCACCAGCTTCTGGTACCTGGGGGCTGCCGAAACAGCAGATCCATATGGCTCAGATACTTATGAGCCATCCTTTGGATAGGTCACCAGAACGAAAACTCCATTTGGGGTCGGGAAAACCCCTTTAAAAAGGGTTAATAGAATGGAATAGGTGGAAGAGTTCTCTGCACATTCTCTTATAGGAGTATATTTTGGGGGATACCCCCCTGTTTAGGCAGGTATGCCTTGGTAACAGCTTTGGGACGGAGACAGACCCAGACTCGTTGCCAGAAGGCACGCTTTATAGCAGTCTGTACGCTCTCTATGGAGCAGCGGTAGACTTCTGTCATAAAACAGCTCTATTATTAGAACAGCTGCTTTACAAGGAGAACAAGTCCAATAATAGAGATACTACCAAATGAATCTCTATGCAGTGCCACAGTACTTAAAGGGATTGTCCAGTTCCTGCTTTAATTCTGTCATACCGCTGCTACAGGGAATATAAACATAACAAATGAGTACTCACCTCTCCGCAGGCCTCAGTTTCTACCGCTGCCAGTTCCTTTTGTTTGTATACAGGTTGTATATGTCTTGTTTGTGTGAGGGGATCACTGCAGCCAAATACAGACCCCGACGGTGACATCTTCACAAACGTCACGTCACAACAGTCACCTGTATAGCAACAAATGGAGTTGCTGGCGGTGGAAATAGAAGCCCGTGGAGAGGTGAGAATAAAAATAGGAACCGGGCATCCCCTTTAGGCCAAGGCCCCTGTGGTTCTCCCCGCAGAATTTCTCACATAAAGGTTTCCTCTACAGACTTTCTACTTCTGTTATACCTGTAGGAAAACCGCCAACGTTTCTGTAGGTAAAAGTGACATGCTGCGATTTCCAAAACCTGCAACGGTTTTGGAAATTACAACGTTTACGCTGCATGTACGGTATTTTCCTGCAATATTTGGATGGGATTTACTAGAATCCCATCCACTTTGCAGAGACTGTAAAACAATAGGTTTTTTTCTGCAGCGAGCAAACCATGGTGTTTACGCCCCTTAAAGGGGTTTTCTGGCGGATGAAAGTTTTTACTGAAAGCTCAGGATAGGTTAAAGGGGTGGTCAAGGATATTTTAGTATTGCAGCAGGGGTAGGTGATGAATAAAAAAAAATCCACACTCATCTGTACCCAGTTCTCCGTGTCCCAGGCCGCTGTCCAGTCCCCGTGGCGCCCCAGCGCTTTTCTGGTGGAAGTCTTCACCTCACATGACACTGAGGTCTAAGGAAAGGAACCGAGACAATACAGAAAAGTAATACTCACCTTCCCAGTTCCCTGCTGCTCCTATTCCAATGTTGCCTGAGCAGTTTCTACTTTGTCCCTCACCAGTCTCTACTTCCTGGTCCCTTCTGACTCTGTCCTTGGTCCCGCTCACCCAATCACCGTCTATGGCAGTGACCCACTTCAGCCCAAATTTGCCGGGCAGCCGTTATGAGTGATCAGGAAGAAAAGACCAGCAGGGAAGCTAAGAAGCATCATAACAGGAATAGGGTGGAATCAGAGAGTACGGGGTGATCACACTCATAACATAATGGGGTCTGTGTGGTTTCCATTCGGTTTTCCCCCAAAAAGGGAAAAAAATGCAGAGAGGGGTCGGAATCGCCATACGCAGTACTCGAGCAGATGTGAACCGAGCCGTAACCATCAGACCTTCCATGATCCAAGTGAGCACTACGTGATGGGTTTGGTGTTATGGAATTAGAAGGGTTGCTTAAATGGATTGAAGATGCTCCATCCATCAACTGCCTCTACAGGAGAAATGTAGTATTGCACGGAGACCCTTCAAATGAATGGACAGACACATATTATATGGTCGTATTGAGCCGGCAGCTCTTGTTTCTGGTAAATTAAGGGAGGTCCTCAATGTGGGTCCCCCTTTAAATACATAGGAAAGTGGTAGAGATGAGCGAGATGAGCTGCCATAGGAATGCGTGTAAGCGGCCGAACACCAAGAGGTTAAGCGCATCGCATCTTCGATGCGCCTAACCCCTTGGTGATCGGCCGCTTACGCGCATTCCTATGGCAGCAAGGTATTCGATCAAACACTACTCGCTCATCTCTAGAAAGCGGTTGTCGTAACTAAATTTGAGTGAAGTTAGACATTGCCATTGCTTGTACTAGATCACAGTAGACTCTCATGTTTATTCCTCTCTCTGTCTCCCCGTCCTGATTCCTTCCCACAATCTCCCCATTCACTACTTTCCTAAATTCACGCTTCCTCTCTCCCTATTTCATCACTTTGTGATATTTTAGTCCCTTTCGTTCTAGTTTGATATTTTCCTCTTCTTCCTTCACTTCTCCCTCCCCCACCTCCCACCCTTTGCCTTTGATGTGTCTGTACATTAGAAAGTGGATAATTAAAGATTAGGAAGTAATCATTCCCTCCTTCTGCGCAGTCCCCTCCTGAGGCCAGGCTGATAATGATGCTAATCAGGTTGGGGTGTCGGGGGCTTGTTTTCGGATGCACTGCTAGGGAATGTGACATGAGATTATCCCAGTCACTCCATCCAATGTGACCCCAGGATATGGACCTATGTGAATAGAGTCTTGTTCCTGGAGCCGAAAATCAATCCTTAAAGGAACGGAAATCTAAAAATGAATGTTAGAAGAAAACAGGAATAAGGTTGCCCTCAGTCATTGTCAGTTTGCAGTATTTTCCTCTAGATCCTGATGCTAAGACTGCATGGGCTAATCTGCTGATCGGCACCATCTTTGGCTGGAGGGAGTGGTTTAGCAAAGGGGCTGGGCTTGTGCGCTGCAGATGGAGCACAGCAGGGAGGCTCCTACTACAGCCAGACATAGGACAGTAAGGGTAAGGAGGAAAAGGGGAATGACCAGGGGCATAACTTGAGGGTGCAGTCGCCTCGGGGCCCAGGAGCCTTAGGGGGCCCATAAGCACTGGCATCAGTATTGAGATTGCAGCTTCCATCTGGCCCATAAACCAAGGAGCCCCACAGATTACCCGAACCACACCAAGGTGGATTAAACTCCTTAGTACCCGTAACCATCACTATCAAGAATTCCCTGTAAGGATGAGGTAGTGGACCCCCGGACAAAAGATTGTATCGGGGCCCACAAGACTTAAGTTACGCCACTAGGAATGACTGAGCTTCTAGGACACAGATGGACGATTTCATTATGTTCTCAACGGTTTGATATGAGGCATAATAGGACCAAAGAAAAGGAGAAGATAAAGGGAAGAAGAACTGGGATATATTTATATCTATCTTTAGAGAATTTTTTTGTCTTAAGAGTCATCCTAGGTCAGAGGTGGTGTGTTGGCACGACTGAGTACATTGGCCTTATGACACCATGGAAAAATAGAACATGCTCCGGTGGATGGACCATTGGGACTATTTTCACGTTTTCATTTAGGTGAAGGGGTCAATGAAATAATAAGGTTCCACACAATCTGGGACCGTACATGGCCGAGACCTGAATACAGCACAATATGGAAAAACTGGATGACAATTTTTTTGCAAATAAAAATGTTGGCCATATTTGTTTCCACTCCTTTTTCCTATCTGGGTGTAACTTGAAGGGGTGCTGAGGGAGCGGCGTAGTAGTGGTAGTTGGGTGGTCTGGTATCGATTTTGAAATGAAATCCAGAGCTTCATGTTACATCTCCGTATCCTGCCAAATTGAATTAGTATAAACCACGCCCCTTTGTGAAAACGGGACTCTCGCCGACTATGCACATCTTCCATTCTTCTTCTCACTGGGGTTCTATATTTTTTATTTTTAGCAGGAAAAAGCTCCAAGTAAATGATATCTTCTTCCACACACTTCAATCCACTTGAAAGTTTAGAAAAACATCTAAAAACTGACAAGCATAACATGGCCTTATGGGAAATATTCAGCTTTGAAGACGCTCATCACCCTTTACAAATGCCGCTTGTAGAAAAATGCGAGCAAACAAGCATAACTGCATGCAAAATATACTGCACAGAAGCAAATTTGTCAGTGTTGTATCTATCAGATTCCCTTATTCCCGATTCCTTCAGTTCTTTCTTTTAGTGTTTAGAGTTGCAGTCTTCGTATGTTCGCGCACAACTTTGGTCTAGGGGGAAATATTAATAGAGTAGTCAAAAAGTTTTCACAGCCCTGTGCTAGCAATGGTCTTCAACCACTAGGACCACCAGTGATCACTGACCCTAACCATGGCTGTCCAAGGGTAGACACCCTATATAATCTACTGTAGTCTTTGGTCTAGAAGGAAATTTTAATAGAGTAGTCAAAAAGTTTCCATAGCCCTGTGCTAGCAATGGTCTCCAACCACTAAGACCACCAGTGATAACTGAACCTATCCATGGCTGTCTATGGGTAGACACCCTATTAGGGTTGAGCCGATCTTGAGATTTCAGGATCGATTTTAAAATCCGATTTTCGATCATTTTCCAGCCAAAGCCAATTGTTTGTGAAATTTGCTCAATCGCCGATCGGAATCCGATCTTTTGCGATCCCGATCGTTCAACCCTAGTCAGTGCTTCTCTATGGGAAAAGTCGCTTTTAGGATTGAGCCGATCTTGAGATAACCTCTGACCTCGATCCCGCTGGAAGAGATCGGGATCGGAATTCTGATCACGATCGTGAAATTTACTCGATCGCCGATCAGAATCCGATCTTTTCCAATACCAATCGCTCAACCCTACACCCTATATAATCTACTGTAGACTTTGGTTTAGGGGGGAAACTTTAATAGAGTAGTCAAAAAGTTTCCATAGCCCTTTGCAAGCAATTGTCTCTGACCACTAGGACCACCCGTGATCACTGACCCTAACCATGGCTGTCCAAGAGTAGACACCCTATATAATCTACTGTAGACTTTGGTCTAGGGGGAAATTTTAATAGAGTAGGCAAAAAGTTTTCATAGCCCTGTGCAAATAATTGTCTCCAACCACTAGGACCACCAGTGATCACTGTCCCTAACCATGGCTGTCCAAGAGTAGACAAACTATATAATCTACTGTAGACTTTGGTTTAGGGGGGAAATTTTACCAGAGTAGTCAAAAAGTTGCAATAGCCCTGTGCTAGCAAATTGTCTACGACCACTAGGACCACCAGAGATCACTGACCCTAACCATGGCTGTCCAAGGGTAGACACCCTATATAATCTACTGTAGACTTTGGTCTAGGGGGAAATTTTAATGGAGTGGTCAAAAAGTTTCTATAGCCCTGTGCTAGCAATTGTCTCCGGCCACTAGGACCACCAGATATCACTGACCCTAACCATGGCTTTCCAAGGGTAGACACCCTATCTAATCTTCTGTAGCGCTATGGTTATGGGACTTGTACACTTGTACTTGTGTAATATATATCCAGTGACTGCCCTGAATATTACTTTGTCTAACCATGTATTTCTGATCACAGGTGGAGCGTGAGATTGCTATACTTAAACTTATTGAACATCCGCATGTATTAAAGCTGCATGATGTCTATGAGAACAAGAAGTATCTGTGAGTATTCTCTATAAAATATATTGTGTATGTAGCGGCACATTATATTCTAAAATGCATTAGAAAGTAGTTCTATAATCTATGGCTGTTCTATAATTTTATATGCTCGTGTTCATTCCATTTAATAGGGATTGTACAATGCAGAAGAAAATTATTGTAAATGGGGCTAACAAATTATGTAGAACAAAGATAAATCGCCGTCTCCAAGCGGGAAGAAAATTGGTGATCGTAATGGGCTGAGCGGCCATTTCCCGTATGTCGAGATGGGACCGGGCGGTAGACAGATTAGAGGGGCGGCTTAAAGGAGTTTTCCTATAAACATAGCCATATTTAGATATGTAGACAATTAAAAGTGAAACATTTTGGCAAATATAATTGCAGAGTTTTAGAGATTTTTTTTCTAACCATATCAGTGGTGACATCTGTTGTCTTGGTCGGATACCAATGGATATGACCATGAATGTAGGAACGGGCTATGGTCTGGGACTTGTCAGAAACCCAGCCATGATGTCCTTATTGTGGCCAGGTTCTCATACATGTAGTGCCCCTGCCTGATAATCTGCCCACAATAAGGACATCATGGTGGGTATGTGACAAGTGCCCGACCATAGAAAGTTCCATTGGTCGGTTGATCAGGGCAAAAGAACTCCTAATATAAATAGGTTCACCAGATACTTTGCCATTCTTAGGCCCGGTTCACATTTGCGTTCGGGCCATTCCGTCCCGCTCTCCGCATGAAAAATGCTGAGAGAATAGTCCTACAAGAAGCGCTTTTCTCTCTTTTTCATGTGGAACCCGAGCGGAAACCACACGGACCCCATTATAGTCTATAGGGTCCACGGGTTTCCTAAGGTAACTGCTTTTCTATGCAGGACTTTCCAAATGGAACCGGGCCTTAGCTTGCCTCTTTTTTACGACTTCCATGTACATATACTTGCTTATATCACATTTGTGCTCTGTGGTCTCTCTAGATACCTGGTGCTAGAGCACGTATCTGGTGGAGAACTTTTTGACTATCTGGTAAAAAAAGGGCGCCTCACCCCGAAGGAAGCACGAAAATTCTTCCGTCAGATCATTTCAGCTCTGGACTTCTGTCACAGTCATTCCATCTGGTAAGTGGATTTTGGAAAAGAGACCGGCCTGCATTCGGATGTTTTTTTTTGGAAAATCATGGTATAAAACGGATTAAAAATTTGTGTGTCCGCTCTCAATTCATGACCAATGAGATCAAGCGATTTAGAATTTCTGTAGCCACAGTCTTGACGCCATGGATCTCCAGCTGTGAAACAGCTACGGAGCTTTACATTGCAAGACACCAAACAAGTCACTTTTTGCATCATTTCAATACCACAAATTTTTTTTTTTTTTTTTTTTTTTAATTTTTGCTTGTTTTTCTTTCTTTTTTTTTCCAAAGTCTCCTTGAGGTTCTTTTACATTAAAGTTTGGTTTTTTTAAAACACATTTTGTCCTAAAAACATTGTTTTTATTGGAAATAATGGTTGCATCAGTATATGGTCCGACAGGTGCAAACTTGTTCCCACTGTGGCAATATATTATTTTTTTATCATTATTTTTATTATTATTTTTATCTATTTTTGAAGTGCGAATGATGCCAGGGTGCTGTATTCAGGAAAAGATTGTACACAAGCCATGGACAAGTACATTACACTTGAACTAAATATGTGCCAGATTGGTACAGAAGGCGAGAAGACCCTGCCCACGAGGGTCTGTAATCTACAAGGGAAGGAGGAGCTGCTTAGATTGTATTGTACTGGAGGTAGGGGTATTGGCGGTGGAGGTGTTCCTGAAACCCAAGTGTGTTTCAGATTGCTCCTAAAGTGGTGGGGAGTCTGATGTTTTTTGGATAGCAGGTTCCTGAGTATGGGGGATGTACGTGAGTATTTGTAAAGATGGTTGTGTGAAGAGGAGATACGTGGAGAGTGAAGATGATGTATGAAGAGGTATCAGGAAGGTAGGTTAGGCCTGGTTCAAATCCACGTTCGGTATTCCGTTCGCGGGGAGTTCACTCGGGGACAACCCCCCACCCCGAACTGAATACCGAACGCATTGACAAGTGGTGAGCAATGCAAGCACACAGACCCCATAGACTATAATGGGGTCTATGTGTTTTCTGTTTGGTGTCCACACGGAACATGCGGAGAGAAAAATACGTCATGAACTACTTTCCTCTCCGCATAACTCGTGCAGACACCACACGGAAAACACACGGGCCCCATTATAGTCTATGGGGTCCGTGTGCTTTCACTGCTTACCGCTTATCAATGCATTCGGTATTCCGTCCGGGGGGTCCCCAAGTGGACTCCCCGAACGGAATACCGAACGCCGTTGTGAACCAGGCCTGAGAGACATATTGAGGAGACAAGTGAGTCTTTGAGTGTCCTTATTATATTCTGAAGTGAATTTGCTGGCCAATGAATAGCCAGTGAAGGGATTGGCAAAGGGTGAGACAAGAAAAGTACTAGATTAACCGGCAGCAGAGATGAAGAGAGAGCAGATGGAAGGCCATTGCTGAGGATGTTCTAGTAGTTTAGGCAGGAGAGGACACATCCACTATCGTGTTTGATGACTTGTACACAGGATTCACAATACATTTATGAGCTGGAAACAGTAGTAGAAAGTTGTAAGGGCTTAGATGCAGAATAAAAGTTCATTCGAGGCCGTGGAAACTGTGATTGATAGGTCGAGCGGGACCCTGAATGAGAAGAAAGGTAATGAATTCACTTTTCTCCATGTTGACTTGTAGAAAGAGTTTTTGCATTGTTGAATTTCAGGGTTAATTTCAAACTGTTGAAGTGATCAAAAATAGTGAGTTTTAGACTATCGATAGTCATCTCTCCTTCTTTATCAGCCACAGAGATCTAAAGCCTGAGAACCTACTTCTGGATGAGAAGAACAATATCCGAATAGCAGATTTCGGGATGGCCTCTCTGCAGGTCGGAGACAGTTTGCTGGAGACCAGTTGTGGGTAAGTATAGTGAGAGATAGACCTCTTGCACGTGGGGAGATGTGGTCTGGAAAATCTGGTCCAGATATTGGCTGGATTTCCAAAGACCTTTACTCCCAGCAGCATAGTGGTGTATGATACGAGGAGCTGAGGCTCGGCGGTCACATACTATATACAGTGTTAGGACTTGTAGTGAACCTATATATTGGATTCTTATAGAGATCTTCCTTCCTTTCAGATCTCCACACTACGCCTGTCCAGAAGTGATCAGGGTGAGTCTCATGTAATGTAATAGACACCAGTGTGCATTACCAATACAAAGGGTTAGAGGGCGCTGCCGGGCTGCCATGTCACTTAACCCTTTACATTCTTTACAGGGCGAGAAATACGATGGCAGAAAGGCAGACATCTGGAGCTGTGGCGTCATCTTGTTCGCTTTACTTGTGGTAAGATTGCAACCAATATACAATGTAATCTGTATGTACATTATGCCTTAACACATCGCTAGAAGGCTCATGGGGGACTACAGGGGCTATAGGACATGGGTGAGATCACAAGCAGCATTACATTAGGGTTACCATAGGGGATAGACTGTGAAGTTGGGATTGAGTATCTTTCTTGGTCCAAGTGACTCAATGTGAGATTGAACGAATCCTAAGGCGGAAACCACACGGACTCTATTATAGTCTATGGGGTCTGCTGGTTTCCTAAGGTAACCACTATTTTATGTGAATTAGGTTTCCGTTCAGGGGGTTCCTGAACGGAAACCCATATGCAGATGTGAACCGGGCCTAAGGGTCGCCATAAATCTTAGGAACATAGAAGTGGCATATATCCAAAACATTCACCTTCGAAAGAATGGGTGTCCATTCCAGAATAGTGGAGACCATGTGTGCATGCGGCGTTCTACCTATGAGCTGCTGATGTATTTCATTACCCCCATAAAGCACAATAAGGATAGCAGCACACATGCCTCCTCCTCTATAGCGTGCTACACCAGAGTCAGAAGATCCATATTCTACCAATGTATAGGGGTCCAGAGGAGACCAGAGAGTGCACCATTAGTATTTACGACTTCCTGCTCACTCATCTCTCTGACATGGAAAGTGCAAAGTGAGCAACCACTAGACATACGCAGCATGTCTATGATCACATGGGTTCTGTCTCTGTGTTGTAATAGACTATAAAAAGCCACTCTAGCCCATGCCTACGATCCTTTCAACATTCAGGACCACAAACGCTAGCGCAGGCCCAGTCATTTACCCTCACCCCACTGCACCTGCGCTCATGTTAATGTACTGTATTAGTATTATTAGTTTACATTATAAGATATAAAATTTACATTTAACGACTGGTATTATTTTAGTGACCTACAAACAGTATTGTAGACAGGGTAGTGAGAAGCGTAAAGGGTTAAACTTCCCCCTACTAAGCTTTAGATGTGGTCCCATAATGGCGCACAGTAGTAATTAGGAGAACAGTAAAATAGCCGGGCTATAGGATATGTTTAAGAGGCCAAGGCTCCCCCGAGGGGGCGTACGATGTTCCATTCTGATGAATATACAGTAGTGCAGGTCCAATCCATCTCTGTGTCATTAGAACAAAATAGCTTGGAAACCCCCTCCAAGGTGAGCACATCATGGAAGTTACTCAGATGTCACTCCTATCCGAGTGCACTCTGCTGCAAAATCAGATGGCACCCTCTGTCATGTGCATCAATACCGTAAAGGGGTTGTCATCTTTAGACAATTCCGTTTTGTTAAAAGGCATTCCATTCTGATCTGCCAGAAACTGACAAGTATTCAGTCTTTCTGCAGCACCCCCACAGTAGAAGTGAGGCATTGCACTCCTGGATCCTCCAGGCTGGAAGAGGACAGAATATTGTGTTAGAACACGTTCTTGTAAAACCAACCTCTTAAAAGTAATAAAACAAAGAGTAGGCCACCAAATAAAAGATTTGTGGAACATCAAAGTATATTGATGTTCCTGTCCAGTTTTGTGGGGCAGAAGACGGAAACCGGCCGGATTGCAAAAACTGGACCACGAGCACAGGTGTGAAAGGGGCATTAGTGTCCATTATGATCGACGTCTGGGTTTTTTTGGTTTGTTTTTTAATTGGCCCCATCATAACGGACCTCCAACCGTAGTGTGAACACCCCCTTAGCCTTAAAGGGGTTAACCAGTTTCTTATATTGATGGCCTTTTCTTAGGATAGGCCATCAATAGTAGATCTGTACGGTCCTACACCTGGGACCCCCGCAGATCACTGGTACCTATACAGCGCGGATTCTAATGGTATTCTAATGGCACAGGTGCCACATAGATTCTAATGGTATGTAATCAATATTGTGCAAATTGCGGCGTGTAGATACCTGTGATCTGTAGGGGTCCCGGGTGTCAGACCCCCTCAGATCTAATAGGATAGGCCATCAATGTAAGAATCTGGATAACCCCTATAAGGACGAAATTCTTTTTTTTGGGGACATTTCTGGTACATTTTAGTCTCCGTTATGAAGAATCCTCCCGATCTGTTCGTTCATCTGATCCTTCAGTACATTATGTAATTATCTGCATTTACCACGGCCTGACTCTTCTCCTGCAGCCTCCTCTGTGGACACATAACATCTCCCTGCAGATTATTGCATCGCCAGCACAACTCAACACTTTTATGAATACTGCTGTGGCAGGAAAAAAAATGTCATAATATAGTTTTAAAAAAACTTTATTATCCGGCTGTTCTTCTCTAGTTAGTTGGATATAACCGCTAACTTTTATCAGCAATGAGCGGCCTCATTATGTATCCTGTGGAATATAAAAGGTTATTCATTGGAAGCTCAGGAAGTCTACAGCAATATCAGTGTCTATAAAATCATTATTATTATAATCCAGTATTTGCTAATGCATATTTTATATATTGCTGTAGGGGAAATAGAAGATGCTATAAAGTCATCTCCAATTAAAAAACATCTTTTTGCAAATTAATAGTTCTTTTTCCACTTGTCAAGCTACTTTCCTCCCCCTTTTCTTCAGTATTTTATCACTGTTAGAATCTATATTGGTAGCCAACCTTGTACACAGAAGTCTATGGAGAGGGCAGGGGGGAGGAGACTAACTAACAAGTGATTCATTGGTAGAAAGCTATCTTACCAAACACAGCAGAGCTCAAAGAGTTATCTTACTTCCTAAGAATAGCAGAACCATAGGCGATGTGTATGTGTGTGTTGCTTCCCCTCCTTCCAGCAGACTCCACCTCCTACTCCCCCTCTCCATAGACTTCTATGTTAGAAGAAAAACTAAAAGCAGTAAAGAGGAAAATGGCCTGACCATTATTTCTCAGAAGAAAACTTTGTAATATATCAAAGGGATTCTATCATGAAAATCAAATTTTTTTCGATCACGCGTAGGAATAGCCTTAAGAAAGGCTATTCTCCTCCTATCTTTAGATGTCTTCTCCGCGCCGCTGTTCAGTAGAAATCCCGGTTTTCGTCCTTATGCAAATGAGTTCTCTCGCAGCACTGGGGGCAGTCCCCACACACTCAAACAGCACTGGGGGTGTCCCCAGTGCTGCGAGAGAAATCTCCAGCGCCACCTCCATCTTCTTCAGGAATGACCTCTCTATGCGTCTTCTTCCGGAGCTGCGTTCAAACTTCTACACGTGCGCAGTCGGCTCTGCCATCAGGCCACAAGACAATACTGTGTACGCAGCCATTTTTCATGCGGCCGCGGGCATGCGCAGTCTCCTCTGCCTGAGGCTTAGAAGATTGAAACCCAGGACGGAAGAAGACGCACAGAGAGGTCGTTCCTGAAGAAGATGGAGGCGGCGCTGGAGAGTTCTCTCGACGAAAACGGGGATTTCTCCCAAACGGCGACGCGGAGAAGACATCTAAAGGTAGAAGCAGAATAGCCTTTCTTAACGCTATTCTTACGTGTGATCGAGAAAAAATGTGATTTTAATGATAGAATCCCTTTAAGTAAAAATGCTTCTGTAGATGAATTCACATGACCATGCTGTGTATAGAGATGGGCCCTTAAGGATGGGTTCACATGATGTATTTTGGCTCGTAGACGCCGCGGGAGCTTTTGTGGGCCGTATACCGGGACCGTATACGCGGCGCTATTTTGCAGCCGCTGCAAAATAGTGCCGCGTATACGGTCCCAGCTCCCATTGAAATCAATGGGAGCGTATACGACCCGCAAAAGCTCCCGCGGCGTCTACGTGCCAAATTACAAGCCTAAACCCAGCCTGGTGGGAACCCAGCCTAAAGGGGACTTTTCATGTCCTCGGGAATATGCGGTTTTATATACCGCTGAATTCAACGTGTTTCCGACATATGTGCCCCAGGGCTGGAGATATTGGTGCCGTTACCGGTCTCTGCCCACTGTCAGAAGGGCGTAGTACTCTTGTGATATTACTAGTGATCTAGAACAGTTTAGCAGGTTATTCCAGTACCTTTGATGGTCTAAGGGGATATTATATAATATTATTGGTATGTAGGGCAATGTAAGAGCTAAAGCCTAATAGTCTTGGTTGGTGGTTGACAACGTCAAGGGGTTCATTGAGATGCTGCCGTGTATATTTGCCGTAGACACCGGGAAAGTTCCCAGCAAACGCATTAAACAATCAAACAGATACCTACTTTGGATGCCATCCGTTGGAATCCGTCAACCATAGGAGCTACATGACCTATGCTTTTTTGTATAAATGTCTCTGTATGGAATAGTACAGATGAAAACCCGACAGAGGAAATCTTTTAGCCTCCGTCAGTATAATAGGAGCCTATGGGTTTATTTAATGGAGCTTTTTTAATCAGCTTTTAAAGGAGCTTTCACGGTAAATGTACAATGCACATGCAGCGTGAAAAGACTATTAAATACAAAGCTGCAAATCCCTATTTCCCTTCCACACAGCCATGTTACATAATAAAATCCGAGCTGCCTGCAGTCACCATCAGGGGTAGTTTGTTGCATCGGGCTTTATACAGCGCCCCCTAGTGTAGAGAAGCATCCCAGGTACCAGGACCATCTTCCCTTCCCAAGTCTGCACAAATGTTCAGCGAATACAAAGCAGAAGGTAACACTCTCCCAATGATTGCATTTAATAGGGTGCACATTTCGGGTGGGATCATCCACTTTCCCAGTATTTTGTATTATCCAAGAAGTAGAACAGTAGACTAATGTAAGGATTGCTTTTATTTCTAGTTTGTAATCTCATGAAACACAGTGTGGGTGTATAGTATATCAGTACATGTTCTAGACAATTTCAGGTATCAAGCAAACTACATTTCTCTCCATTATGGCAAGACACCCAGGGCTGGCTCCAGCATCCAGTAAACCCAGGCAAGTGCAGGGGCACCCAGTTCCCGAGGAGGCCCACTCACCTGCAGGGTGTTCACTTCCTCACCTTATGGGGTACGATGGACCCGTGCTGTTTTTTTTTTAAAAAAATAGACTGTTACCTGCTTCACCTTCAGCCCTCTTGGGGGCCCTGTGTGTCCCATAGCACATAGCTGAACCTGAAATTTTTGAAATATGTGCAACAAACATCATGGGGCCATTATGAGACATTATACTGTGTAGATGGGTTTCTGTGGGACATTATACTGTGTGGAGGGTCTGCTATAGGACATTATACTGTGTGGAAGGCCACTATGGGACAATATACTGTGTGGAGGGGCCACTATGGGACATTATACTGTGTGGAGGGGCCACTATGGGACATTATACTGTGTGAAGGGGCCACTATGGGACATTATACTGTGTGGAGGGGCCACTATGGGACATTATACTGTGTGAAGGGGCCACTATGGGACATTATACTGTGTGG
Organism: Leptodactylus fuscus; assembly: GCF_031893055.1. Taxonomy (NCBI): domain Eukaryota; kingdom Metazoa; phylum Chordata; class Amphibia; order Anura; family Leptodactylidae; genus Leptodactylus; species Leptodactylus fuscus. The sequence continues at coordinate 23,591,139 of NC_134271.1, read as the reverse complement.
AGGGGCCACTATGGGACATTATACTGTGTGGAGGGGTTTCTGTGGGACATTATACTGTGTGGAGGGGCCACTGTGGAACATTATAGTGTGTGTAAATGGGGCGTTATGCTGTGTAGGGGTCAAGAAAGGGGTGGCTATGCTGTGGGGGGGGGGAGGCAGAATAAATGTTCGGTTTGGAGCCCAGTCTTTGGTAGTTATACCTCTGTATGTGTATGTGTATACATATATGTATATTATATATATACACTCCACTGTGAGCCGTAAGCAATATTAAGTAACTGTAAGCAATAAAGAAATAAAGAAGAATCTGGGTCAAATATTTCTCTTTTCTTTCCAACATCTGAACAGGTTGTATCTACTTGTATGGAGTGGACTGTATTACAGCCCCTTCCAGTAGTTCTGCCTCAGCAAAAAACAACCAACTTTGGTTGTTTTTTTTACTGTGGTGCACATGAGTTGCTCCAAAAGATGCCCACTAAGGCTTTGTCGCCCAAGGGCAGCCCTAATGACACCCCTGTATCAACTTCTCCAGCATTGGTCTCCCACTTAGAGCTATAAACGATGCCTGATGAAGGTTTTTTTACCCAAAACGTCAACATCAGATACTCGGTCCCTGAAATTGCACAGAACGTGGACTGAAATACTAAACCCTCAACCAGAATTAAGAAGCAAACCCAATAACATTGGGCAGTGACACCTCTGGCACTGCCAACACATAGTGCTAAGGAATCCATCAGCAACATGTAACTTATCCAGTTTGTGTCCAAGGCTGCGCGACTGCCCCCATACGTTCCTTCTTGGCTGGATATACTGCCACCGCTGGAGGGTTGGCTAAATGACTGTTCTCTTGTATTTTAGGGTGCTCTCCCATTTGATGATGACAATCTAAGGCAACTCCTGGAGAAGGTGAAACGAGGGGTCTTCCATATGCCACATTTTATTCCCCCCGACTGTCAGAACCTCCTATGCGGGATGATCGAGGTGGATCCAATCAAGAGATTGACGGTGAGGAATATGGAGCGACCCAAAGACGACTTTCTTCCCCCTAACAGTAACTCCAGTTACGCACAGACTTGAGAACACGTCATTGGAGCTATAACCCTATAATGGGTTATAATATCATTATATTGTCCAGCTGCCATCCCATCCTTAAAGTGACGCTCCGCCTGTAAAATGTAATTTAGTGATGATATATCCATGTTAAGCACACCCATCTGATGCCCTCAGTTCCAGCCACTGTGCCCTTGTCCCCATTCCCTCCACTGGTACGGGATTACACTCTCTGGACGCCATTTTTCCTGCAGGCATTACTAGATGATTGCCGTACACAGGATCAGCCTTGACAGCCTATGCAGAGCTTTTCCGTACGGGATGATCTTCAGCTCTGCATAGGCTGTGTCAGAGCGGATCCTGCATGCTACAATCTACTAGTAATGCCTGCATTGAAAAGAAGACTGGAATCCTTGAAAAGCAGACAGCTCTATACTCCTTCTAGTGGCTGTACAGTGTTACTGCAGACAAAGGATGACTAATCTTTAGGGGAACCTGTGGGAAATGTTCTATCATAGAAAGATAATCTGTCGAAATGATAAATGTGGTGACTAGAGATGAGCGAAACTGTGATTGGGCCTCAGCATTATCTGGGGCTGCTAATGTCTTAGTAGTGACAATAAGATGCTACCCAGGAAAAAAAGATCAAATCCGGTGATGGAGCCTAGGAAAGGTGAGTATGATGGAGTTTTTTTAAATCATTTCCTCCCTGTCCACAGGCCTGCGATTATTATACCCTGCGATCGTGAAGACTTCAGACCCCAGAGTATAATAATAGGACTTACTAACTTTTATATTATTTATTGAGATTGTGATATCGAGCTCCCCTTCCTCTTTTCTTCACATCCGTTGATCACATGGCCATCCCGTAGCTCAGTCCTACTCAAATGAATAGGGCTGAGCTGCAATACCAAACATGACCACTATACATTGTACGGCGCTGAGCTTGGCAAGTAGTGAAGAGGCCTCAGCAATCGGGACAACCCCTTTGTAGGATCAATACTTTTCTGGCCTGGACAAGCCCCTTCCTCAGGAATAATACATCATGGTATATTTGTGCTGAGACAGGCGCTCGCCCAGCCCAGACTTGTGCTTTATTAATGTAATGCGGTATATCTTGCTACTTCATAGTCACCTCCAATTTAGATAAGCGGTGCCCAGAATCACACCAATACCCTTCCCATGTCTCTATTTTACACGGTTCCTTCCGATATCTGTAAGGTGTGCACCGTCCTGAAGACTGGGCCTTGTGTAGTATCACTATTAGAGGTAGCATGGCTGACGTACAGCAGTATGTGTTAGTTGTATGTTTTTTCCCTTGCAGTTAGAAAACATTCAGAAGCACAGCTGGTACATGTAAGTATATAAACCATTGCAGATATGACTATATATACATGTGCTGTATGTATTGTGCGTCTACCTTTATGTCCTGCATGTGTGTTTGCATCGCCTACGTGTGACCCGTTCCTATACGACAGAGATCCTATGAGTGAACTGGCCGTAGCCCCGCGTGTTCATCGGAAGTGCTGTCCATGTCTGTAAATAGGATATGCATGTCAATGAAGATTAGTGACGGTGACAGATTGCTGTGTGTGTATATTAAGCTTACTGACAGATAGATGGTTGGCAACAGTGCGTACATATAGCACATTGACAGATGGCCGTGTACATGAAGATTTGTGACAGATAGCTGTGTGTACACGCATGATGTTCAGACCTTCTTTTTTTTTTTCTCAATACAGTGGGGGGAAGAATGAACCAGAACCAGAGCAGGCGGTGCCCAGGAAGGTACAGATGGGGTCTTTGCCATCGCTGGAGGATGTAGACCCCGATGTGTTGGAAAGTATGCACTCCCTAGGCTGCTTTAGAGACCGCAACAAATTGCTGCAGGACCTCTTGTCTGAAGAGTAAGAGCCCGGATTGTTTTTTTTTCATGTAATTTAGGAAAATGAGAAAATCAGCTTTGCCTTTTAGTTCTCTGACTTCATCCACTTTGTACGTGTCTGCTTGTGCAGTTCATTCCAGGTAAAGGGGTCTGTCTAGAAAGACAATATATTCCTATACTATACAGTCAGCTGGGATCTAACTGTTGGGATCCCATCGGTCATGGCATCCCTTGTTCCTGTATTTGAGTGGAGTGCCAGTCATGCACCATTCATCTCTATGGAACTGACAGACGTGTGCCGAGAGCAATACTGGTGCTATACAGTGACCATAGAGCGGTAGAAACCAGTTCTACACAGGTGATCTACAGACCATATCACTAATACTGGTATCTATCACTTTAAGGTCACCAATATGTGACCATTGGTCTTTGTACTCCTGAAGCTATTCCATAGAAGTGGCACCCAATGCCTCGCAGTGTTAGGGTAAGTTCACACAGAGTTTTTTTGGTCAGGATTTTGAGGCCGTATTCGCCTCAAAATCCTGATCAAAAAGACGGCTCCCATTGAAATCAATGGGAGCTGCTCAGGAGCTTTTTCTTGGAGCCGGCACAAGCAAAAAAAGAAGCGAGATGTTCATTCTCGCGATTCGGCCTGAAGACACTCCCTCCTCCGGACTAGGCCCATTCATTGGAGCGAAGTGCGTGGCTGGCTGCCGGTGTAGTGCATCTGCTTTCAGTCACAGCTACCCAATTTTTTGAATCCGCCTCAGGTTCTGATCCAAAAAAAAACCCGTGTGAACTTAGGCTGAGTTCACACTGAGTTTTTTGGTCAGGAATTAGGTCAGGAAAAATCCACTGCAAAAAATAAATGCAAGTCAATGGGAGGCGAAAAATCCGCCTAGCGTTTTTTGAGGCTATTTTTGTCAAAAACGCCTTGCGACTTGTATTGATTTTCTCCGGTGGAAAACACCTGAAGAACGGACATATTGCTTCTTTTTTTGCGGTAGCAGAAAATACAATAGCGGAAAGAAAAAAAAAGCAGGTTACATAGGACTGTATGGTGAGTCGTTTTTTGGAGAATTTTGATGCGGATTCCTGAATTCCTGACCAAAAACTCAGCGTGAATTCAGCCTTATGTTCTATCATTAGAATGGTTCAGTTTGAGTTTTGTTCTCGATCCGGCCCAGACCACCATCATCAATTTTCCTACTATGTAAAACATCCAGACTTTTTGGCTATTCACTTTTCCAGACAAACTCACCATCTGTAGTGTCCCAGATGCTAATAATGCCCCAAATGGTAATAATGCCCCAATGCTCTTCCTCTACAGTTTTGTCCCTTTTTAGGCCTACACAATAACAGTACATCTCTAAAAAAAAATGACACACCTTGTGGCCCCACGTAATAACATGTTTTGGGACCCTCACATCCTCTAACATTAGAGTTAGGCAACCTTCGGCTCTCCAGCTGTTGTAAAACTACAACTCCCATCATGCATGCTTGCTCTACTGTTCTTGGAACTCCCATGGAAGTGAATGGAGCATGCTGGGAGTTGTAGTTTCGCAGCAGCTGGAGGGCCAAAGGTTACTGACCTCTGCTTATATGCTCTTGTAGACCACAGGCCTAAAGGAGCTTATGACTTTCTGACTCACCATAGATTTCAATAGAAAGCAGAACTTGCTTGGGGTTACTGGGCTCCTTTCCCGACCTCACTTTTGCACCCCCTGTAACCTGCATGCTGCCCCCCAGATAGGACCGCATCTACAACATGGCAGCTTGTCATAAGCCATAGAACATAACACACATAGCATTTATAATAGGAAACAAAAGCCGAGCTATGTCTAAACCATTTCTTACTTAATATTCAGAGAGAACCAGGAGAAGATGATTTATTTTTTGTTATTGGATCGTAAGGAGAGGTATCCCAGCCAAGAAGATGAAGATCTTCCTCCAAGAGCGGACATCGGTAATGGATCTGTATTCGCATTCATTGTTATTCTGACATATTTCATTTTCTAGCCATTTTTTCAAAGATACTCACATTTAGTCACTCACAATTTTTTCTAATAGACCCCCCTAGAAAAAGAGTGGACTCGCCCATGTTGACTCGCCATGGAAAGAGAAGGCCAGAGAGGAAATCTATGGAGGTGCTTAGTGGAACAGATGGTGGTTCGCCAGTACCCGCACGCAGAGCTATTGAGATGGCACAGCATGGGCAGAGGTAAATCTCATCACTTACTTCATACACCACAATGAGCCGTTAAAGGGGGTTGCTTTTAACCCTGATAGTGGGTAGCGTGATAACAATATTAAGCAGCGGGTCTCGGGATCCTAATGAGAAAGTGGTGCTACATTTTAGTGACAAGTTAAAGGGATGGCCCCATCTCAGTATTTATAGCTGTATCCATAGGATACAACCTCTTCATTCATTTGTATAGGAGCTATTTCCCAAAACTTCCGTACAAATGCATGTGTGGCCCCTCTCACTTTCCAGATGGGGCGCCATTCTTGAGATGGATTCAAGTCCCAAACTTAGCCACTTTCTTCCAGAACAACAACACAACTGTTCATGGGTTGTGTCTAGTTTTGCAGCTCAACTTCAGTGAAGTGAATAGGGTTGTGATAAAATACTACACAAAAGCTGTGAATAGGTTTGGCTCTGGTTTTGATGAAAGTGGCATGTTTTTCCAATCCTAGAACCCCAATAAACAGGACCTTTCACCACCAACTCCAGATCGCTGCATCCTTTAATAGGCCCCGCTCCACTGAATCTTACGCAGCTGGAATTTTTTCTCTATCTTTTCCTCTTCCCGAGCAGTCCTTGCTGTTAGTTTCAGCACAGCTATGCTCTTTACTGTCAGGTGGGCAGTCTCTATCTTTCAGCTCTAGCCAGGAACCGCCCACTTGACAGCAGAGAGAGCATTAGTGTGCTATAAATACAGAAATGCTTGCTCGGAAACAGTAGAGGCTAGAAGAAAAATTCCAGCTGTGCCAGAATCAGTGGAACAGGGCCTATTGAAAGATGCCAAGAGTTGGTGTTAATGGTGGTGGTGAAAGGTCCCCTTTAAAAGTAAATAAATCTATAATAAAATATTCTTTGGGGCATGTTTACTAATCCTGACTAATTTACAAATCATACATTGAGACTAGACAGTATAAAGAAACGCCAAATTTATCACAGTGGCTGGGTCTGGATGATAAATTTGGTGCGTCTAGAATCTTAAAAGGATCCTATCATTGGATAACCTTTTTTCTGACTAACACGTAGGAATAGCCTTAAGAAAGGCTATTCTTCTCCTACCTTTAGATGTCTTCTCCGCGCTGCCATTCGATAGAAATCCAGGTTTTCTTTGGTATGCAGTTGAGTTCTCTCGCAGCACTGGGGGTGGTCCTCAGCGCTCAAACAGCACTGGGGGCGTTCCCAATGCTGTGAGAGAACTCTCCAGCGCCGCCTCCATCGTCTGGAACGGCCTCTCCCTGTGTCTTCTTCCGTCCTGGGTTTCAATCTTCTAGGCCTCGGGCAGAGCTGACTGCGCTTGCCCGGGCCACAAGAGGATGGCCACTTATACAGTAAGCTGGTGTAAGCGGCGATTTTCTTGTGGCCCGGACATGTGCAGTCGGCTCTGCCCAAGGCCTAGAAGATTGAAACCCAGGACGGAAGAAGACACTGGGAGAGGGCGTTCCAGAAGAAGATGGAGAGTTGTCGCGCAGCATTGGGGATGCCCCTGGTGCTGGCGGCGCAGAGAACACATCTAAAGGTAGGAGAAGAATAGCCTTTCTTAAGGCTATTCCTACGTGTTAGGGAGAAAAAAAGGATATCCAATGATAGAATCCCTTTAAGGTTATTGTCATTGACTTGACACCATAAAAGACTTGCAGGTGATAGATATCCGAAGGGAGCTTAGTTCAAGGAGCAAAAGACAAAAATATCACAAGGTGTTGTGTCTTTCAGGTCGCGATCTATCAGTGGTGCTTCTTCAGGACTTTCTACCAGCCCTATCAGCAGTCCCAGGGTAAGTGCTCCCTTCTCCATTACTCTATTCCTTATTATATCCCCTACCTATTCCCACCTACACCTCCTTTGTAATATCCAATAGCGGGGATTTATATTCCACATACAGTTGTTCCTCCATATAATGTAACAACCACTATAACTGATAATGGGAGCCATTCTTCTGTTACCCCATGCTCACGCTAGTCATCCTTATTACGTGCCATTAATGTAATATGTTGTATTTTACCTAGACAGTAGACACACATATGCTGCTTGAGTTACTAAGCTCTGAAAAGTTATAACGCAATATAAGATAATGAAGCCCAGACTTCACTGAAATAAACAGCGTATTTATATAGAGCTGTCAAACACATAACCTGAAACCAAAGATGTTATATTGGAGCCTTTTTCACCACTTCCACTTTCATAAATGTATATTTTACCCATAAAACATGGCTCAGTAACTCAAGTGAAACCCGCATGTGTGTATTTGTGGGATTTCTGTGACACATAGGTAATGGCAGAATGTGGACAATGTGAACACTAGCCAGGCATACCTACATATAAGGATCCATAGCGACTTGTGGACCTTTAGTAGAGGTCGTGTGCATGTGCCAGGCCCGTGGGAAAATGGCACATGACCTATATCTGGCCCATTCACTTCCTTTGGTGGGCCGCAAAACAGAGAGCTATTGGACTTGTTCTGAGTTTTGCCCAATGCTTGAAGCCCCATGCATGGACCTATAATAATATACGGCACGTGCATGGGGCTATTAGACTATATTGAGTCAGTGTGTGTGTCCAGCCAACAGATATTCTGTGTAACGTCAGCTTAAGATGGACAATTGCTCAAAACTAGAGATGAGCGAGCACTATTCGAAACAGCCGTTTCGAATAGCACGCTCCCATAGAAGTGAATAGAAGCGGCCAGTACACAGACTTTGCCGGCGGCCGGGTGCTTAACCCCTTACGCCCATTCATTTCTATGGGAGCGTGCTATTCGAAACGGCTGTTTCGAATAGTGTTCTCTCATCTCTACTCAAAACCTGTGATGGCTGGCTTTTTATTAGACAGTACAATCACTTATCATGTAATTGGGATGCCTGGCTCGTAGTCATGTCTGGATGAATGAGAAGTAGCCCTGGTCCTCTGTGTAATTCAGCACATGCTTCCATTATACTACAGCATCTATGCATTACGGCATAAACATGGCAATCCTCCTTACTTATTTCTCTATACTCCCAGCCATATTTACCCATATGTTAGCCAGTGTTAAACCATCGCGTTTCCCCCTGTATACAAATACAGCATCCATATGGCTAATGGAGAAACATTATACCATAAACCATATATAAAAAATATTCTTATATAACTTAAGGGGAGTCTGTCAGTAACAAACTATTTGCTACTGTAGGGAATATTGCGGACCTAGTGAACATACAAGAAAACTTTTAATCCGTGTGCTGTTGATCTCTTCTTATACCCGGGTTGGCATCAGTGGTTGTTTGTGGCCGTGGCACATTGGCCCTGTCAGTCTTTATGTTAGGGAAGTTTGTTGAGTATGGAAAATGGGTGCTGCGACAGGTGTGGCCACGTGCTTCCGAATGTGGTGTCGAGAGCATTAGACTAAGGCCCCATGGGCCAGAACCACTGCGCTAAAGCACTGCGGGAGCAACCGCGACGTGAACACATCGCAGTTCTTCCCGCAGCGCTTTGAACAGAAAGCCCACAGAGTTTTCCTCCGCGGATTTTCTGTTACAACATCTATGGGAAATCCAACAGTGTTTCCATAGATATAATTGACATGATGCGATTTTCAAAACCACGTTTTTGGAAATCGAAGCGTGTCCGTGCTGCAATTTTTTCTGCAAAGTGAGCATGAGATTTGCTTGAATCCCATCCACTTTGCAAGTACTGTAAAACGCTGTGATTTTTACTGCCGTGTTTCCACGGTGGCCAAATTGCAGCATTTCTGGCCCGTGGGCCTGGACACGCAGCTTTTTTTGTTGCAGTTTATTGAGCCAAAGTCAGGAATGGATTGAGCAGAAGGGAGAAATATAAGAGCTTCCTATATATTTCCCGTTCCTTATGTAGCCATTCTTGGCTTTGGCTTAAAAAACAGCAACAAAATCTTGTTAAAGGGTTTTCCCCCACTAAAGACATCCACAGAATATACCATTAGGCCCTATTCACATCTGCATTCAGGAGGTCCTCTTGGGGACCCTAGAAAAGGAAACCTATACACATAAAAAGCGGCTACCTAAGGACACCCGCGGACCCCATAGACTATAATGGGTCCGTGTGGTTTCTGCATGAAACCTGTGGAGAGAAAAGGACTCAGAGGACTTTTCTCTCTGCATGTTTTGTGTGGAAATTACAGGGACCTCATTATACTCTATGGGGTCTGTGGAATTCCAAACACAAATGTGAATAGGGCCTAAGTGTCTGATCAGAGTGGCCACACCTTTAGGATCCACCACCAGCCTCTGTGTCCCGGCTCTTTCCTGACTGCGACTTGGCTCAGAAGACGGTCCTCAGTAGTCGGCGTATAAAAACTCACATAGAAGTGAACGCACAATCCTCACCCCAGTTATAAATCTGAAGTACACATCTACTTGTGTAGACCACTTTCGGTCAGTCTTGGTCACTCTCTGATGTTCCCATGTACCTAGGACAGTGATGGCAGTAATATATACAGTGACTGGACAGTAGTTTGTAGGATTGCTGGTTTATTCCCTATCTGTGGTATGGCAGGTAATATGGCTGATGGCTTTCTCATTGCTGCGGGACTGCTCTCTCGCTTTGGCTGGTTTTTGGGGTGCTGCTTCTAACATGCATGTCTCTTTTCTTTTTTTCATTCTCATTTTGGCTGCTGTCATTCCTTCCATTGACCCTTTGTACCCCTATTTGACAAATGATCGTTCCTCCTCCCATGGCTGCTTTGCTTCAATGTCTCTATTTGTGACCCACTAAACCTATCAATCCGCGTCCTCTTCCTCGTGGCTTTCCAATTCTCATCCTATTTCCTTCTCGCTTCTGCTTCTCCCCGTGATGAATGTCCTTATTTCTTTTCTGCTTATTTTTCATCTTTCACTTCTCTTCCCTGGTGTCCGTCCTTTATCTTCTCTTCATATCGTGTTCTTCTTTACGTTCCCATATCTGTATGACCGTGTTTCCGCTCCTTGCTTTTCTTTGTTGGGTTCTTTGGGATCCTTCATCTTCTTCTTTTGCTGTCCTCTCTTTGCTGTTACCTCTTGCCTTCCTTACTACGTTTTCTCTCACAGCCTATAAGGAGGTTTTTTGCCCTTCCCCAGTCCCCTACCCCGTCTTCTTCACCTCATACCACCCCAGCCTCTGATTCTGCAGGGCACAGTGACTGCAACCTAACTCATCCCAAAACCCACACCTTCCCCCCCAAGCCCAGAACGTCAGACAAACCCCTTCAGACAACTCGTTCCAATCCCCTTCCTGCTACAAATAACTCGAGTGTCCCACCAAGGGCTCCAAACTCTCCTGCTGGGCATAATGCGTGCAGAACATCCAACAAATTGCCCCCATCTGATCTGGCCCCCAAATCTGTGCCCCTTATACAGGTTACCCCTCATCCGTCACCCCGTGGCAGCCCCCTCCCTACTCCCAAGGGAACGCCTGTACACACGCCCAAGGAAAGTCCGGCGGGCACCCCTTCCCCTACCCCTCCATCCAGCCCAAGTATTGGAGGAATGCCTTGGAGGACAAGACTGAATTCAATCAAGAACAACTTCCTGGGGTCACCGAGATTCCATCGCCGCAAACTTCAAGGTGAGAAAGAATTCTTAAGAATGAGTACAAGTGAATAGTGGGCGACTGAATCGTGTGCTAGAACCTCGAGTCATCTGAAGGGCTCAGGATGCTGATTTAGCTGCCCTGTCAATGACATTGAGGAACACATCAGAGGTCCTAAACAGGACTGGCTGACTCTAATGTGTATAGGGGTCTCCTTACCGTCCTCATGAAGGAAGGTGGTGGGCAAGAGAATTCGATTTCAATCTATATGCACTTGGGCCACCACTCACTTCCCTACATCTAACCAAGCCGAGTGTGCATGTGTATGGGGGGAACTGGGGAAGATAGCTGAGGCCTGATCGGTGGTCTGTGTATAGTCAGCCTTAGTTATAGCTGTAACCCCCATTCACTTATACGCACAGTCTTTACGTAACTCCCGAATATGACATACAGACAGGCCCGGGGTCAGGGGATCCATTTTTGAGATAGGTATAGGTCCCAGAAGTGGAACTCACGTCTCTCAAATTTTTATGGCCTACCTTGAAAATAGTAAAAGTAATAATAGATGGAGATGGAATATATTTTTTTATTATTATATTAATTTATTTTACTATTTATTCAGTTTATTTTATCTAGGACTTGTCTGCTTTTGGAAATATTTGCATTCCCCGTAAAATACTAAAATTCTGGAGAAAATTTTCTTAAACCTCTGTGCCATTCTCTGCGATCCCTTTATTATTCCTCCAGGGAATTGCGTGTTACATTCCCCTTATCATTGCTGTGTACCCCTATACAGTCTAGGTATTTAGTGACTATTTTCTTTGTATAGGTTAGGATGTATTTCCGACAAAAAGCTTGCATGGATGGGACGGAGGAAGTGCGAGCCTGTATATGATATAATAAGCACATTGATGAGAGATGACCATATTAATATTAATCTATCCTATGTGTTCAGTTCCCACAGCAGATGAAATGACCAACTTGACCCCAGAATCATCTCCAGAGTGAGTATTCTGTTGTACCCCATAGTTATTGCCGACCCTTTCTACTCAACCTTTTCCGCCTTTTACCTTATACTCAGACCACCTACTCAATTTAACAGGTGACCTGTTACCAGCCACAGTCTGTGTCACGATGGTAAATGTAGGAAGTTTCCATCAGATCTGAAAAATAAAGACATTTATAGCAAATCTACAGATGTTTGTCCCACCTATGGGTCCCATATCCATAAATTACCACTGGCACATGGTCATATGGGGTTAGGGTCCCCCATCCCATGGCCGCTGTGAATGGAGTGGTGGCACAAGCGTGGCGTTCTCTATTGTTTCTATCAGAGGTCCTAACACAACCAAGTAAATGTGCTTGACTGTTTTTGGAACTCCCATAGAAATGAATAGAGAAATATGAGCAAACACCATTTCATTCACAGCAGCCATGGTATGGGTGTCCCCAATATCTATTATCAAGATGGATGTGTGTCCCAGCGGTAATTTATGACAAATACACGTGTCTTGTGAATATTCCATAAATCTGGGCGATATATAGATCAGTGTAGTCTTGCTCGTCTGTATTATTATATGGATCGCATGGTTATTAATGGGTCTTACTGAGCATTGGTGAAATTGTTTCTGAGATAACCGTACAGCAATGTTTCCCAGCGATGACTCCCTCAGCCCTTGGGATTGAGGAGCTGGTCATAAGTTTCCTGAAACTTATGGAACCTGTTACTTGTACCATACAGAGTTAAGATCCATCACTTTCACCATAAAGCATAGAGATCCACTTTCTTAAAGATGCTCAGCAAACCAGTCACTACATAGAATGTTTTATCTACCCTTCGAGGTAGCAATGGGTACAAGGCTATGGAGAAGAAAACTTGTCCATGGATTCCTCAATGTTCTTATGGTTACAAACCATTGCCATAGCTATTTGTGGATGTAGTTTCAGAGCCTATAGGTTTTCAATAGCAATCCGCAGCTATTCTCTCTTACCCCTCGTTTGGTAATCTGTTCGGGGAGTCCGTATGGGGACCCTCCAAACAGAATACCAAATGCATTGGCAAGCGGTGTGCAGTGAAAGTACATGGACCCCATACACTATAATGGGGTCTGTGTGCTCTCCACGAATCATGTGGACGTGAACGTAGATCACAAAGTACTTTTCTGTCCACATGCTCCATGCGGAGATCACACGGACCCCATTATAATCTATGGGGTCCATGTGCTCTCACTGCACACCGCTTGCCAATGTATTTGGCAGTCCGTTGGGGGGGTGGGGGGACTCCCCCAAACGGATTACCAACACAGATGTGAATGAGGCCAAACATAAACACATGGTTCGGCTAAGTATGCATGTGTTTGCAATGGGGGAGAAGAATACAACAGCCAGACATTTCTGGTGTTTTATCTCTTGTGAGAGCAAAGGATTGGGCAAGTTGTAATCCAGTATGCCCAATCCTTCTTGGAGAGGTGGCTGGATTCTTATAACGTTGCGCTGATCTGTATGGCTTTATTCAGCCTTTGTTTTATTCTCACGTCTTGTCTCCTTTCTTTTCTCTGTTTCTATTTTCTATCTGATTCCTTCCCAGACTGGCCAAAAAGTCTTGGTTTGGTAACTTCCTCACCTTGGAGAAAGAAGATCAAATCTTTGTGGTCATTAAGGACAAGCCTTTAAGCTCCATTAAAGCTGACATAGTACAAGCCTTTCTGTCGGTAAGACTATATATATATTATTTATACACGGTTTCCCATGAAGACTTCATCTCAATGCCGGCATGTTGATATTATTTTTTAGCTGCAGCAGTCACCCACCCATTATAATGTGTCTTCTGTAGATCCCAAGTCTCAGTCACAGCGTGATATCACAAACCAGTTTCCGAGCGGAGTACAAGTCCACAGGGGGTCCATCTGTCTTCCAGAAGCCAGTGAAGTTTCAAGTGGATATTACATATACAGAAAGTGGAGAGAAGCAGAAGGACTGCGGGATTTACTCAGTCACCTTTACTCTGCTATCAGGTAGCGCTGACCCGCTCACGTTTATTACCTTGCTCTACACCTTTAAGTGCCCATACTATTATCTGCCGGGGAAGAATGTGGTTGGGTCTGTTTTGGATATACAGACACAGGTAGGGGTAACAAGGCCCTCTACTCTACATGCAACATACAGCGCTTATATTCTCTTATGTGACGGAGGGACTGTTGGGCCCTGTCAGGTACTAGGTCTAGTATATGTACGACATGTTCCAATATATACAGTGATATCTCTGCAGGGGAATAATAAAAATCATGAGGTCACAACACAGGGGTGATGTCAAAAAGTAAAAGTATCAAACATAGTGATGTCATAGTATCAACGTAATGTCACAGTAGAGAGATAAAGCAGCAATTTATTTTAAAGGAATTTTATACAATTATTTCACGGTAAAGGTATGATCAGTAGTATTACAGAACACAGAATATACACTGATATAACCTTATGTGGCAGAGTAAATTAGTGACACACATTTGTAGTGAGGCACAGTTAGGAGGACATGGCCACAATGATGCACAGTTAGTAAGACATGGCTGTAGTGAGGCACAGTTAGTAAGACGTGGCTGCAGTGAGGCACAGTTAGTAAGACATGGCTGCAGTGAGGCACAGTTAGTAAGACATGGCTGCAGTGAGGCACAGATAGTAAGACATGGCCACAGTGATACACAGTTAGTAAGACATGGCTGCGGTGAGGCACAGTTAGTAAGACATGGCCACAGTGATGCACAGTTAGTAAGACATGGGTTCGGTGAGGCACAGTGAATAAGACGTGGCTGCAGTGAGGCACAGTTAGTAAGACATGGCTGCAGTGAGGCACAGATAGTAAGACATGGCCACAGTGATACACAGTTAGTAAGACATGGCTGCGGTGAGGCCCAGTTAGTAAGACATGGCTGCGGTGAGGCACAGTTAGTAAGACATGGCTGCGGTGAGGCACAGTTAGTAAGACATGGCTGCGGTAAGGCACAGTTAATAAGATGTGGCTGCGGTGAGGCACAGTTAATAAGACGTGGCCGCAGTGACGCACAGTTAGTAAGACGTGACTGTAGTGATGCACAGTTAGTAAGATGTGGCTGCGGTGAGGCACAGTTAGTAAGACGTGGCTGCAGTGAGGCACAGTTAATAAGACGTGGCTGCGGTTAGGCACAGTTAGTAAGACGTGGCTGCGGTGAGGCACAGTTAGTAAGACGTGGCTGCGGTGAGGCACAGTTAATAAGACATGGCTGCGGTGAGGCACAGTTAATAAGACGTGGCTGCAGTGAGGTACAGTTAGTAAGTAACTGTCTTCCTAATTACATCATGGAAGGCAGATTTGCATATTCTTCCCATAGTTCCTTGCAAAGTGGAGTGCTAAAGGCTTAACAAGTCTCCACACACCTATATGGTGGTCTCTCCCTAAGGAGTGACAATATCCCCTTAACTAAGTAATTATGAGCATTGTTTATAGGGGATTCGTGCCATTGTACATCCACGTGGGCAGTGCCTGTCAGCATAAAAAATCCTATTTTACCTATATGGTCTATATGCAGACTATTCAGTACAATGTCTGCCATTCTGCATGTTGACATATGTTACATTCTGTAATTGCTTCAGGTCCCAGCAGGAGGTTCAAACGGGTTGTGGAGACAATTCAGACTCAGCTCTTGAGTTCCCACGAGCAACCATCTGTACTGCAGCTTTCAGGTGAGAGGATAGAAGGTGTATTCTACCTTACTATATGCCTTACACAAAGCACATAAGCAAGTGACCTGCACCATACATTAAAATCCGAGCACTGATCTGTGTCTCTATGGTAAGTACGCCACTGATGCCCAGGGAGGCAGAATCTGGCCCTTAAGATGGAAGTGTAAAACCCCGGGTGCAGATATATAATACACACGCTATAGCGCTGGACTACAACTAGCGGCAATACATTTTGCATGCTGGCAGGTGTACAGCACATCTCACTTTAAGGGAGTCTGCCATTGCCTTTCAAAAACTGAATACAGTGCCAGGTAGTGGTCTGAAATATCATATGCAAGTGAGTTGCCAAGTGGGTGGTCCCAATCAGGGCAAGTGCTCAGCCTGTCCTATGTAAATCCTGCTTTATTTATGGTGAGGAAGGCACTGACAGACTCCCTTTAACAGGGTCTTGATGATAAGGCGATCATTGGGTATGCTGCTGTTAGGACCCTCGAAATCAGTCATATCAGTGAATCTGCTGGGAATACAGGAAGCCCAGGGGAAAAGCGCCCATCTGACCCCAAGGATAGTCATAGTATGTTCTGATAGTTGTAATATACTCCAACCTTTAATACGATTTTCAGCACTTATATATGATAACATTAACCCTTAAGTACTATCATGGTGTCTATCATACACCACTGCCATATAGTACTTAAGGGTTAAACATGTGACGTGAGCACAGAAAGAACAGAGACAGCCGCAGTCTAGAGATCTTTCCATAGGAAGAATAGCGTCCAGATTATGTTACTTTCTATGGAGCAGTTTGTTACGGCACAGCCAGGTATATAGTTTGCTATACATTATATACACAGGCAGCATCTACTGTGCATTGTATACTCATTGCACTGGTTAATAATATGACAATAAAGAACGTGAATGATCATAAATGAGGTTTTATTACAATACCTGGAGTCTATCCCTCAGTTCACCTTCCATCTTACTCCCAGCATACTGTACTCTGCATATTCTTTCTTTGGAAAGACTTCTCTGACGCTGTGAATTATTATTATTATTAATTATTATTATAATACTTCCTACATTAGCCAAGGATTCATTGTTGGAAATGATGTAGAATTGTTCTAGATGTGTTATAGGATTGTTCTAGATGTGTGTACCATGTCATCTTAGTGTTGCCAGATGAGCCATTTAAAGGGCCGGTGTCGTTTTGTTGGAACACAGCTGTCTTGTCATGCCATGAAGACATGGTTTTCCAGTGATATTTTTGCCCTCACCTATTCTTGAAGTTTTCTTATGATATTGGAGCCCCTATTCTGGGATGATCTCACCCTTTACACAATTCCCTCCTCTCTTATGCTTGTTTCACATCTGTGTTCGGTATTCTGTCTGGGGAGTCCGCATGGGGAGCCTCCGAACGGACTACCGAACGCAAGTGCTTTCACTGCAGCAGTGTGCAGTGAAAGCACTCGGACCCCATAGACTATAATGGGGTCTGTGTGCTTGCCGCACGCTGCCCGCACAAGTCATGCGGACAGGAACTACTTTCCTGTCTGCATGATCCCTGCAGAGATCTGGCGGCATGCACATGGACCCCATTATAGTCTATGGGGTCCGTGTGCTTTCACTGCACACCGCTTGCAGTTGCTTTCGGTATTCTGTTTGGAGGGAGGGGTCCTCATGCGGACTCCCCCGGACAGAATACCAACGCAGATGTGAACAAGGGGTATATACACATCCACTATATCAGCTGTATGAGGATGTCTCAACAGCAGGTGAAATGGATGGAGATGTTGGTTTTCTCCCAGAAGATGAACTGCTACCCGAGGTGTCTGACAGTGTCTTTCCCTTTCCTTGTTGAAAGCACATGCACTCCTGGCCAAGTCGAGCATGTATGTATATGGAGGTATGACAAGGAATAGCTGTCATCCAAACAAACAGGTATTGGAGCTGTATGGGTACCTTAACTTTGTCATCTTTGGAGTGTGAACTTTAAGGATGAGATCTAGGCCCCCAAACAGCCCCGATAGGAGCCACTTGTGACTACCTTTACCTGGCTAACCTGGCAACATAAATCCATCTCTCATCCAAAACATCCATTAGTACAACCTTCCTACTCTGTGTGTGTTACAGGCCTTTAGTCGCCAAAAACAACGTGCAAATCCCATTATGTATCTGGAAGGTCTACAAAGAGTGAAAATATTCTAAACCTGCCATCAGCAGAATATATAAAAATTAAGAGCAAAACAGACACTGAAAGTGAACCTATCACCTGCTTACCCATAGTAGGATTCCTTCTAGGGGAGAATATATCCCTCGTAAGGTACCTGACAGTATATAGTATATATACTGTGCCCCCCATACAGAGCGAGAGGTGACAGGTGCACTTTATAGTAATACTCAGGTCATACTTTGCATTATACCTATTGCTTGTTTATTGTAGTATATTTAAGGGAGTTGAATGAGATGAGAAAAACATGACTGCTTACTTTCAGATACAGCGCCACCCCTCTCCCCAGGTTGTATGTGGCATTGCAGCTTTGCTCTGTTCAATTCAAAGGGGCTTAGCTGCAATACCAGATACAGCCTATGGACAAAGGTGGTGCTGCTTGTGGAAGAAGGTAGATATATGTATTCTCATCTTATACATCCCCTTTAAAGCCTAACCTCTTTAAAAATTTGTGAATTCTGGTGTTATTACAGCTGACCTCAGGAAGGGCGGGGGGAGATCACCTTGTTCCGTTCACATATCGCTAGGGCTGCATGGCAACTTTGGCTGTGACACCGTCATGTCGCCTTGTCATGTCTTCCCTAATGTAAGTGAATGCAGTTGCATTGTGGCCCTGAGGGTGTTGCGATTTCTAGTTGCAAAACAATCCACCAGTGCTCGATCTTTATGTAACCGGACGTCATAGTCGTAGCACGCTCGGGGCCGTAGTGTGATCCCATACACTTACATTGGGAAGGAGTCATGTGAAGCCAATGCCAAAGTTGCCGTTTAGCCCTGGCCTAATAGGAACCCACCAAATAACGCCCAAATTCTCTGCGGCAATATTGGGGTGAACTGCAATCTCACCTGAATTTTCCAGCTTTTTACAAGACGTTAGGCTGAAGGGTAAGAAGAGATGGAGTGTTTACCATATTCGATAGCCCCCATTCAACGGCCAATGGCTGCGTGATTTTGTGGGTCATACTTAGGTGTTACCTTCAAAATTGAATGGGTTTATGGCACACGAGGCCACCGCTCCATCCGTCTTATTCTTGATGAACGGTGTGTGCGTTAAAAGGGGGGCGGCTGTTTTGTGTGGGAATGTTTGGTTCATGTCCCCCCACCCTGTTTTTCCCCTTGTGCTGTTCAGACACAAATAACTGTATGGAGTATCTCAGTGGGAAGATCTCAAAATGTGGTAAGGACCCTCCAGCTGTGTGCTCATATCTCCGCTGCTGTTGCTATCGCTCCCCTTCCCCCCCTTGCTTCCCACGCAAATAACCCTTAAGTCAACCCCTACCCACCCCTGCTCATGACAGCTCCTTTCCTCAGATCCCACCTACCCCTCCCAGGGTAATGCACTATAACTGCACCATCACAGGCGAGAACTGACCTACTCTACGCATACAGATACACATACACCAAACACTTGTGTATATACACTTGCATAGGACCATACACACCAAGGTAATACATGCTAGTTACTCTCCACTTAAAGGGGCTGTGTCACTGTGCAGGTATATACAGATATAGTCCACTATATCCATAGAACTATCTGCAATAATGGAATTCTTGTAACTTGAAATTTCTTAAAGGGGTTACCATTTTCTTGTAAATTAATCTCAAAAGAGTATTAAAGTAATAACAAGTTATCCCCTAACCACCGGCCCATCTGTCAGGACTCACTGATAAGTGAACCGGGTCCTCACGCCACTCCAATCCTGTGGATCGTGAGAGTAGTGATGTACTCAGCGTCTCTCAGGCAGTCTCATAGGGGTTAATTACGCAGTAGTGCACGTGCATGACAATTGTTCCATTCACACAGAGACTCTAGAGACACCATGGATAGGGAGTGCAGCCTTTTACTGCCTTTATTTTACTTGCTTCTCCTTGTATCACTTTTATTTACATGCAGTGAATCTGTGGACAAACTACATTTCCCATGATTCATCTGCCGGCTCTCACTCTCTGTATACCCCTCACTTCTCCAGGCTACCCTGCAATGAAATCACAGGTAATAAATCGCCCTTTCGTGCAAGGTCACATGATGCTGTGATGTTTTGTTTGCAAGCTCATCAAACACGGAGACTGAGAGGAGGCAGATGAATAATGGGAAATGTAGTTTGTCCACAGAGTCACTGAATGTTAATAACAGTGATACAAGGAGCAGCAAGTAAAATAAAGCCAAGCAAAGGGTGCACAAGTATTTGTCCTCCCATGGTGGCCAATGGCTGTATCATTACCTTCAAAATTGCAGGTTATGGCCGTGCCACAATATTGGTCAGCGTTGTCTCTTCAGATGTGAGCTGTGCCTCTGTGTTACTTGGCCATGATTGAGACAATAAAGTTTCTATTCGCTGACCACAAACCGAGATCTTTAAGCTAGTGAACATTTGAGGCACAATGGGGGAATGTATCGAACCCTGCACGCCAAAATTTTGGCATAAAAATTGGCAAAAATATGGATCTGCCATTTTTTGAGATCATGTGCTCAAAACTTTTGCAGCTTTTTTCATTTTTACACCACATACTCCACTTTGAAAAGGGGTGGGAAAGTGGGCGAGGTTAGCCTGTATGTCCGACTACCTAAATTGGCACAATCTTAGACCTGGTTCACATCTGCGTTCAGTGTTCCGTTTGGGGAGTCCGCTTGGGAACCCCCCGAACAGAATACTGAACGCATTGACAAGTGGGGAGCTTATGAAAGCACATGGACCCCATAGACTATAATGGGGTCCTTGTATTTTCTGCGCGGTGTCCACATGAACAGGCGGAGAGGAACTACTTTCTTCTCCACATGATTCGTGCAGACACCGCGCGGAAAACATACGGACCCCATTATAGTCTATGGGGTCCATGTGCTTTCATAAGCTCACCACTTGTCAATGTGTTCGGTATTCCATTTGTGGGCTCCCCAAGCGGACTCCCCGAACAGAATGCCGAACAGAGCTGTGAACCAGGCCTCAGGAGTAAGAACAGAAGTATAAGGGCCCGTTCCCACGATGTAACGCGGCGCTCATTCTGACACATAAACACGTGTCAGAGTGAGCGCTTCAAAACAGAATCCCATTGACCTCAATGGGTTCCGTCTTATGCGCGCTGTACACATTGAAATCAATGGGAAGCTTTTCAAGCCATTGATTTCAATGTGTTACGCATGTTAAACAGAACCCATTGAAGTCAATGGGATTCTGTTTTGAAGCGCTGACTCTGACACATGTTTACGTGTAAGAATGAGCGCCGCGTTACATCATGGGAATGGGCCCTTAGATTTATGGAGCCTCCAAATTTATCTAAAATTCTGAGATATTTGATCAATTTGGCGCAGATTACACCAATGTAGACTCCAGCAAAACCGATGGCTAAAAATTCCCCTCTACATTACAAAGTTGCATGACTTCCCGTGTTGCAATAAATTATTTTCTGGAAGTAAAACAAACCCCCTACAATTATATCTGCGTCTCGGAAAGAGATGGCAGACGACTGCTCCTAATGGGGTGGTGGCAATCCAAATTTTTGGAGTCATTAAGCAGTGATGCATGCCCGTGGCGGAATTATGCAATGTATGTAATAAATATATTACCAGTGAGTCCTGCACAGTGACCTAGCCCCGCACGTCCCATCCCCCACCTATAGCCACCAGCTGCTTTTCCCCCGGATATACCCCGAGGCCTGAACTTTTCCCTTGCATGACTGGATTGTCATAGATTTTGGCACGTTTAGAAGTGCACTTCTTGGAAACCATTGCTCTTCTCCCAGATAAGTTGAGGCAGAAATTTTTTAAGGCGCTGCTTCTGGCGAGGACCCTGAAAATCTGTAATATGTAATTCTAACACTTGCGGCTCTCCCACTATGCCTGGCCTTTCTTTCTTTCCTCCCCCTATCTTATTCCTATATCTCTGTCATCTCCAATCCTCTTATGTTGTCCATTCATCACTCTCGGCCCCCTCTGTTTATTTTGCCTTCATGTTATTCCATCCATTTTTCTTCTCACCCTCCGTTATCACTTCCCGTCATCCATCCTTCATGATGGCATCTCCATCTTCCCCTGATCTGTTATTTCCCTGCATATGGCTCCTGGCAGTCACTTCATTTCTCTGAAATCAACATTACAAGCAGTGACCTGAATGATACATCACCTATATGTCATTATAATGTCTACAAGGACTAACGTGGCTCCTGTGAACACTTAGAATGGCGCGGTCCGGCCCTCAGAAGAAGTAATAAACCCGCGCCTGACACCTATACTTCCAATATCGGCGGCACACTTGGCGCCGGTGCTGAAGGAGATGCGGTTTTAAAGGGAAGATTTGTGAAACTGTCTAAGGGTGCATTCACACGGAGTAACGTGCCGCGTGACCTGGTACGTATACGCCATGTGAGATTTTGAGCGCCGTATACGCTCCCATTGATTTCAATGGGAGTTAGTCTCATATACGCTGCGTTATTTTGCGGCCGTGATTTTGCAAAATAACGCGGCGTATACGATCCAGGCTCCCATTGAAATCAATGGGAGCGTATACGGCGCTCAAAATCTCACACAGCGTATACGTACCAGGTCACGCGGCACGTTACTCCGTGTGAATGCACCCTAAAGCCTATCACAAGAAATCATGAAAGTCTACGGGTGTATTCACATGTGAACTGTGAAAAAAGTCCATCAAAAAAGCGGACGTCCTATATTTGTTTGTTTTGATGGCCATCAATACTCAATGCAAGTCATTGGGTCCGTTTTTAATGGCCAGTAGACAAATAAGAATCCGTTTTGACGGGTGTTGAAAACCTTCAAGGAGGCTTGGGATGTATAAAATGGAACAGTTGTGCATATAAGGCTTTGGGGTATGTTCACACAGTTGATTTGGCATGCTGAAGCCCGGTTCACATCTGCGTTTAGTATTTCGTTCAGGAAGTCCGCTTTGGGACCCCCTGAATGGAAACCTATACGCAAAGAAAATTGGTTACCTGGGAAAACACGCGGACCCCATAGACTACAATGGGGTCCGTGTGGTTTCCGTTCGGTTCCCGCATGAAATATTCGGAGAGAAAAGTGCGTCCCCGTTTGGAAAAGCCCCACCCTGTTGTGCCATAGCACGCCCTCTTTTTGTACGCCGAACTCCATTACCAAATATGCGAGTCGTACCCCTTTTTTGAGACGTGACTGGCACATAAAGTACCCATGTCAGGTATTATATGACTGGAAACCTGGCAGATGTAGCAGTTCGCCGGGCCCGGGAATTGTGTCCACTCTTGCAGGAGTCTGGGAGTTTACCCAGTTTGGGAGAGTTGGGGGTTCACATCTGCGCCCCGGTCTCTGCTATTGGTCTCCGTCTTCTGCCCGAGAAACTGGACAGGAGACGGAAACCGGCAGTCAGTTTTCAAACCCATTCATTTGACACTGACTGCCGGGTTTCCGTCTCCTGTCGGCAGAAGACGGAAACCTAAAAGCGGTGACCGGGGCGCAGTTGTGAACCAGGCCTTATCAGCATGTGAACATACACAAAGTATAAAAAAACTGTTCTCTACTAGAGATGAGCGAGTACTGTTTTGATTAGCCGATCCGAACAGCACGCTCGCATAGAAATGAATGGACGTGGCCGGCACGCGGGGGGTTAAGCGGCCGGCCGACGTCAAAGTGGAAGTACCAGGTGCATCCATTCATTTCTATGGAGCGTGCTGTTCGGATCGGCTGATCAAAACAGTACTCGCTCATCTCTATTCTCTATAGCAACCAATCACAGCACAGCTTTCATTTTCCAAGAGCAATATTAGAAATGGAAGCTGCACCGTGATTGGTTGCGATGGGTAACAGACTGTTCTTTTTCAGACCAGTCCATAAACCTCCTCACCAATCACTGCGCAGCTTTCATTTCATCTTCTTCTCCTCAAAATGAAAGCTGCGCTATGATTGGCTGCTATAGACGGCTTTCATAAATCTGCCGTTTTCTAATACAATGTCTACAACTATTTATCACCATTATCCATGAAGCGCGGTAATCTAAAGGTCACGTCCACCTACACATACATGTAAATAGAATCCACATATGGATATACATGTTAGCATAGGAGCAACGTCAAAGACCCTGACAGCCATTTTCATCGCCCCCTTGAAGTAAGGGGCTTACCTGGGCCCCCCGGCCGTATTACCTCACCATCATGACAAGCCCCCCGGGCACATTGGGTTTAGATATGACCCCAACTAGTCCCCTAGCCACAGACTACAATGTGCTGACAGTGTCAGGGCCTAGTCCGTTGCCATCACCTCCCACTGACATCACAGGACGGGCCTGTATTACCACCAACAGGACGTAGTGCCGAAAACCAGCACCAGAAATAATATACGGCATCCCACAATCCCTTGCAAACATAGACACTTATTCACGCTATAGAACCGGCTCCTGCTCTGCTTTCCTCACCCCATTTGCTGCTTCTTTCCCGGTGCCAACACGCTCCTAAATAATGCCGCCATCTCCGTCACATCTGCTTCACGTGTCATTCAGCTCCGTGGCTCTAAAGGCTGCAGCACTTGGCGACGTCCATTGACTACAGAGCTGAACGACGGCTTGTATAATGTTCCATGCTCCGCATTCTCTTAATGATTTGTGCCATGTTGTCTCATATCTGTCTATGGCTGTCTCTGCCTATCAGTGTTCCTTCTGCGACATCTCTCTGTCCCTCTCCTGTCCTTCTCTCCCTCCCGTCCATCCCCGTGTCACTGATCACTCCCGCTCTTTCTTACCGCTTCACTCTCCTTATATTATTTCCTCGGCATGCTCTTTTACATCTATTTTTTTCTTACTAGAACTCAGAGACGTTGGCTGTTACATGATGAAATTTAGGTAAATTGTGGGATCACATGTGGCAAGTCTATGATGATAGATTTAGGATTTAGTGCATATATAGCAATTCCCTTAGCATAGTTTGGGATCTGTGGGGGTCTGACACAAGGACCTGTACAGATCAGCTGGGTGCCAGAAACTGTTGGCGTGTATGGGGAACATGTGCAGGCTCCTCCTATTTGAATAATAGGAGCGGTGCAACAGCGGGTCCGGGGAATTGCAGCATCACTACTATTGCTTGAATGGGAGCAGCACTGCACACGTCAGCCATCCACTAGGATGTTAGAACAGCTGATCTGTATGGGGTTCAGGTGTCAGACCCCCACAGATTCCATACTGATGAATAAAAAAAATCTATTTAGTGTTGGACAACCCCTTTAAAGGGGTTTGTCAGTAGTAACAGTAGTAATATCACATTGGTGAGGGTCTGCGGTACCCTCACTGATCAGCTGTTTGTAGGGGCCGTAGCTCTGTCCCATTTACTTATAAATTCCTAATGGATTTTTAAGATCTCTACTTGCTGTCTTTTCATCAATGATAAAAATCTGTCCTGGTCATGTGATGGACACACAGGTATCAGGGTATGTTCACATGTAGGAATTTGGCGCTGATTTTGAGGCAGATTCTACCTCAAAATCTACAACAAATTCTTCCCCGAATCTGCCAAATTTTTCAAAGGAAGGCAGGGCAAAAAAAAACAAGCGTCCTGCTCAAGCTTTGCTTTGCGTTGCGGAAAGAACCACTGTGTGATCACATTGCGGTTCTTTCCGCAGCGCTTTGAAGAGAAAGTTCACAGAGTTTTCCTCTGCGGACTTTCTCTTCCCATTATATCTACAGGAAAGCCGCCGGCGTTTCCGTACATATAATTAACATGCTGCGATTTGCAAAGCCGCAACGGCTTTGCAAATCGCAGCGTGCTTGCACTGGGGTTTTTTCCGCAGAGTGAGCATGGGATTCGCATGTATCCCATCCCCTTTGCTTGCACTGTACAACACCGCGATTTTTCCTGCAGCGTCTCCGCTGGGGGTAAATCGCGGTGTTTACGTCCCGTGGAGCCCCGGCCTAAAGAGGTAAATCCTTACAGAGCAGATATGAGAGGTCTCCAGCACTTGATACTCGGTGAATGTTCTTACTGTATGACAGCAAACAGAGATATTGAAAACCGTAATACAGAAAATATAGTCTAAAATTTTCAGATTTATATTATTTATATTTAGGACTTGTCTGCGCTCTCCCAGGAACAGCGCCACTCCAGGTTGTGTCTGGTATTACAGCTCAGCTCCATTTAGTTGAGTTCTGGGAGAGAGCAGACATGTTTTTCTTAACCTGGTCATCCCCTTTAAGTAGACCTAGAGGCAGTGTAGTATTAGTAGATGTCTTTAGCCATTTCCGTGCCTCTGTCTCATTGACAAAAATGGAAAAACGTTTGTTTTTCTGGCCGGTGTGAACAGACTCCTACTCCCATCTTTGTTTTCTTCTCATTTTCGGTTGTCATTTCGTTCCGTTATGGTTCTCCCCCTTCATTTCGCACATCTTGATTTTTCGCCTTATTCTTTTCCCGCCATTTTGCCCCTTACATTATCTCTCTTTACCCTTTCTTTAAAGTGTCCCTGCTGTCCACATACAACAACAGCGGCAGCCATTTTGAAATTGCAAATACGACCCCCTCGCCCGGCTTCCGTGGACTGCCAATTTTCTAGGATGACAAAATGGCTGCCGCCCGTCTGTATGGGCAACGGGTTCATTTTGAGTCTTTTCCCCCTTCTTGCTGTCTCTTTCTCTCTCTCTCTCTGCCTGTCTCTTACCCTCCCCCCCTCTCTCCCTTCCCTGTTTTTCTCTCTATCTCTAGGCCGCCCAATCAGTAACTTCTTTGACGTACTTAAACAACTTTTTTCAGACGAGAAGAATGGTCACGCTTCTCCCGCCCCTGGGCCCCTCAGCAAGCAGCGTCCGACTGATAATAAGGAGCAGGGGCCCCTGGGAGCCAGCGGGAAGGAGAAAGCCAGGAAAACCAGCCCCGTCATCACTCAGGAGACCCCTGTCCCTGCTTCTTCCCCCAGCAAACAGGGCACATAACAGAGGAATTCCCTACTGTGACCTCAAGATGTCACTAAAGCCCAATGATACTACAGGGAGTATGCCCTGCAATGCACTCAGTGAACACCAGGTGGCAGTGTCACTATAGGAAGAAAAACCTGTAGTGTCACCCCGCTGAAATGAATAAGGACCTTCTATATAATCATGGAGAATGTTGCAATTGGTACACGTCTCATATGCCTGTAGTACACACAGTGACATTGTGCAACCATTTCAGTCTTGGTACGCTGCGGGCAACGTCTGGCTCTCCAGCTGTTGTAGAACCACAAGTCCAAGCATGCCCTAAGCGCCAGCATAGAGAGACTAGTTGTACCACAGCAGCTGCCAGAGCGACGGGTTGCCTTACCCTGATGCGCTCCATCAGACGCCATTGCCTTTAAGTAGCTAAACTGCAATATCCATTGGGCACAGGGTGACGACTCACTATGTTACGTTGCGGTAGGAACGATCGCCACCATTTCCAGACCCGTCATCTTCATCAGTCCGACCGCACAATCCATCTCTGAGAAATGGGTTCTCTTCCATCCGCTCCATTATACCCGAATGTAGATAGGACTGGACTATGGACATGGATTTATCTTAAGTATATATATATATATATATATATATGTATCTTCTGCTTTGTAAATATATATATATGGACGTGTGTATATACTGGCGCACACGCCTTTATCTCCAGTATTAGTACTAGCTATGGGTGCATCATTTTATAGTCTGGACACTGAATGTTTGTGTATATACGGCTATAAATATGTATATAGAGAGCTCGGAGCACAATCGTTGCTGGCTGCTGCCTGCGGGGTGCAACTTTCCCAAATTAATGACTTTTCTTCTCTGTCCTATATGTTTGTTTTCCATTTCATCTCTCTATGACGTCCCATTTTGGGCCACCGAATTGCCGCCATCTTCCGCTTTCTTCCATCCTTTACTCTTTCCTTCTCGCATGTGTGTTCTCCCTCACTTTACCCCCCCTCCCCCCCTAGGAATTATCCCAAAAAGCTAACCAGCCGCCCTTCATCTCCTCCTATTCTTGTCCGCCTGGCCAGAAGATGACCCCCGACTCCACCCTGCGCCTGCCATCCTCCTCCTCGAAGCCTGCGGCAGGGACATCTCTCCTCCTGAGATGGGCAATAAGGCAAGCAGGAGTTGGGTTACCATCAAGTAGTAATACAAGCGAACGAAAGGTCGGAACACGTGATTCTGTCGCCGGAGCTCTCCTACTATTACCTTAATGATAACTCTACTCCTGGACAACCTGCTTAGCGGCACCGCTCAAGAAACCGAGAACCATAATGTAATGCCTATGGTTTGGTGCGGCTCTTCAGGCCGAAGGGGGTTAAATAGAATATATTAAGGGTTTTTAAATGCTGAATGTATTTAAGGGGTTAATTATGTTTACACGTAGACATCACACGTACACACACACACGTGCAGAGAACACATTGCTACATCCAGAGAGGGTTACAAGAGGAGCTGCGTTCTGTACCGAAAAACCACCACCCCCCCATACAGGGCAGTGCCCTGGTACTCAGCTCTTCATCATCTTGCGGGGGGTGGGGAATAATTTCTGGGGGATGTAAACAGGGGGGGGTGGCATGTCCTGTTGCATAATGTGAAATATTGGGGCTATTTTTATAAGGTTTGTAAGTTATGGGGTCGGGTGTTAATCCTTTGTGTTTAAATTATTAACTGCTAACTGCAAGACTGGCCTGTGGATGGCGCTGCGGATGGTAGGGGGAGACGTGCGGAGCCCAGCAGCACACAAAGCATTGCAAATAGTGTTTACATAGGTTCTTATATGTATATGCATCTGCACACAGTGCTCTGCAGGGGGCTACTGAAATGTGGCGTGGATCCCCAAATCAGTGTCCTGGACAATGCCCGTCCCACCACCACACCTACGCTCATTTAACCTATGGACAGGAAACTGGACAGGAGGTGGGTTTATTCCCCCATAAGCACATAAGAGATGAGATGAGGTGCCGCCATATTAGACACTTATCTAGTGCAACAGTAAGAGTCCAGTCCGTGGTTCTTCCTGCTGTCGTGACGCTAGAACCCCCCGCCTGTAGATGTCACGGCATGCTGAGGTTTGTAGTGACACGGCACCTGAAAAGCCACAAGACACTTAAAGGAGACGCTCTAGGACAAAATAAAAAAAACATGTCTTCTTTGACTCGCACCAGCTCACGGGATGTGTCTGGTATTGCAGCTTAGATCAATACACATCAATGACAATGACCTGCAATACCAGGCTCAACCTTTGGGCAGGTGTGGCGCTGTTTATCAAAGAAACTGACTTGTATTTCTCACCCCTTCCATTTAAGTTGCATATATTCAAATTATTATAGTAAGTGAGCTAAGCTGTCTGTATTTGGAGTGTCTACAGGGAGCAAACTGTATGTGGTCGTAGTTGTCATTCAGACCCATGGCCACATGGTGTCAGGATGGCGGTCCGGGCACATGAGCCACTAGATCACCCACAGAGTTTGTGAAGATTGAAGAAACTCATAAATCTATATATCTGTATATAGGGGGCGCCATCATTTACATTGCTGTATGAATGGTCTATATGGGATCATATACTATGTGATAGATGGAGGAGTTATTCGGGCTTGGCTGTTATTCCCAGATTACGCCCTTAGGTTTATTTGAAGACCATGCATTTATCTATAGGGATCTACCTTCCAATAGGTGGCGCTAGAGCTCATTCCTCATTTCCACCAATGAGGTCTTGGTACCGTATCGTGTCCCACATTTTGACATACATAAGGGGTCATTTATAAAGACTGGCATTCTGTATGTCAGTCTTAATGAAGACGCCGACTGGTGCTATATGTGCTCTGGCCTGTCTGCCAGAATGGCGATCTACTCCAGTCCGGAACTGGCGTACATCCCCTATATACCATCCTAACTATGTATTATACCGATAAGGCGTGAGTTATAGTAACAGATGTCGGGATGAGGTATAAGGAGCGGGAAGAGATAAGTGATAGCGTTGTCTGGCATAGAAGGAATAGTAGACTCCCCACATTCATACAGCCATGTGAATCCATCTTTCCTGAGATCCCGGCCTTGTGCTAGGAGGTGCGAGATCTCCCGGGTCCCTCCTACCACACAGGGAATGGAGGCTAAGGTTGTGTTCACACTAGCACTCGGTCTCCATTCAGGGATTCTGTCCCCCAATCCACTTGAAAAATCCAGAGAGAAAAGTCCTGCTTGCCAGATCCTTCTCTGCCTTTTTCGGGCGAAAACCCAGCAGACCCCATTATAGTCTTTACTGCTGTTTATGTGGATTGGCTTTACAGTTTTTAGGTTCCCAAGTGGCCCCCAAAGAACGGAAACCTGAACGTTAGTGTGAACCAATCACTTGCCGCAGTGAAGACTCAGCTGAGCCGTCCTTTCCTTGGTGTGAAGACGGACCCGGAAGTAGAAACCAATGGAGAACTGGGAAGTTTTGGAATGGGAGCATAAGGGGGAACAATGGGGTGGTTAGAACTTCTTTTTTTAATGATTTTTTTTTCCATCTTGACCCTTTTTTTCAATATTAGAGCAGAATCCATTATAGGATCCTCCATCTAAGGCCTGGTTCACATCTGCGTCGGTAATCCATTCAGAGGAGTCCACAATGGGACACCCCCCCCTGAACGGTCTACCAAACGTATTGGCAAGCGGTGTGCATTGAAAGCACATGGACCCCATAGACTATAATGGGGTCCGTGTGCTTTCCGCACAGTCTCTGCATGAGTCATTCGGACAGGAAAGTAGATTGTGAACTACTTTTCCATCCGCATATTCCATGCAGAAAGCACACGGACCCCATTATAGTCTATGGGGTCCGTGTGCTTGCGTTCGGTAGTCCGTTCCCATGTGGACTCTCCCGAACGGATTACCAACGCAGATGTGAATGAGGCCTCAGTTATTAGGGCCCCTTCACACGGAATATACGCTGGCTGATTCGGAACGTGTAAAGGTTCCGAATCAGTGGCGTTTAAAACAGATCCCATTGCTTTCTATGGGAGCCGGCATACGTGCGCTCCCCATAGAAATGAATGGAAAAAAGCAGCCCATTCATTTCTATGGGGAGCGCACGTATGCCGGCTCCCATAGAAAGCAATGGGATCTGTTTTAAACGCCGCTGATTCGGAACATTTACATGTTCCGAATCAGTCAGCGTATAATCCGTGTGAAGGGGCCCTTAGTGAGGTTTAGCAGGGAGTAGCCATGACTGCTCTGACAACCCATTCAGTTCAGTGGACACCATGTAATACTTCATTTCTCCTGCGGGGTTGCTGTGGGAGAATCAAACACTTGCTGTGACGTTCCATCACAGATCACGGATGATTCAATGGAGTCTTCTAATACAAAAGTTCCTTTAACATTTTCCGCTATGGCCACGTTGCCCAAAGCAATTCAGAAAACAAAAACTCTGGGTAAGACAACGTTTCGGTAAATGAGGACCAACTATTTACCCCTGTGACCGACTGGCGCTAGAACATGAAATAACTAAAGATAGGGGTAAAATTTACAAGTACGGGATTGTGCCACACGCCGTCCTTCCGTAACCCCCAGGGCCCTATGCATGTATATACAATATTTTGCAATGCTGAATTGGTATGGTATACAGAGGCTGGCCCCCGGCCTGCAGACTGTATACCTACCGCCCCACGCTCTGCATTCTCTGTGTACGCAGCGCATCGCTCCGCAGGCCTTTCGCACAGTGTGTGGTGTGAAAGTCTCTGTTATTTATAAATACGATATAAATATATATATTTAAGCTATTAGCTGTACAAGGATCACGTTTGCAATGAATGAATCCGTTGGTATGTAAATAATCTGATTTTCTGAGAATATGTCCTGTGAATGGGAGAGACAGCACAATACTTATCTATGGTACAGCAGGAGAAATCGCATCTTGCCGCCATCTTAAGGTTTCAGAATCAAACAAGGCCTCAATCTTTGGTATACACCGAGCTCCCTCCTCGTTCTCTCTTGTCCCTACGGTTTTAATATCTAGTCCATTGTATATATGTTTGAACAACAACAAAGAAAAATAATGACAATGATCTGAGGGTATTACGTACTATGAGGTGCTGAATTTTTGGGGCAGGAGAGACGTAAGGGCAGGGCATGTGACCGGCGGTAACTCTTTTACTTGTGCCGGTTTCCTGAAAGAGTTAATGCCAATGTTCTGTTGACCTCCTGCCTTTCTACACTTGCACATTTTACAGTATTACGCCCCCATGACCTCCCGGAGACCAGACATGGATGGCTCCAGGGTAGGGATGGCGGTGGTAGGCATCTGGACAGCAATATTCCCCTTGTGTGTTTTGTAAAGCCAGTGGGCGCACACTGCGGCATGTTACCCACCCGCATTGGCGTTCTAAGAGAAAAAAAAAAAAAATGAACGTCTGAAAACAGCCAATAAAATTGTTCAGTATGTACGCAACGCGCTCTGGTGTGGTCATTTCATGGGGTGGAGTCGTCAAGGTCGCAAATATGGATTCATCTGCCGTACTTGGCTTGGACTGATGGAGAACAGCATGTCGCTTTACTGTAATGTGGCAAAACGTGCAGTAAATATGCATAAGTCCAGTGTCACTTTACTGTAATGTGGCAAAACGCAGTAAATATGCTTATGTCTAATGTCACTTTACTGTAATGTGGCAAAACATGCAAATATGCACAAGTCCAGTGTCACTTTACTGTAATGTGGCAAAACGCAGTAAATATGCTTATGTCTAATGTCACTTTACTGTAATGTGGCAAAACATGCAAATATGCATAAGTCCAGTGTCACTTTACTGTAATGTGGCAAAACGCAGTAAATATGCTTGTCTAATGTCACTTTACTGTAATGTGGCAAAACATGCAAATATGCATAAGTCCAGTGTCACTTTACTGTAATGTGGCAAAACATGCAACAAATATGCATAAGTCCAGTGTCACTTTACTGTAATGTGGCAAAACATGCAACAAATATGCATAAGTCCAGTGTCACTTTACTGTAAGGTAGTAAAACGTGCAGTTAAATATGCTTATGTCTAATATCACTTTACTGTAATGTGGCAAAACGTGCAGCAAATATGCTTAAGTCCAGTGTCACTTTAATGTAAGGTAGTAAAACATGCAGTAAATAAGCATAAGTCTAATGTCACTTTACTGGGTTCCATACTTCTAACCACTACTAGCCTTGCCACAGTAAATAGGATATCCCCCCCCCCTACAGGTGCATTATACAAAAGTATGTTAGAAGGGTTGCCTAGGACTTTTTCCTTTAAGGCTGAGGCCCCACGTTGCAGAAACGCAGCTTTTTTATGTTGCAGATTTTGCTGCGGTTTTTAGAGCCAAAGCCAAGAATGTCTACAGAGGGAATGGAAAATATATCAGTTCTTAGACTTCTCCCTTCTGCTCAATCCAATCCTGGATTTTGCTCATAAAAAAATCCAGCAAAATCTGCAACAAAAAAAAGCTGCATTTCTGCAATGTGGAGCCTCAGCCTAAATCTCTTTTTTTTCCAGAAACAGTGCTATCCTTATCTGATGGATGTATTTGGTATTGCAGCAAACTCTTAGTCAGTGAATGCTGCAGACACAACCCATGGACCAAAGTGTCTGGAAAAAAAGCGGATATACAGTTTATATACTGCACCTAGATACCACCCAACCCCCCCCCCCCCCATTATATTGTAGATTTCACCCAGTACAATATGTTGCCATATCCACAGTGCGATCATTTCCACCGCACCTAAACATGAGTGTGCACAGATTATAGCCATGTGCATAGACAGACATGTATGGAGTCCCTGTGACTGCGTACTATGGAGCAGTGGCCACTAGGGGGGGCACTGTATGGTACCCACCATTATTAGCTATACTTATAAGGAGAATGCCTATAGAATATGGTATTGGCTGCATCATTTATGGGCACGGTATCTGGACTGCAGGAGGATTTCGCTGCCAGTTTCACCGCTACACCAGGTAAGATCTGCTGGGGACTGAACAGGGTTTCCAAGTGTTAAACATCTGTATGTGTCTATCTTTGGAATAGGTCATCAATATCTGTGGGGGTCTAACACCTAAGACCCCACAGAGCGACTGCCCAAAGCCGCAGCCCTCAGATGAGCACCATCTCCACTTCACAGGCTGGTGAAGTCACGGTAATTCTTTGCGTGGTCTGTTTGCTGCTCAGTCTCATTCGAGTGAATAGTGCTAAGCTGCAAATCCCAAGCACAGTCCCTGCACAATGTACGGCACTATGCCTGGTCCCAAGCAAAAGCAGCACATTACTCAGCAGAATGTTGTTGCGGTTGAGGGATGGTGGGTCTCAGGCCCACCCGTCAGATATAAATGACCCATCCCATGGATAAATCATCAATACTTAAAGCGTTTTACCTCCGAATGAATAGCACAGGTTACTATCAGAAACATTGTAACAAATCTTCTCCTTACCTTCAATCATACTGCTTGTATACATTATATTTGTCTGCCTATACAGCCTGACACTCTATGGGGAGGGGAGTGGTGGAGGAGGAGGCTGCTTCTAGCTAGTTCATTGATTTATTGCCATATTCTGTGTACTAGTAGCCTCTTATCTACAACCTAGCAGTATAAGAGCAGCGATTGTGTGTCTTTTCTAGCAGTTCCCACCTACTCATAGACAAATATGTAAAAAGCAACTCAGCACAACATATTTCTATTTCTTACAGATATATTACAAAGTTTCTTATATAAATCTGTACTATTCATGTGTGTAACTGGAGGTACGTGTCAACTCTCTGAAAGACTCTGTAATATTGCATTTAACTTCAATGAGGACAAACCGAGCAAAAGGTGAATCTCCTGTATTGTATATGTATATATGTGTGTATATATATATGTATATATGTGTGTGTGTGTGTGTGAGTGTGTATATATATATCTCCCTATATTATAAAAATGAATTTGTCTGTCTGTCTGTCTGTGCTCTAATGCGAACCAAACGACTGGACCGATCTTCACCAAATTTGGTACAGAGACACTTCAGGTATCCGGGAAGGTTTAAGACGAGACTCCAACTCGCTCGGACATACCGTTGCTGAGATACAGCATTCCAAACACAGTGCCCCCCTTTAGCCAATACAAACCTGCAAGACTTTCACTCATATTCCAACTGCAATACACATGGTCACTCCACATGCACAATACAACACTGATATCCAAACTGAGATACACGCATCAGAGGATTAGATACACAGATCAGCACACAGTATCACACGCCAGAGGATTAGATACACGGGTCTGCACACAGTCCCACACACCAGAGGATTAAATACGCACTTCTGCACACAGTTCCACAAACTGAAGGATTAGATAAGTGCGTCTGCACACGGTTCCACATGCCGAAGGATTAGATAAGGCATCTACACACAGTTCCACACTCCAGAGGATTAGATACGCACGTCTGCACAGAGTAATACATGCCATAGGATTACATACGCGCGTCTGCACACAGTACCACATGCCGGGGGATTGGATACACGCGTCTACACACAATACCACACAGGGGAGGATTAGATACACGTGTCTTCACACAGTTGTACACGCCATAGGATTAGATACACGCGTCTGCACACAGTACCATATGCCGTAGGATTAGATACGCACCTCTTCACACAATACCACACAGGGGAGGATTAGATACATGTGTCTTCACACAGTTGTACATGCCATAGGATTAGATACACGCGTCTGCACACAGTACCACATGCCGTAGGATTAGATACGCGCCTCTTCACACAATACCACACAGGGGAGGATTAGATACACGTGTCTTCACACAGTTGTACACGCCATAGGATTAGATACATGCGTCTGCACACAGTACCATATGCCGTAGGATTAGATACGTGCCTCTTCACACTACCACACAGGGGAGGATTAGATACACGTGTCTTAACACAGTTGTACACGCCATAGGATTAGATACACAGATCAGCACACAGTATCACATGCCAGAGGATTAGATACACGGGTCTGCACACAGTCCCACACATCAGAGGATTAAATACGCACTTCTGCACACAGTTCCACACACTGACGGATTTGATAAGTGCATCTGCACACGGTTCCACATGCCGAAGGATTAGATACAGGCGTCTACACACAGTTCCACACTCCAGAGGATTAGATACGTGCATCTGCACATATTTGTACATGCCATAGGATTAGATACACGCGTCTGCACAGAGTACCAGAGGCCTTAGGATTAGATACATGCGTCTACAGACAGTTCCACACTCCAGAGGATTAGATACACGCGTCTGCACACAGTTGTACACGCCATAGGATTAGATACACGCGTCTGCACACAGTACCACATGCAGTAGGATTAGATACGCGTGTCTACACATAGTTCCACACGCCGAAGGATTAGATACGCGCCTCTTCACACAATACCACACAGGGGAGGATTAGATATGTGTGTGTGCACACAGTACCACATGCCATAGGATTAGATACGCGCGTCTGCACACAGTACCACATGCCGGGGGATTGGATACGCGCGTCTACACACAGTACCACATGCCGGGGGATTGGATACACGTGTCTACACACAGTTGTACACGCCATAGGATTAGATACGCGCGTCTACACACAGTACCACATGCCGTAGAATTAGATAAACGGGTCTGCACACAGTCCCACACACCAGAGGATTAAATACGCACTTCTGCACACAGTTCCACACACTGAAGGATTTGATACGCGCGTCTGCACACGTTCCACATGCCAAAGGATTAGATACGCGCATCTACACATAGTTCCACAAGCCGAAGGATTAGATACGCGCCTCTTCACACAATATCACACAGGGGAGGATTAGATACGTGTGTGTGCACACTGCCACACTTTGGAGGATTAGATACATGCCTCTGCAAACAGTACCACAAGTCAGAGAATTAGATACGCGTCTCCGCACACAATACCACACGGGGGAGGATTAGATACGCGCATCTGCACACAGTACCATACGGGGGAGAATTAGATACACACATCTGCACACAGTACGACACGGGGGAGGATTAGATACGCGCGTCTACACACAGTACCACATGCCATAGGATTAGATGCGCGCCTCTTCACACAATACCACACAGGGGAGGATTAGATACACGTGTCTTCACACAGTTGTACACGCCATAGGATTAGATACACACGTCTGCACACAGTACCACATGCGGTAGGATTAGATACTTGCATCTAAACACAGTACTACACGGGGAAGGATTAGATACAGCTTTACTCCAGGTATCCATAACAAGTAATCACAGGTTTTTCACTGACATCCAAAATGAGATACACATAATCACATGACGCTTATGGACATACACACAAACCACATACAAAATACACCAATGCAAAATTGGACAATTCGTATGGGGCCACTACACAAACATAAAATGTAATATACCCGTGCGAAGCCGGGTCCTCCCTCTAGTATATATATATATATATATATATATATATATAGTGAGTGCAGTGACGGTCTTCCAGTTCCCCCAGTGCCGCTTCTTTAGCTGTTTATTGAGCATATAATGTCTATCAGGTTTATAATGTGGCCCCTACAGCCCATCTGGACACCCCCTTACCCCCATCATTTGACCCCTGTACATTCCAGCAGGGATTCACTTGTACTCGTCTCTACACACATTACACGTGAGCGCTCTTCCTCGCTGTGAATCGCGTGTGTCTGTCACATTCCTTTCCCCCATTTCCTTAGGTTTGTTTGAAAACCAAATAAAGAGAAAATCTCTGAATACGAAGTCTTGAGGTCGGGGGGGGGGGGGGGGGCTCTTAAAAAAAAAAAAAAAAAATCACACTTTCCTGCCCCCAGTTCTCCAGTGCGGTCCGGTACTTTTGCTCCGGCGTCTTCTCACAGGTTTCTTCCCGAGTTCCACCAAAGTCACTGATCAGCAGCCTCAGGAAGAGACCCGTGATGTAACAGCTAGTGATATCACATGTCCTCTAGCGAGGCCGCCGATTTGGCCTCCGCAGTCACACGTGGCTGGGACTTCCGCCACACGACATCACAGGACCGAAACCGGATCACACTTGGAGGCACCGGAGCACCATGGAAAGGGGAGTATGAATTTTTAAATTTTTATCACTGCCCTCGGCTGATTTAAACATTAAAGGGGTTGTCAATTTTTGCATGGACAACCCCTTTAAGGCTTCACGCACATGACTTAATGCACACCAAGGGTTTCCAGACTCTCCGTTCTGATATTTTATAGGACTGGTGGCACTTAGTACATCAGTGTACTAAGAGTTGGAGGCAGGACAGCACCCAAAATCCAGTACGGTCCCACTGAACCCAGGACATCCTACTAATATTATAAGTGTGAAAGTTTGTGTTTGGATGTTTGTGAGTTTGGATGTTTGTTCCTCAATCACGCTAAAACGCCTGGACGGATTTGCGTGAAATTTTCCACAAACATAGTTTTCCCTTAGGATTCAGTCACAGGCTACTTTTGGTGCCACTAAACAACATGGCTTCCTAGCAGGAGACTCACAAAAGCAGGACTCCTAGCCCCAGCTATAGACTCACTCACACACACTGCCTGGCATTTCCTGCCTGAACCTGCCTGCACACTCCTTACTGTCTCCTCAGGAGTAGCCCTCACTCTACTCACTCACATTTACATATAGATTTCCTAACACATCACATTGTCTGTATCACGACATACACAATACAACACATCACATTGTCTGTACCACGACATACACAATACAACACATCACATTGTCTGTATCACTACATACACAATATAACACATCACATTGTCTGTATCACTACATACACAATATAACACATCACATTGTCTGTATCACTACATACACAATATAACATCACATCACATTTGCTAGCCCACCAAACTTTTTAAAGCACTTTTACAGTTTCACACGTCTGTGTCCGCCCAATTCTCAAATCACCGCAGACGAAGTCGCGGGTAAAAGCTAGTTTGATATAAAGCTATGAAATAACGTGCGACATAAATGAGAAGATAGAAAAAGAAATCGAAAGAGATGATCCCACCCGGAGAAATCTGCAGGAGCTTTGTGGCACTACAGCCTGAGCACAGACTAGTCATGAATGACACTCAGTCACTTCAATGGGAGCACTAGAGACAGATGAAGTAGAGCACTCCGCTATCTCCAGCACTCCGCTATCTCCAGCACTCCGCTATCTCCAGCACTCCGCTATCTCCAGCACTCCGCTATCTCCAGCACTCCGCTATCTCCAGCACTCCGCTATCTCCAGCACTCCGCTATCTCCAGCACTCCGCTATCTCCAGCACTCCCATTGAAGTGAAGGTTAAATCTAAAAAGGTGTGGCTTAAGTCAGGTGCTTTGTGGATCCAGTAGGTGGCGCCGCCTTGGCTCCTTGAGTTGTGGGCTCCACCAGCCAGTACATCACAGTGAGCGCACCCAGAGCCTCAGTATTTATGGGTGTTGCACTAGTGAAGTAGAGTTGGACTAGGTCTCTCCTATATGTAAGCCTAACCTGCAATGGTTTGATGTGGATACACTACAGTCACAGGAGGCAGCGCCACCTACTGGACCCACAACATACCAGACCAGTAGCACCTGATTTTACCCACTTTATATTAGAATATACCTTGATGTGAATGCCCCATACATGTAGCACGGCCCCACTGTCTCCAATATTTAAGCTCCAATGTCTGCAAGTCTTGTAAAGCGATTGTAGTAACTATTATAGACGAGGCGGCCCTGTTCACACCTTGCTTTATCTTCCATCATTACTATACATAGAGTATTGCACGAGGCTGCTATATACACCATGGTATACAGTAAGAGCTGCGTTCTCTCCAGCTGTATAATAAGGATATACTGTCACATTTATACCGCCTATTAGCTGGATTATTTTTAGCCAGAATTTGATGCCAATTTGATGATTTTGGCACAATTGGGACGTAAGTTTGTCATGTTTTAAGCCAAACCCCTTTTCATCCAAGCCACGCCCCTTTGCCAAGTTCATCTTAAAAATAATTTCATGTTAAATGTAGTAAAATACACCAAGATATAAAGTCATAACCACATCAGTACATCGGCCCATTACACATAACATATACATATTACCAGCAGGACATACTTACATACTGAACCACACCCAATATAGACCA
This sequence comes from Leptodactylus fuscus, assembly GCF_031893055.1. Lineage (NCBI taxonomy): Eukaryota > Metazoa > Chordata > Amphibia > Anura > Leptodactylidae > Leptodactylus > Leptodactylus fuscus. The sequence continues at coordinate 23,551,407 of NC_134271.1, read as the reverse complement.
TATACTTACATACTGAACCACACCCAATATAGACCATATACTTACATACTGAACCACACACAATATAGACCATATACTTACATACTGAACCACACCCAATATAGACCATATACTTACATACTGAACCACACACAATATAGACCATATACTTACATACTGAACTACACACAATATAGACCATATACTTACATACTGAACCACACCCAATATAGACCATATACTTACATACTGAACCACACCCAATATAGACCATATACTTACATACTGAACCACACCCAATATAGACCATATACTTACATACTGAACCACACCCAATATAGACCATATACTTACATACTGAACCACACCCAATATAGACCATATACTTACATACTGAACCACACCCAATATAGACCATATACTTACATACTGAACCACACCCAATATAGACCATATACTTACATACTGAACCACACCCAATATAGACCATATACTTACATACTGAACCACACCCAATATAGACCATATACTTACATACTGAACCACACCCAATATAGACCATATACTTACATACTGAACCACACCCAATATAGACCATATACTTACATACTGAACCACACACAATATAGACCATATACTTACATACTGAACCACACACAATATAGACCATATACTTACATACTGAACCACACACAATATAGACCATATACTTACATACTGAACCACACACAACGCAACTCAATTCCCATTTTAGTGGCAGTTTTAACCATTTAAAGGAAACCAGTCAGGTATTTTTTTCCCCCTGAACCATCCACCATTGCCTGTGCCAACTAAAAGCAGTATCAAAGATGGCGAGCACGGGAGAATGACTGCAGGTAAGTCCAGCCTTACATGGTGATCTTCCAGGAATCTTACCAGACAACACGCATCATCCTACGTGCAATGTTACAATGGGTGGGGGCTATCATTACTCAAGGAGTCTTACACTTGGCTGGGTCAATGGTTGCTGCATAAAAATTTAAGACCGCACAAACTCTGAGGCGACTTGTAAACAGACTGAAGACGTACAGGAGATTGGATTTGGCTCCTACTACTTACCGGTGTACACCAGAGAACAATAGGTCATGATAAAGTGCTTTGGTCCAGCTGCTCAGCACTAGGGAGTCGCCATTGCTGAGATATTTCAGGTTTTGTCCATATGCAAACAAGGGAGTCTAAGAGCTCATTTGCAGAGTGACAAGACAGCAATATCTCAGCTGTCTCAAGAGACTCCGATTCACATTGGGAAAATACTGATGGATTCAGGTGAAATCTATTATCTAATGCTAACTTACCAGCAGTAGTGCAGCTCACTTCCACCCATACACTGCGAACCCTCTCTTTATGGGCAGCGGTGCCACCTGTCCTGACCTTACTCTCCTATAGGCAGGTGAATCACTACTGTGTAGTACAGCATTAGATCCTCACCTACCAAACCTCTACTGGCAGCTTAGACCCCGCCCCCATCCACCTAGCCCCACCTTCCTTGTTACTCTATAGCCTTCCCTAGCTAAGGGAGCAGGTATGCTACGATATAGTAAGCGAGTCCATGCAATAACTAGCTGCTGTGTGACAGAGTGATTTTAATGTCTGATATTAGTGAGTGCTGTGTGCAGCATTCCAGTGTATTCCATAGTTAGCCATACACATTAGATTTCTTGCTAGTTTTTAGACATAAAGACACCAAATAGTTCTTCACATTTGCACGATGTTAATACTGACAGTGGTATCGTTCATTTGCAGCTGTTTGCAATCTAAGTATTTGGCCAGCTGGAAAAAAAAAATGCAGCCTCCCATTGCTTCCCTCTGCTTGTAAGAGCTGACATGGAGACGCCCATCACAAGCAGGAGGCATGGGAGAAAGGCTGAAGCATAACCCAGTCCACTGACCTTATCCATACTTACAACATGTATAAGTTATGTAAGGCCTCGTTCACATCTGCATTGGTATTCCATCCAGGGGAGCCCGCAAGAGGACCCCTTCCCCCAAACAGAATACCGAACTCAGCTGCAAGTGCTGTGCAGTATAAGCACACGGACCCCATAGACTATAATGGGGTCCATGTGCTTGCCGCCAGATCTCCGCAGGGATCATGCGACAGGAAAGTACTTCACAATCTCCTTTCCTCTCCGCATGATTTGTGCCGGCAGCACGCGGAAAGTACACGGACCCCATTATAGTCTATGGGGTCCGTGTGCTTTTACTGCACACCGCTTGCAGTTCGGTATTCCATTCGGGGGGGTCCCCATGCGGACTCCCTAAACAAAATACCAAATGCAGATGTGAACAAAGGGTAACTTGTGTATAGACCTCAGTGTTCTAGAGAAGGTTTTCAGGACTCCATATTGGTAATGGCTAGCGGCACAACCACTTACCCCTGCGAGCACGGACAAGACACAAATCCAACCCACAGGTTGATAGAATCTGTTTTATTATTAATATTATCATTATTTAACAGATAAACTAAAAGAAGCCAACGTTATCATTCCACCCCGACAAGGGGCGAGCACCCAGCATTCCTCCTGAAGAGGGGGAGGGGAAGAGCAGATGTCCACGGCAGGTGGTGACATGAGGGGCCTTGGTTCATTCCAGAGCGGGGGACTGCAGGTGGCCTCTTCTATGCTCTGACAGCCCAGCCCACTGTATTCTCACCCCACGTAGGTGCCACTAACATTCTTCGAAAGCCACGGCAAAATAAAATTTAAAAAAAAAAAAAAAAAAATGCAAATATTATCTCTGGATAGGATAATAGACTGAAGCCAGAAACGGCAGTGCCACCCATAAAAAGAAACGGGAGAAGAAAAGGAAGTAAAGAAGGAGATCGTAAAAGAGAGAAAAAAGGAGGAGGGAAAACAGAAAGGAAAAGAAAAAAAAACCTCAAGACACAAATAAAAATAAGGTGATACTTGGTGCAACATCCTGCTAAAGATAAGAGCGAGGTCTGCTCCCCTTCAGGCTGGGGTAGTACAGGCATGGTTTCTCCCCTACTCCAAAACCGGCAGCGCAGTTCCTAGAAACCCATGTCCCCTGTGCTTTGAGCCGGTAGGTCAGCCAGCTCTTTATAGGGGGTTAGGGCACGCTGGGAGGGGGGCAGTGGAAGGAGAGGAAGAGGGACATTTAGGGGAAGGGGTGTGGAGGACGCCTCATCTCTCCTTTACGTGGTTCTGTGCCCCTCCCGTGGCCCCTCCGGCCTCCCTGCTGTCCTCACTGAAGAGCATCTCCGACAGGTCGTCCAGAATGGCCGTCTCCTTGGTGTCTAGTAGGTTAAACTCCCGAATAAAGAGGAGGAAGTGACTAAAGAGAGTGTTTAAGTGTCCGTGGAGTTCCAATGCGACAATCTCCTTGAAATGGGCTGAGTAAATATGAGCGATAACGTGAAATAGATATCTGCAGATCTTTTTTACCAAGGACTCGAAAGAGCTCGGGAATTCCCTGCCTGCACCAAGAAGAGAAGGAAGAAGTTAATGGCGGATACAGATACATCACACACACGTCCATCTACAGACCGGCCGGGCTGTGCCGGCTTCAGTACATCCCAAACGTGTGGTAGGAATCAGTATACAAGGTTTATTTTGTAGTCGGCATCCCCCACTATCTTTATGCAATGGTTCATTCCAGAACACTGAAGCCATTTCTATTGAACTGAGAGCATCCTTGTGGAACAGACCATTGTATACAGGAAATGTGGGGGGATCCAACTACACAAATTGTACTGCTCTCTATTTCCAATATGAAGTGTAAAAGTGCGAGACCCCCTTTTATGTGTCATAGAAGTGGGTCCCGCATCACAGATCTGAGCCAAGACCCCTTCCAGCCTCATAACGTGATCCCCACATAAAATAATGCCATTCATCTGAATCTCCAGGCCCTTATATGGGATTGAGCACTGCCTGGATGTAATGGTCAGGCAGGAAGAGGATTGTGGGGACCCAAAATGTCACCCTATATAGAGGGAGGGGGCCCTGAAGGTGTATGGGTGCGCCATAACATTTCTAAGATGGAGATACTCATTTAAAAGCAATTGCAATGGATATATAACAAAGGGTTAACAGGTTTATTGGGGGGAAAAAGTTACTTCTCCATAGAGTTGATAATAAGCATCAGATTTCTGGTAAGATCCCCAAACCAAATGACCATCGCTCCCTTCGCTTCTATGGGACTGACCGAATGTACAAACACTCTACCAGTCCCACAGAACTGACTACCAACTTATATATATCGGGGAGCCCTGTTATTATCAGGGGGGTCCCAACAGTTATACATGTGTCCATATGGAAAAAAAAAAGCAAGGCAGGAAAGTTTCCACTCACCGTATTTGGTGGGAAAGATGTCCTCGTCTGTCACCAATTTTTGTACAGAACTCATGACAAAATCGATATATTGAGGGGCCGTGCACTTTATTTTCTTCCCCCGCTCGTCATACCAGTAGTACTGTCTGTAATAGAAGGGCACAGAAGTCAGCACGAAACAGGGGACCTGCTGGGGGGACCCACAACACCCCATACAAACAGAAGGGGCGGCTCGCTGAAAGCTATTGTAGGTAATAGGGGTCGGCCATAGTTGGTCTGGGCTTGGGTCACCGCTTTAGATTCCTGAATAAAGGGCTTTACCTTCATTTGCATAAGAATACAACGGATTTCTGTGACAATGGGGCTACAAAGCTAGAGAAGATGTATATTCGGAAACTGTAGAGTCTCCCCTACAGGATACTGGGGTTTGGGTTATAACCCCCTTACTGCTGATAGACTCCCCTTAACTTCAGTCCACTGCATACGGGAGATTCTCCAAGTCCTATAGATTCCCAGGCCTGAGACTCGGAGTACACTATGGGAAGCCCCAACCCTTTTTGGCATCCAGATGTCGAGTGTTTGCTTCCTGCTCACTGACAATCCCTTCGCTCTTCTGCTATTTACCTAGTCCAGCTGCCCATTCACATTGCATTGAGGCAGTTACGCTAGGCAAATAGTGTGGCCTGGCACGGTGCCCGCTGTACAGGACGCCCGCTACGGTATACGCCCTGGGTATGTGGGAAACAGACTCCGAGAGAAATGGTGCAGAGACAACGCTATATAACATTACCAAAGGCCTGGATCTAGTAACAGGCAGACGACTCACGTGTTGCAGGCAGCCATGGTCTGGCAAGTCTCCGCTGTGCAGAACTCTGAGATGGTGCTGTACTGAAGGTTGATGTGGTTGAAGAATGTGGTAACTGAAAGAAATCCAGACGAGAAGCATTAAGAATAAAGCCGTGACCTGTAAATCGATCCAAATGTCTGAATGGCGGGGGTCCGAACGCGGAGACCCCTAAATATGAGAACGGGGAGGTTCCCGAGTCCCTCATACTGAATGCACTGCAGTTTGTCCACATCGATCACAAACTTGTCTCTAGAATATATTCCAACATGTCCCCCGCCCCCTGCCGTAAATGAACCTGTGATGTACCCGTGTGTCACCCGTGCACTGGCCATAGTTCCATGGCCCCCTTCATTTAACGAAGCGGGGCTGCAAAATCGGCCTCGTCCTATGTGATGTGGCCCAGACTGTCCATGTAATATGGAGCCATAGAAAGGCCAGGGTGATACCACACGTACCCATTCATAATACTCAGTGGTCTGCACGGGGGCTTTCCTATATTTTGGATCGGCACTGCTCATAGTCCAACCCCTCTAACCCTACCATGTAACCTATGGGCTGCACAGTTTGGGTCTGGGGTCCGTGTATACATTATATCCGCGGGCACTAGGACCACTCACTATTGCTGGCCAGCCACTCGTTGAGGTCGATTTCCTGCGGTAATGTCACTAGTTGCTTGAATTCAAAGTCTGTGACGCGGACGCGGGTGTATTCGGGCTCCAGGTACAGCTTCTTCTCTTCGGACACTGGCTTCTTACCGTTGGGCTTAGTCTTTGATTTTCTGCGTGAAATAAAAAGAGAAAAAAAAAGTTAAATCATCGGATGTCAGTAAGCCACGCCCTCACCCAGCTTTCCTGGGCCCCTGAAAGTCAAGTCATTTGGTCACTGGGGTTGTGTCAATGAATAGGTAGGAAGGGAAGTGAAGTCATTAAGCAGTCTTGAGAAGCCAGGCAAGCTGCGGCTTTATCTGGTTGTCACCCAGCTTTTCCTGAGCATAACAAATGTCTGGAAAGAAGAAGATCAGCAGGACCCCGGGGGCACCTCGGCCTGGACCACGTAGCTCTGCCCCCGGCCTACCCTACGTGATGGGTTGTTTTTTCGCTGCACCTTACAAGTGGTACTAACAGGGTTAAGAGAAGCGAGATCCCTTGCCAGCCCAGCTTTCCCATGCTCTTGTTCTCACGGAGGAGTCTTTTCCTTAAAAGGAATACCCGAGGCTGCCAGTGACTCCTGGAGACGGGGGGAGGACGGGGAGACCGGGGGCAGTGCCCAGGCATGTTACACATACCACAGCCACAGGAAACAGACAGGGGGAGCAGGATGGAGGGCACAGACTGGCACAGGAGGGTCCCACGTCACTAGTGCCACCCAGGGACACAGCACAGGAAGGTGCCAACACTGGGGCCTGCGCGGGAAGGAAACCGAGGGCTGAAGCCGCACATTACAGTCCGGGACGCGGCACTGCGGAGGGAAGTACTAGGGGAAGGCTGGCATGTGCTGGCGTACAATACCTGGACCTGAACAACCCGCAGGCAGCCATTTTATAGTATGAACAGTGGCCATTGGCCAACAATCTGTGCCCGTACGTACGCCATACACATATAGTACAAAGGAATTAGCAGAAACTGCTGAAATCTGAATATAGTTCTTATGTCTGTTACCTTCACATATCTATAGACTTCATCTGTGCCCAAATGTATCCTCTGTACATGGAGTAGGGGTGTATTCTTATACCCCCGCGCCGCCGTTCGGTAGAAATCCCAATTTCCATCTGTATGCAAATGAGTTCTCTCGCAGCACTGGGGGCGTCCCCAATGCTGCGAGAGAACTCTCCAGCGCCTCCTCCATCATCTACAGGAACGGGTCTTCTTCCGGCGCTGGCTTCAAACTTCTAGGCCTCGAGCAAAGCCAACTGTGCATGCCCACTGGCCACAAGAAAATGGCCGTTTACACAGTATTGTAAGCGGCCATTTTCTGGTGGCCGACAGGCATCCGCAGTAAGTTTTGCCCTTGGCCTAGAAGTTTGAAGCTAGTGCCGGAGGAAGACGCGTGAAGAGGAGGTTTCTGAAGAAGATGCAGCTTTGGACCAACCCCCAGTGCTGCGAGAGAACTCATTTGCATACCGAAGAGAACCCGGATTTCTACCGAACGGCGGCGCGGAGAAGACATCTAAAGGTAGGAGAAGAATAACCTTTCTTGAGGCTATTCCTACGTGTTAGGGGAAAAAAAAGGGTGTCCAATGATAGGATCTCTATATATATATATATATAAAAAAAAATATTCTAGGGAGTGTGTGTCTATGCCATTGTATAGGCGCTTATTCACATGAGCCATTCTGTGTCTCCTGGACATTATAGTGAGGGCTTATTATACAGTCGGCTCCAGAACAGCCGGGTCACTACTGTACTAAACCAACACCACTGTGCGTTCAGTCCGGCGCGCTCTGGCCATCCTCTCACTACGTTGCAGTGCGTTCCACTCACACAGCTGGTGCTCAGGAGTTCCACTCGAATCCTATCTATGTTTCCTCACTACTAATCCATTGGCAAATATACTGCTCCCCGCACCGTACACGTGACGCCGGCAGACACGCTGAGTCTTCAATGTGAATGAGCGTTCGCAATGGCCGACACAAATCTGAGGGCAAATCAGTTTAAGAAATTTTGGCCCTGGATGACAAGTAACAGGGTGCGACCGGCTGAACACAGGAGTAGGATTGTCTACCTGATCGGCTAGATTGGTCTGGTAAGCTCATTCGTGCAAACTAGCCCGTGGACTTCATTCTGGGGCCATCATAATCTTACGTGGATGGACAGCATGCAAAGCTAGCACCAGGTACCCCTGGGTCACGTAGATTGCAAGCTCCTATGCCCAGGGACCTCTCACCTCGTCTCACTGCTTGTCTGATCACTTTGGCGCCATTTCTCCAGTACGACAGCCTAGGTTAGCGCCAACCAAAAATGATGCTATGAAGGATTCTGACTGGAATACCCCTTTAACACAGCCATAAAGACTCTTCTTATGTGACATCTATTCACAGACGTCCCCTTATTTAGCTGCTTCCCCCGAAATGCGCCTCCATGGGACATGTACAGACGGGTCTGCAGAGTTTGTTTAATGGCGCGGTTCACACACCGAGGTCTCCAGATGTTTTCCTTACTACGTCTGCAGCGGGAAACACTAACAAAGCCGACTTCATGTGCTGGCAGCGAAGTGCGTCATGTCGTATAGACGTAGTATACACTATGGCGTGCGCGGATTCTTCATTCACAGGCCAGACTGCAGGTCCACGGATCAGTGACAGGGCATGGGATCGTACAATGACGCCGTATGACGGAATTATATTTATACAGGGCACGAATTACACGGTCACATGTGGGGGCTGCATAATATGGAACAGGTCCTATTCCTGTCCGATTCCACGACTCCTATTCATTGAATGAGAGGGGCCGCGGATTCCCGGATGGTGCACGTGTGTGTGACCCCCGTACCGTGACTTCACCGCAGCTGGTTATTGTGTGAATAAGCCCTCATGTTGGGTCTTCACTCCAAGAGCAAGGAGTAAGGCCGTGTTCAGATCCGCGCCAGTCTTCGTTGCTGTCTCTGTTGTACGGTCAGCCGAAAATTAACAGAGGAAAAAGTCCAGCACAGAGGTGGTGTCAGCTTCAAAAACGACAGCCATGATAGTCAATGGAGTGCACCCCGCCGGACCTGAGCGATGGAGATGCAATGCTGGTGCGGGCCTAGCATCAGTCACCATTGCCCTGGATCTGCAGCGAGCATTTGGTATAGTTGGCCTTGTGGCACCCCAAAGCCGCAACATATGTCAGCCCCAAAAACAAGAGAGAGGATAGATCAGGCACTGCAGTGATTGGCGGATCGGCAGGCACTTCCCTACAGTGGCCACTGCAGGAGAAGTGAAGTATTACAAGGCGGCCACTCCTGTAAAGGGCCATCCATTTAATACAAAGATAGCCTGAGTCCTACAGAAGAGGACCTACAAATAGGGATAGCACTAACTGGCACGCCGTGATACTACACATCACAGGACAGCGCCTCCTACAGACGTTACATCTGTTCAGCACATTGTTGCTATATACCTGGCTCCGGACCAGCACTCGCTCCTCACAGGGACAAGCATGGACAGAGAAGCGGAACAAACACAAAGGATGTCACCCCACCCCCACTCACCTTTCTTACAAGATGACTAGATGTAACGCTCCATTACCTTCCAGGCGGTGAGTAAGAAGTACAGAAGATCCCTTTACTAGTAACTCACAATGTCACCTTCTTACTAAGATCTGGAAGATGTTGACTGTCTTAAGTGAGACGAACGATCCCGACATCCCGCTATGTTACCGGCAAGACTTGGTAAAGTGAATGGGAAGAGACAAAAACTTTCTAAACCCCGTCGTACATTTCTGCAGTTATTTTGGGGGGACTTTGCTGGTTTTACAGTTGGCTCTACTCGAGGCCTAGAAGATTGAAACCCAGGACGGAAGACGACGCAGAGAGAGGCCGTTCCATAAGACGACGGAGGCGGCGCCGGAGAGTTCTTTCGCAGCATTGGGGACACCCCCACTGCTGTTTGAGCACTTTGGACCGCCCCCAGTGCTGCGAGAGAACTCATTTGCATACCGAAGAAAACACGGATTTCTACTGAACAGCGGCGCGGAGAAGACATCTAAAGGTAGGAGAAGAATAGTCTATCTTAAGGCTATTCCTATGTGTTAGTCAGAACAAAAACGGTATCTAGTGATAGGATCCCTTTAACTTAGTAGGGAAGTCCCGAGCAGGTGCCTCCGCGATCAGCTAGACTATGGTATATATCAAGGTAGTGTGTATAGTGGACAAACCCTTCAAATGAAACCTGATGGACAATAGAAAGGACTTACAGGTACATTGTATAAGAACTTGTGCACCATTCAGATCCCTTGTAGTTGCCTAAACTGCTCCCAAAAACCTATAACCAGTGCAGGCCCCTCTGTTCCAGGGGAAGACATATGGCAAAAACACAACAGCAACCTGATGCAATAGTCATGTCAACCAAACACATCAACGTAGAAAATATTCGTCGTTTACATAAAGCGTCCCCGTGTACAGGAATGGCGCCTACAGTGATCACATGACAAGCTGATTCAGTGGCGTGCCGGATTATTTCTGCTCTCAGTTATCGGATTGCTCCATCCCTGACTTACTGTATCACAGGGCCCATCGGAGTGTGGAAGTGATCCCTAAAGGATGAGCAGAAAGGCCGCCTAGGTTACACGCAGCACTGATGGAAGATTTGCAAAAATTAAGGTGGAAATTTTTCCTCAAAAAATAAAAATAAAAACACCCATCACGTAGCACAATGACCCAACGCCATATAATATATTGTCAAAGGGAAAGCGCGGGCGGCCGTGGAGAGGAGCGGCCGGTGTCTGCTGCACCATATCTTATCTGCACTTGTACCAGATATGCAGCAGATTGTCAGTTTGAACTGCGGCGTAACACGGTAGTAACAAACCGGAGAAGTTGTTCATGCAGCAGTAGAAACAGACCTGTGCTGTGGACTCCGCATTGGGTGTAACTGGGAGGTCAAAACTGCCAAGAAATCCCAATTGTGTTGAATTTTGCTGCAGATGACCCACAAATCCTGAATAAAAGCATGTTAAAGAAAAAAAATTACACTATTCTCCCAGAAACCTCCGATGCTCCACTGCCATGGCCCAGGCTATTCTCTGTACACCTGGTGTGGTGATGACATCATCAGAATCTGCAGCACCTACACAGGGCAGCCAGGGGCACAGGGGCAGCGGGAGGCCCGAGGAGCCGCGGGGGGCAGCGGGAGGCCCGAGGAGCCGCGGGGGGCAGCGGGAGGCCCGAGGAGCCGCGGGGGGATCGAGGAGCTGCGGGGGGCAGCGGGAGGATCGAGGAGCCGCGGGGGGCAGCGGGAGGATCGAGGAGCCGCGGGGGGCAGCGGGAGGATCGAGGAGCCGCGGGGGGCAGCGGGAGGATCGAGGAGCCGCGGGGGGCAGCGGGAGGATCGAGGAGCCGCGGGGGGCAGCGGGAGGATCGAGGAGCCGCGGGGGGCAGCGGGAGGATCGAGGAGCCGCGGGGGGCAGCGGGAGAATCGAGGAGCCGCGGGGGGCAGCGGGAGGATCGAGGAGCCGCGGGGGGCAGCGGGAGGATCGAGGAGCCGCGGGGGGCAGCGGGAGGATCGAGGAGCCGCGGGGGGCAGCGGGAGGATCGAGGAGCCGCGGGGGGCAGCGGGAGGATCGAGGAGCCGTGGGGGGGCAGCGGGAGGCCCAAAGAACCGTGGGGGCAGCGGGAGGCCCAAAGAACCGTGGGGGCAGCGGGAGGCCCAAAGAACCGTGGGGGCAGCGGGAGGCCCAAAGAACCGTGGGGGCAGCGGGAGGCCCAAAGAACCGTGGGGGCAGCGGGAGGCCCAAAGAACCGTGGGGGCAGCGGGAGGTCCGAGGAGCCGTGGGGGCAGAGGGAGGCCCGAAGAACCGTGGGGGCAGAGGGAGGCCCGAAGAACCGTGGGGGCAGAGGGAGGCCCGAAGAACCGTGGGGGCAGAGGGAGGCCGAGTCCCGAGGAGCAGTGAGAGGCCCGAGGAGGGGACAGTATTGTTTTGATTTCTTTTTTTTGTTGTTGTTGCTGAGCTTTTTCCTGCAAACCAATCTACATCAGAACCTGGACTATTTGGTCTGGGTCCGATACGGCAGACTCTTGCAGAACTTCTGTGGACGTTTTTTGCAGCAATTCAGACACGGCTTTCTTTCCCAAATGTAAAAGGTTTACCTTAAAGGGGCGCTGACTGAGCACAGGAGGGTGTGGGTAGGAGAAACACTACTAATGGTTACTCACTTCCTCTAGCACAATCTTCTTGGCCTGAAGCGTCTTATCACATATGGAGTCACACTGCTGGCACAGGTCAGGACTGCATTACTAAAGAGGGGGGAGCTATACTGAGAAATCCTTTTTTGCTACAAGGATGTCCCAATGATAAAAAAAAAAAAGTGATCCTCACTACTTACTAGGACACCCCAGTGATCGGTGGTAACTAGAGATGAGCGAGTAGTATTCGATCAAATACCTCACCGCCATAGGAATGCGTGTAAGTGGCCGAACACCGAGGGGTTAAGCGCATCGAATATACGAATACTACTCACTCATCTCTAGAGGTAACGGGGGGTGGGGAGGTAGAGGGGAAAATGGCATCAGGACTCCTAAAGGCTTCTGATTTTGTTTTTCTGACTGTCTACACAATGGTGACGCTTCACAGCACCAATCTAATAAAGATATGGAGTCAGGACAAATCTTTTGAACATATGATACCCCCATGTCCACTTTATGCGGGTACCCCTCCCCCCCCCCGCCTCATCACAGACTGCACCGTGTGGTGTTGGTACATGTTCAGACTCTTCACTTCCCCATATCATGACCTGTTTACATCTGCTCCGTACAATAGCTTTCCCATTACTTCACCACTTCTGTACAATATAGCCTCCTCCAAAGCACAAGTGTGCCCCTATAGGGCACAGGATGTCAATGTCCAATCCCTTAAGGAGCACCACCATTATACCTATCCTTCTACTCCAAATCGTGACATCGTCCATACCGTGGATCCCATGTACTCCCCTCCAGGACGCCAACATTTCATTTCTACGGCCCCATGTCAGTACAATGAGTCCGGACCACTAAAGTCAGCACAAGCGCTATCCTGTCCGTTCTGTAGTCTGGACTAATTCACGGGTCCATAGAAAACACAAAGGACACATGGATGGCACCGACCTGTACAGGACGACGATGGTGGACGCGTAGCCTCAGACTCTTCATCTATGCAGTCATTGCGACATCATAAGCCTTTATAGAGGCCCTATAGCCGTGCTCAGCGGCACTCTCTAGCTTATGGCCACGCTGTACACGTAGCGCCCAGTTATTATACTACCTGCGGCCTCACACTGGGCCCTTTATACAGAGTCTCCGCAAAACCGGATGTGTCCTTTCCCTTCTCACACAAGTCCAGGTCTGTTCTGCTCACACAGATCTGGCAGAAAATCCCGATGAATAAGTGCAGAGAGCGGCCGAGGACCCACAAAGTCCTTATGTCCCGGGCACTGAAGACAACATGAGCTCACATCCAGCCATCTCTACCTGCATCCATAAAGCTCCAGCACCTACTGAGGGTCCCGTGTCCCTATAGGCACACTATCGCGCCATTCAAAATATATGGGACGGACGAGATGATACATACACGAGTGTCGCTCCATTACAACAAGGACCTCGCCCGCTCACCTCAGACCTGCCCTCTCCTCAGGATGTCTCAGGGCTGGGCAATAAATGGTAAAATAACCTAAAATAGTCGGTGCAACGAATGGATGATTTTGTATCCAGGCCGTCCTGTCTAACACTGAGGAATGAGGTAATACGAGGTGTATCTCAGCCCCACATATGTGTATCTCAGCACTTCTGCTCCGTATACTTGGGGCATCTCCGACAACTAGTGACACTTAAGGAAGAACTAAGATGCTTATAGCAAATTCAACATAACAACCAAGCTCATGTCAGACATTGGTGAGGACATCTTAGGAAGAAACCCTAAACATTGCCAAAACAGGACTTACACATAGGTGAGGTAGTGCAGTATATACCGGCAGCACTTATACATAGGTGAGGTAGTGCAGTATATACCGGCAGCACTTATACATAGGTGAGGTAGTGCAGTATATACCAGCAGTGCTTATATATAGGTGAGGTAGTGCAGTATATACCAGCAGTGCTTATACATAGGTAAGGTAGTGCAGTATATACCAGCAGTGCTTATATATAGGTAAGGTAGTGCAGTATATACCAGCAGTGCTTATATATAGGTGAGGTAGTGCAGTATATACCAGCAGTGCTTATATATAGGTGAGGTAGTGCAGTATATACCAGCAGTGCTTATACATAGGTAAGGTAGTGCAGTATATACCAGCAGTGCTTATATATAGGTGAGGTAGTGCAGTATATACCAGCAGTGCTTATATATAGGTGAGGTAGTGCAGTATATACCAGCAGTGCTTATACATAGGTGAGGTAGTGCAGTATATACCAGCAGTCCTTACACATAGGTGAGGTAGTGCAGTATATACCGGCAGCACTTATACATAGGTGAGGTAGTGCAGTATATACCAGCAGTGCTTATATATAGGTAAGGTAGTGCAGTATATACCAGCAGTGCTTATATATAGGTGAGGTAGTGCAGTATATACCAGCAGTGCTTATATATAGGTGAGGTAGTGCAGTATATACCAGCAGTGCTTATATATAGGTGAGGTAGTGCAGTATATACCAGCAGTCCTTATACATAGGTGAGGTAGTGCAGTATATACCGGCAGTGCTTATATATAGGTGAGGTAGTGCAGTATATACCGGCAGTGCTTATATATAGGTAAGGTAGTGCAGTATATACCAGCAGTCCTTATACATAGGTGAGGTAGTGCAGTATATACCGGCAGTGCTTATATATAGGTGAGGTAGTGCAGTATATACCAGCAGTGCTTATATATAGGTAAGGTAGTGCAGTATATACCGGCAGCACTTATATATAGGTAAGGTAGTGCAGTATATACCAGCAGTCCTTATACATAGGTGAGGTAGTGCAGTATATACCGGCAGTGCTTATATATAGGTGAGGTAGTGCAGTATATACCAGCAGTGCTTATACATAGGTAAGGTAGTGCAGTATATACCAGCAGTGCTTATACATAGGTGAGGTAGTGCAGTATATACCAGCAGTGCTTATACATAGGTAAGGTAGTGCAGTATATACCAGCAGTGCTTATACATAGGTGAGGTAGTGCAGTATATACCAGCAGTGCTTATACATAGGTAAGGTAGTGCAGTATATACCGGCAGTGCTTATACATAGGTGAGGTAGTGCAGTATATACCGGCAGTGCTTATATATAGGTGAGGTAGTGCAGTATATACCGGCAGTGCTTATATATAGGTGAGGTAGTGCAGTATATACCAGCAGTGCTTATACATAGGTGAGGTAGTGCAGTATATACCGGCAGTGCTTATATATAGGTAAGGTAGTGCAGTATATACCAGCAGTCCTTATACATAGGTGAGGTAGTGCAGTATATACCGGCAGTGCTTATATATAGGTGAGGTAGTGCAGTATATACCAGCAGTGCTTATATATAGGTAAGGTAGTGCAGTATATACCGGCAGCACTTATATATAGGTAAGGTAGTGCAGTATATACCAGCAGTCCTTATACATAGGTGAGGTAGTGCAGTATATACCGGCAGTGCTTATATATAGGTGAGGTAGTGCAGTATATACCAGCAGTGCTTATACATAGGTAAGGTAGTGCAGTATATACCAGCAGTGCTTATACATAGGTGAGGTAGTGCAGTATATACCAGCAGTGCTTATACATAGGTAAGGTAGTGCAGTATATACCAGCAGTGCTTATACATAGGTAAGGTAGTGCAGTATATACCAGCAGTGCTTATACATAGGTGAGGTAGTGCAGTATATACCAGCAGTGCTTATACATAGGTAAGGTAGTGCAGTATATACCAGCAGTGCTTATACATAGGTGAGGTAGTGCAGTATATACCGGCAGTGCTTATATATAGGTGAGGTAGTGCAGTATATACCGGCAGTGCTTATATATAGGTGAGGTAGTGCAGTATATACCAGCAGTGCTTATACATAGGTGAGGTAGTGCAGTATATACCGGCAGTGCTTATATATAGGTGAGGTAGTGCAGTATATACCAGCAGCGATACTTCCATATCCTCAATCACATCAGTGAAGCCTAACTTTTTGGGATATTTCCTATATGCCATCTATGGAGCCGTATAACCAAGTCTTATAGAACAGGAAAAATACTTGACATCAGAAACAGCGCCCCCCTCTTGTTCATAGGTTGTGTCTGGTATCGCCGTTGATCTACACTACCAGACGCAGCCAACAGACTAGTGGTGTTTTTGGTGGCCATACACATTAGAGAGCAGTAGGTGGACAGTGTGGCATCTATAGAGCGTTCTATGACTATACATACTCCATACTGACCCCTCCATCAGCCAGAACCTGAGGAGAAGAAAGAGCTTGTGTCCATAAGGCTTATAAATGTTACTCTGGGTGTTTATGGCCACCTTTACACCTATAGACCTGATCAGATAGCCATATAGGTACACTAGTCACATACAATAGAAATATGGCTGACATTTAGATACACAACATATCTGATCATTGCGATTTCTGGCTCCAGGTGAGGATGTAACAAGCGGAGAGAATAATTCATGTGCAGAAAGAAGTCAGGAGACATTGGCGGAGACTAGAAGAACAAGACGATAAGAACCTCCATAGACATCAATACAAAACAACCCAAAGACTATTGCCGGCCATACATTTAGGTTACCCGTCGGCTGCGTGCTCGTCCACCTAATACCTAACTTTCCCATTTTCCTTACATACATGCATATTGACGCTCCTGCCAGTTTAGGAGCAAATTTCTGGATTCAAAATTAATGCAAAAAACAGATCACAAAACACAATACAATTTTAAAAAAATAAATAAATAAAAATAAAATAAATAAATAAATGTATATATATATATATATATATATATATATATATATATATATATATATATATATATATATATACACACACACACACACACACACACACACTCTACAAAAAACAAGCTCAGGATGGGCAACACCTATGCCAGGTACAGCAGACCAGAAAGTAAGCGGTTAATCCCCAACATGTCTGGAAGTACAGCGAATTCTTCACAGGGCTATGTCATGAAGCCAACCCCAAGCATCGTACCTTAAGACTCTCCCCACTGCCTGCAGGACCATCTTGCAAGTAAATCCCGATTTGTTGCCAGCCACCAGCAGGGTCCTGTCTGCAGACAGAGGTGCGGGGTCCCCCAGCATTGTCACATCAGAGGGTTCCCCCTCCACCTTACCATACACAGTGACAGGACCTGCTCCAAAACTTCCAAGCACATACAGAAGGGGGAAACCAAACCCTCCCAGACCTTCCTCCAATGGTGGAGCGAGGAGGAGAAAGGGAGGAAAACAAACAGTCTGAAAGGTCTTATTCATAGAGAGGAGGAGAGCGCGCACATCCAAGACCCCCTCCCTCCTCCTCAACACCAGCCACAGCCAAAAGTTCGGGAAGACTTTTCTAATATTTATTTGGTGCTCTGTTCAGGTAGGAAGGACATGCGGTGTCCCTGCGGAGCGGCCGCACAAGGCAGGAGAATAACAGGATGCACAAGATGGCTCACTTATGTAAGGAAAGTGCCGGCACCTGCAGACACCCGCTGCACGAGGAGAAACTGAGGGGAAAGTCACACTGAGGGTCTCCTGTCCGTACTGTTATATAGGGGCGAGGGGAACCTAAGAGGAAAAGTCACACTGAAGGTCTCCTGTCCGTACTGTTATATAGGGGCGAGGGGAACCTAAAGGAAAAGTCACACTGAGGGTCTCCTGTCCGTACTGTTATATAGGGGCGAGGGGAACCTAAAGGAAAAGTCACACTGAGGGTCTCCTGTCCGTACTGTTATATAGGGGCGAGGGGAACCTAAGGGGAAAGTCACACTGAGGGGCTCCTGTCCGTACTGTTATATAGGGGCGAGGGGAACCTAAAGGAAAAGTCACACTGAGGGGCTCCTGTCCGTACTGTTATATAGGGGCGAGGAGAACCTAAGGGGAAAGTCACACTGAGGGGCTCCTGTCCGTACTGTTATATAGGGGCGAGGGGAACCTAAGGCCGCAGTCACACTGAGGGTCTCCTGTCCGTACTGTTATATAGGGGCGAGGGGAACCTAAAGGAAAAGTCACACTGAGGGTCTCCTGTCCGTACTGTTATATAGGGGCGAGGGGAACCTAAAGGAAAAGTCACACTGAGGGTCTCCTGTCCGTACTGTTATATAGGGGCGAGGGGAACCTAAAGGAAAAGTCACACTGAGGGTCTCCTGTCCGTACTGTTATATAGGGGCGAGGGGAACCTAAGGGGAAAGTCACACTGAGGGGCTCCTGTCCGTACTGTTATATAGGGGCGAGGGGAACCTAAAGGAAAAGTCACACTGAGGGGCTCCTGTCCGTACTGTTATATAGGGGCGAGGAGAACCTAAGGGGAAAGTCACACTGAGGGGCTCCTGTCCGTACTGTTATATAGGGGCGAGGGGAACCTAAGGCCGCAGTCACACTGAGGGTCTCCTGTCCGTACTGTTATATAGGGGCGAGGGGAACCTAAAGGAAAAGTCACACTGAGGGTCTCCTGTCCGTACTGTTATATAGGGGCGAGGGGAACCTAAAGGAAAAGTCACACTGAGGGTCTCCTGTCCGTACTGTTATATAGGGGCGAGGAGAACCTAAGGGGAAAATCACACTGAGGGGCTCCTGTCCGTACTGTTATATAGGGGCGAGGGGAACCTAAGGCCGCAGTCACACTGAGGGTCTCCTGTCTGTACTGTTATATAGGGGCGAGGGGAACCTAAGGGGAAAGTCACACTGAGGGTCTCCTGTCCGTACTGTTATATAGGGGCGAGGGGAACCTAAGGGGAAAGTCACACTGAGGGGCTCCTGTCCATACTGTTATATAGGGGCGAGGGGAACCTAAGGCCGCAGTCACACTGAGGGGCTCCTGTCCGTACTGTTATATAGGGGCGAGGGGAACCTAAGGGGAAAGTCACACTGAGGGTCTCCTGTCCGTACTGTTATATAGGGGCGAGGGGAACCTAAAGGAAAAGTCACACTGAGGGTCTCCTGTCCGTACTGTTATATAGGGGCGAGGGGAACCTAAGGGGAAAGTCACACTGAAGGTCTGCTGTCCGTACTGTTATATAGGGGCGAGGGGAACCTAAGGGGAAAGTCACACTGAGGGTCTCCTGTCCGTACTGTTATATAGGGGCGAGGGGAACCTAAGGGGAAAGTCACACTGAGGGGCTCCTGTCCGTACTGTTATATAGGGGCGAGGGGAACCTAAGGGGAAAGTCACACTGAGGGGCTCCTGTCCGTACTGTTATATAGGGGTGAGGGGAACCTAAGGGGAAAGTCACACTGAGGGGCTCCTGTCCATACTGTTATATAGGGGCGAGGGGAACCTAAGGGGAAAGTCACACTGAGGGTCTCCTGTCCGTACTGTTATATAGGGGCGAGGGGAACCTAAGGGGAAAGTCACACTGAAGGTCTCCTGTCCGTACTGTTATATAGGGGCGAGGAGAACCTAAGGGGAAAGTCACACTGAGGGGCTCCTGTCCGTACTGTTATATAGGGGCGAGGGGAACCTAAGGCCGCAGTCACACTGAGGGGCTCCTGTCCGTACTGTTATATAGGGGCGAGGGGAACCTAAGGGGAAAGTCACACTGAGGGTCTCCTGTCCGTACTGTTATATAGGGGCGAGGGGAACCTAAAGGAAAAGTCACACTGAGGGGCTCCTGTCCGTACTGTTATATAGGGGCGAGGGGAACCTAAGGCCGCAGTCACACTGAGGGGCTCCTGTCTGTACTGTTATATAGGGGCGAGGGGAACCTAAGGCCGCAGTCACACTGAGGGGCTCCTGTCTGTACTGTTATATAGGGGCGAGGGGAACCTAAGGGGAAAGTCACACTGAAGGTCTCCTGTCCGTACTGTTATATAGGGGCGAGGGGAACCTAAGGGGAAAGTCACACTGAGGGTCTCCTGTCCGTACTGTTATATAGGGGCGGGGGGAACCTAAGAGGAAAGTCACACTGAGGGGCTCCTGTCCGTACTGTTATATAGGGGCGAGGGGAACCTAAGGGGAAAGTCACACTGAGGGGCTCCTGTCCGTACTGTTATATAGGGGTG